>NW_024412428.1:14902336-15126192 GCF_014898765.1 Herpailurus yagouaroundi | reverse complement strand
CCCCGCCGCCGCCGCCGCCGCCGCCGGGCCCTGCAGCCGCTGGGCGCGCGCAGCCAGGCAGTGAGTGCGCGGCGCTTGGAGCAGGCGGCCGGGCACCCACGGCGGGGGGCGAGGGGGGGTCAGCCAGCCTCGGGCGGGGGGGGGATGAGTGACATCGTGGGGGACAGGTAAGAGATGCCCTCCCCGGCGTGCGCTGGGCGAGTGCGTGTGTGTGTGCGTGTGTGGCTAAGTTGTTCTTCCCCGAGGGAAGTCTTCGAGGCCCTTTGGTGGGTGGCTTGG
Organism: Herpailurus yagouaroundi; assembly: GCF_014898765.1. NCBI lineage: Eukaryota > Metazoa > Chordata > Mammalia > Carnivora > Felidae > Herpailurus > Herpailurus yagouaroundi. Next base: position 15,125,913 of record NW_024412428.1, on the reverse strand, counting down.
TTCTTTGTACTCTCCATCCCTGTATTTCTTGGTGGAGCCTGTTTGGGGTGGGGTGGGGCGGAGGGGACAGCTCCAGGGAGTTGGCCTCGCGCCCTCCGCGTCGCCCCAGTCGCCGGCAGGCGACACCTGGGACCTGTGGGAGGATGCTCGTCCCACTGTGGGGGCGCTGGCCGTGCGGGGCTGTGGCCCAGGGCGTGGGTAGGGATGTGCGCTGGGTCTCCGGCCCCCCCTCGGCTGGGCACCGCGCGGGGGTCGAGCACTGAGGACTGGCGCAGTGGAGACCCAGACTTAGAGCTGGGTAACCGTTGGTTGTGACCGAAAGTTGGGGGGGGGGCCGGGCCAGTGGAGAAATCGGGGTGGGGGTAGTAATTGCGACTCAGCTGGTCTCCCTGGCCTTCTGTCTCTTAGGCTTTTTACTCTGCTTACCTTTGAGGCACGCGAAGAGGGAAGGGAAAAAAAAAAAAAAAAGTTGGGAATGTTGTTCAAGTGTCTCCGGGCAAGCGCTTGGATTGTGTTGGGAGCTGGGATGTTTGTCTTTTCCTTCGCCTGCCATTCGGTGCCAGCTCTCCGCAGAGGGGAGGGGGGCGAGGTGGGGAACAGATACAGGAGACTAACTGACGCCAGCATTGTGATCAGAAGGAGGAGCGCGGGGAAAACATTTTTATGGATGGCTAATCGCTGACAAGCCTTCCCGTTACTATTCCTTCCTCCTCCCACCCTTGACAGTGGATATTTCAAATGATAATTTAGAAATACTCCGTTGACTTGTTTCTGGGTTGGAAGCGGTACTCTGAGAAATCGCCTGCAAATGATGTAAATCTAGTTTTGGAATAAAATTGCATGTAAATTATTTACCCGGTAATTAACAGTCGGATGCACACCCACAGGACACTGTGGATTGCTTTTAATGGATCCAATTTACAAGTGCCATTTCAGTGGTTTGCCAGATTTCTTGGATGCTCTTTTGGAAGTGTGGTTTAGCAGGAATAATAGAGGATAACTGTAAAGTCGTAAGGCATTTAATAATTCTATCTCCTTGGCCATCACTGAGCAGAGCTTTGTGGCATCCTTCAGAGTGAGAGAAATGTTCATACTACCAACATATCTTCTGGCTTAGGAGTCCTGTCGGTGTGAGGGAATGCCATGGGATGTTTATATTTTAAAAATAGTGATCTATATTTAAAAAGGAAGTAAAAGTGAAACCCAGACACATTCTCCTAACTCCATATTCAATACGTCTTTCTATACTTGTAGGAAGCCACGAACAAGATTTTGGACTGCTTTCAAGTTCGTGGTTATCCAAGAAGGACACTGCAGATAAGAAAATGATGTAATAGTTTGTAAGTAAGGAGCGTTTTAAATATGACAAAAGTTTAAAATAATATATCAGAAAAATAACTTTTAGCTATAATAATTGCCTTCATTGATGGCAAGACAACGGTCTTTAGCAGACAGCCTTCAGCCTTTTAATCTATTCTGACCCAACCAACTCCCATTTTTATGCTTGACTGGCTATCTTTGTCAGAGTTGTTTTATGCTTCAGCTCTGTGGTTTTAAGCTAGGTTTAAGAGAATGCCAACATATTCTTGATCTGAGCAAACTCATTTTTCTCAGTACAGTGTTTCCTAAAGATCAAAGGTATAAACAAATTTTAGGTGAAACCCCTAAGTGCTTTATAATCCTGGCATCTCTGTCATGAGCATCTTAAAGTCAGCATGAGCTATTTGACTTTTCTCCTTGTAAAATATTTTTCTTTTACTTCTATGTCTTCAGTTAATGGCTAATCAGGGAATGTTCACAGATGTCAGTTACTGCATCCCTGATTGCCCAAGACATGGAATGAGAAAGAAGAGTTTTGTTGACTTTTTTTCTTTTTTAAATGAAACCTTGCCAAGGATATCTATAAGTAATAAACAACTGGCAAATTTGTTTATGTTTTCTGTCCTTGTGGTCAGTCAGAGGAGAAAAAAAATCTGTCAAGAAATAGTTTCATAAAGATTAAGTATTCAGTTTCAGTGTTACAAATAGTTTAATTGTGATTAATGAGAGTGCAATTTCCTTTGTCAAATTGGAGGGCTGATGTTTCATGAGTGGTCACTGTAGCATTTAGGCAGCTAACTAGTTTATATCTTATGTTCTCTTTGCAATAAATAAAATAACAATTTCATCGTATTCTGTTTTATTATTTTGGAAATAATACCCACAGAGTGTACTCTGATTTAAGGTAAGGTAAAGGTTATGGAAAATGAAGACTTTTTTTAATTTGCAAAACATACTAATTAAATTTTAAGCCTCCAACAAGGCTTAGTGTAGATTTTGTGTACTGCTTCTAACATTCGGAGAGGAATTCAGAAACAAGGAAGTGTCCAGAGTAAAAGAAAAAATATAGCAGTACAGTTGAAAGCATGAATCTCTTCAAATAGTTGTAATTCTAGGCTGTTGGATTTATATTTCCTTGGTTACTGTTGCTAGTGAGTTGAAAAGTTATTCTAAAGCAAAAAAAAAAAAAAAAGCAAACAGTAAATTCATAACTAGTTGCAATAGTTTGAGCATGCTTTATAGATTTTTTTTTTCTGTTAACCTAGTGAATCTCCAGGTCATGAGTTGTCACATAACAAAAAAATAAACAATTATCCCTTGGCAATAAACTAACCTTTTAAAATAAATATTCCTATAAATAGTGTCTCTTAAGAAACGTGTGCTAAATAAAGTTGTTAAGATTTCAGAGGAGCTGTTAGCATTAGAAGCCATCATACCCTTGAAAGCTGGGTATTAATCTTGCCAGTGCACTGCATGCTGAGACTTCCACCCCAAACCATCCTGAAGACCGTGTATGTCTCTCCTTTGGTGGCAGCCTCAGGCTGACCCCAGACCGCTTTTTGAGGTTTATGCTGTCATTGAAGTAATGGATTATAATTTCCCATGCATGTCGTGGCTTTCCTCTTTCCTGCATTTTTCTTTACTCATGAAAAGGCCTAGAATGCCATCCCCTGCTTCCCAGCCTGTCATCTGATCCTCAGAGCTACCTACATCTTCTCATCTCTTATGGCCCTGTACAGGTGCTGCCTCCACAGAACTTCCTAATGACCCTGGTCTCAGGTGTGTCCTCCTTTGAGCTCCTATGGCTCTTTGCATTTTCCACCGTTGCCACAGCGTGTCTTGTATTAAGTTACTCGTGTGCTAATTTATTTCTTTTCTTCAGTCAGTGCTTTCAAGTTCTGTGAAGGAAGGGACCATGTTTTCATCTATCTTTGTCATTCCCTTAATACGGACCACAGTGCCCAGCATAGCGGTCAGTCAATAAATATTAATTAAATGACACATCTTTCACTGAACCCGTGTTTTTTTCTGAAATAAAAATCTGTAAAGGAGTTTTCCCCCATACAATCGATCTTAGCGTTGGTTCCATCTTTCAAGAAGCCAGTGTTGAACTTGAGCTGAGGACTTTGTTAAGAGGCTGTGGAGAATTAGCCCTGAAACCCCTCCAGTCCTATTGAGCTTCTTCTGAATATTGTGGCTGAGCATTACAGTCAGGAAAGCTTATATGATACTCCTATTGCATTAGCAATTTTCCATATCAGATTCACTAAATACACAATGGAAACCATTTAGCAAAAAAAACCCCAGATTTTAATGTGATATGGCTACTGCAGTGAAACTCTAATGTGATTCCACAGAAAATTGCTAACACGATAGGCTGACCCCTCTCCCCACCCCCACCATAGCCACAGAAAAATTGATACTGTTTTTAGTGTATATGTTTCAAACTATGCTCAAAAAAGAAAAAAAAAGACTGCTACTGAGATGAGCTTCTGTTTTAGTCTGGTTGGATCTATAAAGGGTCTTGTTATCAGCCTTGTCAGAGAGCTGAATCTCCCTTTTGTGCCTTGCTCCTTGTGTTACCAAACAATGCTAAATCATTTTGCAAAATGCGTCATATTCTGTTAAGTACCTCAGAATTAATAGAGATAATATAATGTAAAAATATAATTTGTGTATAAATATCATGCTTCTATAATACATTGGATTTTACAGTTTTAATTGGGAAGTCTAATGAAGTCAAAACCAATTTTCTAAGAATCAAAGAGATTCTGACAAAACTTGAAATTCAAAACTTAAAATGAAATGCAAAAACATTAAGAAGCAAATTATAAATATGTGTATGCAGCTCTGTATCATTTTAGAAGTCATAAACGCTGAAAAGATTTTGGTTTTTCCCCTTCATTCTCTAACCCACGTTTAATTCAAAGACAGAAATTTAACCCATGAAAGGAGTCCTACAAAGTTCTGATTTTTTCCTATAAAGGCAATTTTGATTTTCTTTCTTGGGAGGGAATACTAAATATCAATTTTTTTTCTCTCTTTTTGTGTTGTGATTACCTCTCTTTTTGTGTTGTGATTCGTATACAAACATGAATTTCCCCTTGGGGAAATTTAATATTTGATCACTTCCTTTTCCCCTTTTGCAAATTTAATTTTGAAGGACGGTAAGTGGAAAACATGTATTCCTCAGTCATGAAATGGTTTAGTGCAAAAGTAGTGAAAAGCGGTCTTTGCTTTATAAAACATTGCAATTACCAGGGATGACCATTCATTCCAGAATTGCAGTTGCCAGTTTTTACCGCTGGGCTAATAATCTGTAAAGTGCACAAGTGCTCTGGGGGCCACCCCGACATGTTGACACTGGAGATTGGTTCTGAAACCACCTAGGGAAGAGGCTTTGGGAGTAGTAGAAGTGTGAACACTCTGTAAGTGGTAATAGCTTAGGCTGAGAGCCGATGCTGAGAGCGCTTCCCAGCTGGAGCAGGCCCAGAGCCTTCACCAAACCCTGCTTTATCCCAAGGAATGTATTCTTCCACGTAGCCTAGTGTTTTTCACTTTTGATCTGTTAAATTGCTTGAAAGCTGATCAAATGTCGATTTGCTTTGGTTAGTGTGTTTGTGACTGTATGTTTCGATTTGAATTTACGAAATGCAAAAATTGTGCCGTGAGTAGTGTGGGTGGGAGATAGACCCGGAACTGTAGATTGGGACAGTTTATCCGAAGCCCTTAGGAGTTTGTCCTGAGTACTTGTGGGCTGTGGGAGGTTTAGAGCAGACTTTTTTTTTTTTTTTATGGAGAGTTTGATGCATGGTGAAGTTCAACCGATGTGCTGGGAGTTGGTTTCTGAATTCTTGTACCTAAATTTAACTGACTTAGGAGCCACACATTTCAGAAAATAACTCCGAAAAGGATTTACAGATTCCATCAGAGTTTTCCATCTTGTGGTAGAATATTTGACTTCTACTATTCATGCTTCATTATGAATCCATTAATCCATCTTGTTTTATTCTTTGCTAGGAATCACACATGAGAGAACTGGAGTTTGGCTGGAGTAGGAAGGAGGAAGAGTTAACTGAAAAGTTTGTGCATGGGCTCAGTGGTGAGGATTCGAGGCACCTTAAGCTTGGACAGGCTTATGCATGTCAAAGGCAGACATCGCTTATTTGGACTGGTGTTAGTTTAGAAGGTCTCCGTGGGCTGGCCGAGGAACATATCAGCACTCAGAACATTGTTTCTCTGGGCAAATGCATTCCAGTTTCCAAATGACTACCCCCAAACTGGCACAACTTGTTCATAAAGTGGTACTGCCGGTGATTAACGGTTATGATTAATGATATGAGTGATTATGGTTATGCTTATGATTAATGGTTATGATTGATGATGTGAGTGACTGTCAGAAGCCAGTGAATGTGGAAGGTGAGAAAATTTGTTAAAGCTAAAAAGATTTTAGTTCTCGTGTGTTTTTCTTTCACTTCTTGGTGCATTTATATCATTCTTTCCCTGTTTTCTAAGGGCAGTAGAATTTCACTTTTAGGAGCAAAAGTTAGATCAGATGTTTGTCAAAGACAAACCTGTGTGTCCCCCATGCTTCCCTTAGGGCTTATTGGTTAATTGTGTTTACATAAAACAGTCATTAGGTGTTGGCTGTGTTTGCAAACAATTGCAAGTTGGCGCCCAGGTATTATTTCAAGGGAGTGGCACTTCCTTTCTGTGGTCATTCATCTAAATTGATTGCAAACACACATTTTAATTTCGTAAAAAAAAAATTGTATGGATTATGTTTGGTGTTTTAAAATGTGATTTTTGTGGGGCTCCTGGGTGGCTCAGTCGGTTAAGCGTCTGACTTCGGCTCGGGTCATGATCTCATGGTTTGTGGGTTTGAGCCCCGTGTTGGGCTCTGTGCTGACAGCTCGGAACCCGCTTTGGATTCTGTGTCTCTCCTTCCCCCACTCACACCTCTCTCTCAAAAATGAATAAACATTAAAAAAATTTTTTTTTAGTAAAATATGATTTTGTGGATATATTAATTGGTCTAGAAAGTGGGACTTATAAATTTGGGGGCTTATAAAGGTTATTCATTCAATCGTTGTTTGTTCTGTGCCTATTGTACTTACACTGCTTGTGAGGCCCCAAGCCCTAAGGACCATATAACAAAATAAAGTAACAGAAGCAAATAAAATCTTGATTCCCAGGATATCATAGCCTAATTAGAAAGAGAGTGGTGAGGAAGGCAAATATCAGAATATTTATCAAATGGTAAATTTCTTTTTTTTTTTAATTTTTTAATGTTTATTTATTTTTGAGACAGAGAGAGACAGAGCATGAACAGGGAAGGGTCAGAGAGAGAGGGAGACACAGAATCCGAAGCAGGCTCCAGGCTCTGAGCTGTCAGCACAGAGCCCGACGCAGGGCTCGAACTCACAGACCATGAGATCATGCCCTGAGCCAAAGTCGGAGGCTCAACTGACTGAGCCACCCAGGCACCCTGGTAAATTTCTTTATGCAAAAAAGAAGTAATCTATTTGGATTTCTCTATATTTTTTCCTGGTTAGAATTCCATTTTTACTTTGTGAATTTTGCATCACCCTTGAGAAGGATAATTAGAATGATCCCATTTAGTTTAGGATTCTAAATAAAAGTGAAATACAAAGTATAATGGGAATAGAGATTCTTGCTGTAAGTCCTTGCAAGAAGTTAAGGAAGCTGACGATGTCCCTAGGCCTGGAATTGTGCTACTGTGTCTATCAAGAGAAGAGACCTTGCTTCTCTGGTTTTCTTCCTTAGGAGGAAACCACCCATGACCCTTTTAATAGCAGTAATAATAATCTTCTATAGCCTGCCTGGCAATAATGTGTTTAGATTCCTGTCTCCCCCCATAGACTATAATATCACAAAGCAAAGAGACCGTGTTTTATCTTAAAATACCAGTACCTAGAATAGGTGTCTGGCTCATCCTTGATGCTTGATACATTTAGTTTCTTCCTTCAACCACAGTCCTTTCTCTTCCCTAAGATATGTTGGTGTTTTGTAGAATAAGGTGGAAGGAAGGATAAGGCATTTGGATTTTAATCTGTAGACAAAAGAAAACTATTACATTTTAACCTGTGGTCAAAAGAGAAATACTGAAGGGTTTGAGCAGGAGAATCACATCATCAAAGGAGCGTTTGAAAAGAGATTGAAGACAAATTGATATGGTACTTCTAAGTGGCCACATTCATACTAAGCAAAGCTGCCGAGATGGTATTTGACACACCATCTCCACTGCTTCATGCATGTCATTGGCAATTAAAAATCTGAGTTTCTCCAAACAGCAATGTATAACACGGTTATTAGTGATTCTTCTCCACCAGTTTCTAATCTCCACAGCTCAAGCAGCCCTTGGCCTGGAAACTCAACCTCCCACAACATACACACATCAACGAAACTTTAAAAATTACCCATACACCATTTTAAAAAACACTTAAAGTATTATTTATAGCCATTTAACACTTTGCAGGTATTCACGTACAGGTCAGTGTTCTTATAACAGCACTTTAAGTAGAAAGACTATTAAGTGCACAGGAAGGAGGGAAGGCATTATATATGCTTTTGCTTGTCAAAGGAATTTGTTATATTACATCAGCAAAGCAATGGCTCAGAATCAGAAGTTAGACTAATTATATAGGGCTTCATAATGTAGTAGTTGATGTTATCGATGAGACTGGATTTTACCTTCATTCGTGCAACGTTTATTGTGTGCCAGACCTAGTGTTAGGCAGTTCAGAGCACTCTGTAGCATGGCCTGTGGCCTTCAGAAAGAGCTGAGCTTCTCTGGGGAAAACAAATAACCACGGTAAGGAAGCAAGTGTCCTCTGTGCTTTTGTGAAGGTGTATGCCAGGTGCTGTGGAAGCCCAGAAGAGCTGTGGAGAGCTCATTAACGCTGCTGCCTGGGGCCATGGGGGAGGTTTCCAGGATGTAGCTGCTCACAGGCCTCAGGGCAGAGGAGAAGCAGTGCAGGGCAAAAGGAGTGAGGATTGATGAGTCTGGGAATGCCATTTGAGGAGAAAGATTGTGAAGAGCCTGGTTGGAAAGTGATGCTCAAATCATCAAATCTTACCCACCATACTGCTTCCCACCCTCCCCCCTCCCCCGTGTAAAATACATAAATACACACTCATAATAGAAATTTGGAGACGGGACGCCTGGCTGGTTCAGTGGGTAGCACATTTGACTCTTGATCTCGGGACTGTGAGTTCAGTCTCCAACGTTGGGTATAGAGATGACTTGAGAAAAATAGGATGGCTCAGTGAGTGAAGCATCCAACTCTCGATTTTGGTTTAGGTTATGATCTCAAGGTTTGTGAGATGGAGCCCTGGGTGGGGCTCTGTGTTGATAACTCAGAGCCTGCTTGGGATTCTCTCTTCCTCTCTCTCTGCCATTCCCCACTTGCACAGGCGTGTTTGCACAAGCACTCTCTCTCAAATAAACATTAAAATAAAATATTTTTAAAAAGGAAGAAATTTGGAGACCAACTGTTTAAAGCAGAAATAAAAGACTTTTAACTCCAACCCCTGGAAATAGTTACTGTCCTAGTCTGTTTTAGTCTCAGTGCAAGATTTGTCACTAAAAAGTGTGCAGGGATCTGCTCTGGACTTGGAAGGACAGGCCGCTAGGGGTCCAACAGGGAGGGTGCTCTTGGGAGGGGTGGTGTGCAGATGAGGGGAGGCCCAGTAGGACACAGCTGCCTGGGTAGAGTAGACTCATTGAGGACATCTGGGATGGGGCATAGCTGAGAAATATGTGGAGGATCCATCCATGGGATTTGATGACCTAGGGAAAGTGGGATTGAGGAAGAGGATGAATAACATTTCCATGGGGTTGTTCTGAGTCTGTTTCTAGCTTAAGCAAGTGGTTGGGGAGTGGTGCTCCCAGAAAATATGGAGGAAAAACTGTTTTAAGAAAGCTAATAGGTTCCATTTCTTTCTCTTTTAAACAAAATAATAAACATTTTTTGAGCAGTTTTAGGTTCACAGGAAAAATTGAGCGAAAGGTACAGAGAGTTCCCATATACCTCCTACCGCCCCCCCTCCCCCCCCCCCCCCCCGGCCACATGCACAGTCTCCCGTACTATGGATGTCCTCCACCAGAGTGGTGCATTTGTTACAGTTGAGGATCCTACACTGGTACATCATTATCATCCAAAGTCCATGGGGTGTTGTACATTCTATACATTCTATGGGTTTGTGCAAATGTATAATGTGCAAATAGCCATTGCGATATCATACAGAAGAGTTTTACTGCCCTAAAAGTCATCTCCGCTCCACCTGTTCATCCGTCCATCTCCCCAACTCCGGGCCTAGATTCCATTACTACATTGGAACATACTGCATTTAAGGATCTTGGAGTATGGAAGTCAGTGGTGGTCAAATTTTAATGAAAAAAAAAATTTTTTTTTAAACCAACAGGGCCCTTAGATCAAAGAAGCCTCATTAAGTAAAGCTGAATGAAAACGGGCTGCTTTGGTGGAAGGTGGCAATCTGCAGAGGGACGAAGCCTAGTGCTTTGCCATTCTCCTGGTGTCCAAGTCCGTCCTGCCACTCTCTTGCTGCTGTGTTTGAGACTCTCTGTGGTCTCCAGAATTTTGAAGAACTGCATGGTAAGCAATTCTGGAGCTGGAAAGAAGGGCCGGTAGTTCCCAGATGCAGCGACCTCAAACTCTTGTGCTTTTCAGAACTGGTGTCTGCTTTTCAGGAGCTTTTTCGTTGTTTTGTTTTGTTTGGCTGGTTTTGGTCCCTTTCCTTGGGGCCAGTCCACCAGCTTTGATTTCACTTTGCTGTCACGCACCTGCTGGTGGCATTCCTCATCTGTCTCCCCGTTTGCTGTTCTGATTTGCTGTAAACTTCGAAATCCTGTAAACCCGCTTGTTTAACCTAAGTCGCAAATAGTCGCAAATAGGTCCTATGTGATCTTTTCTGTACAGACTTGATAACATCCATTTTGGCAGGTACAGCTCTTTTTTGCTTGTTGGTAGTTCTCAGGTTTTGTACAGTTGGAACTGCTGGATAGTCAAACTTTATACAGTGATCATCTCATTTCTCTTGGGGTCCATTTATCTTCTTGCCTTTTCCCTCTTTCTGACTGGTCCTGGAGTTATGTAGGAAGTATGTATTGCGGCCTCAGGAATATCTGTCCATCGGCTCTGTTGGGTGAATTGTAGCATTTCATGCTGATTGGGAAGAAAATGATGTCATAATTTGATTCCTAATGAGACGCTACTATGTTGAGATGGTTGAGATACTGTTTTTTTTTCTTTTTATGTGAACATTTGTCCTCTTTTTTCCTTCTTTGTCTCTGATGATTTTCTGATGTTGTTTTCCTTTTTTTTTTCTTTTCTTTTCTTCTTTTTTTGGCACCTTTTACTTCTACAGTGAGGCATGTAGGAGGAATAAGTAGAAGTATAACCACTTGTTAGTAATAAAAAATAGTATCTTTGCATTAAGTTTACAGTGTTCAAACTGCTTTTGCACACATCCTCTCAGTATGAAAAGCAGTGATTTTTCTCTCAGTTTTGCAGAGGAGGAAATAGGATCAAAGTGGTTGATTACTTAAAGGTCACATTAGTGAGGAAGCTAGCATTCAGTTTCAAGTCTTCTTCCTCCACGTCCTTCCTCCAAATATTCATTATATCGTGTTGCATCTTTTCCTGGAGGCACTAGTTACGTTGTGGGCCCTTCCAAACTTAAATAATAAAATACCACACTTGTGGGGTGGTCTATAGGCTCTCTCCAAGAAAATGCTGACGATGTACAGAAGAGAATGTGGTGGGGTGCCTGGGTGGCTCAGTCGGTTAAGCGTCTGACTTTGGCTTAGGTCATGATCTCTCACGGTTTGGGAGTTTGAGCGCCACGTCGGGCTCTGTGCTGACAGCTCGGAGTCTGGAACCCGCTTTGGATTCTGTGTCTCCCTCTCTCTCTGTCCCTCCCCTGATCATGCTCTGTCTCTCTCTCTCTCCTTCAAAAATAAATAAACATTCAAAAAAAATTAAAAAAAAAAAAAGAATAGAGTGTGGAGTGCTAGAAACTTACGCTGTAATCTTCCCAAGATTGTTTTGACATTCTCTGACGACAGTCTTATGAGTTGCTTACCGTTAAAATGTTCAATCATGCTCTTACTATTCAGAATAGCACGTGGAAAAAAAATGTGTAACATTTTAAGTCTACCTTAAAAGTGGCCCAACGCTTAGGTGTATTTGTTAGATCCTCTCTTTGCTGATTTATTGCCTGTTCTTCTTCCCTTTCACTATAAAATATCAAATAGGCAATAGAATAATAATTCTGTCTCTAAAGGTGGTAGGGAGAAACAGTAAAAAATGTATCCTGTCTTTTTATTAAAAAAACAAACAAACAAAAAACAATTCCATGGGCGTCTGGGTAGCTCAGTCAGTCGGGCTTCTGATTTTGGCTCAGGTCATGATCTCACGGTTCATGAGTTCCAGCCCCATGTTGGACTCTGTGCAGATGGTGCAGAGCCTGCTTGGGATTCTCTTTTCCTCCTTCTCTCTCTGCCCTTCCCCTGCTCTCTCTCTCTCTCTTTCCCTCTCAAAATAAATAAACTTAAGAGAAAGAAAAAAATAAAAAATAATTCTAAATCTCCACTGAAACTTAAGAAATGATAGCCAATCAACATTGACATTCTAGCTGAAAAATCAAACTAGATGAGTGTTCAAGAGGACCATATCCCAGGGATTTAAGTGAACATAAATCAAGCCTATCCCAGTGACCTATTAAGTATAAATCCCAATGACACCAGTTTACTTCAGCACCTCCTGTCATGAGCACAGGGCTGCCAATTATAGCCCTGTCTTGGTGTAGGCAAAACATATCACTTTTAATCAGGACCTTTTGTGAAATTCAGTACTAATGTAAAAAGTAATGAAGCTGGTTTTGGAGTTCTGTTTTAAAATGAGATTGTGTGGGGGCGCCTGGGTGGTGCAGTTGGTTAAGCGTCCGACTTCAGCCAGGTCACGATCTCGCGGTCCGTGAGTTCGAGCCCCGCGTCGGGCTCTGGGCTGATGGCTCGGAGCCTGGAGCCTGTTTCCGATTCTGTGTCTCCCTCTCTCTCTGCCCCTCCCCCGTTCATGCTCTGTCTCTCTCTGTCCCAAAAATGAATAAACGTTAAAATGAGATTGTGTGTATACTTTATGCACGTGGGGGTTTTGATATATTTGTGGGATTTTATTGGATGAGACTCAGGCAGTCATTATGTTGTTTGGGCCACAGTTTACCCAAATCCACAACTGTTGACAAAGATTAACTTCAAATATTCTGGTACTTAGTTGTGTATTATAGGGTAAATTTATTAATCCAGTAACATTTTCAGGTAGTAGGTTCTATTACATTCCTATTAAGGAGGGGTCATAAAATCAGTTTTAGGAAAGAGTGAATTTCAAATTCTGTGGACCTTCTAATGGATTTGAGCACACAGAGATTCTGGAGTATTAGTAGATTTTAATACAACTTCAAATATCAGATGTGGGGGTGCCTAAGTGGCTCACTCGAGTGTCTAACTCTTGATCTTGGCTCAGGTCATGATCTCATGGCTCGTGTTGGGCTTGTGCTGACGGCGTGAAACCTGCTTGGGATTCTCTCTCTCTGCCTCTCTCTCTCAAAAATAAATAAACATATATAAACATATAGAATAAATACCAGATGTGTTCGTGCATGAAAAGACTTTTATTTCTGCTTTCTTTCAGAATGCTCACAGTTGTTGAATCTATGGATGTTTTTTGAATGTAATTATTTGCTTTGACTAAAGGAATTTTATAGTTTGTATTGTAAAAATAGCTGATTCCAAGAAAATAAAGCTCAAAAATATTGATCGATAATATGTAAAATTGCCATTGGTTGGTTCTGGAATAGAAAATAGATCTCATTAAAAGAAATAATCTTTCTGGACATTGTTCTGTATTTTCACTTTTTTCTTAGCGTAGAAACAAATGATATTTTTAAAACAGTACTTTCTTTCTCCCCTATGCTACAACCATCAGAGAAAATTGATATGTTTACATGAATCAGCATTAAGTGGAAGAAAGGATCTGAAAGGCAGGCAAAATGCCGGGATGGCACAAAACTATGCCTGTCCTTCACTGAGTATGGGCTTTTGAAAGGAGATTATCCTATAATTGGGCCTGGGGTTTGTGTGTGATGTCCTGGCATTTTATATTATCAGGTATTCTAATTTCTTTCAAGACATGCATGTACCAATGGCACATTATTTTCCATCTCAAATTTAGATAAAAACCTAAAATTCTGTTAGTGGGAGACATTATTTGTAAAATCCCTTGACGACAGTGATGAAGCAAATTATTATAACATTTGGAGTGAGACTTTTTCCACTGTATTTTATTGTGATAAAACACACAAAATTTACCACTGTAGCCATTTTTAAGTGTACAGTTCAGTTGTATTAAATTCATTACATTGTTGTGCAACTATCACTACCACCCTTCTCCAGAACTTTTTCACCCTCCCCAATTGTGACTGTGTCCCCATTCAACAGAACTTCCCATGCCCCTTTCTTCTAGTACCTGTTCTATTTCCTGTCTTTATGAATTTGCCTATGCTAGTTACCTCATATAAGTGGAATCAAAATTTGCTTTTATTTTTTAAGTTTAAATAAATTTGTTTTGAGAGAGAAAGAGCACACTTGTGCACACAAGTGGGGGAGGAGCAGAGAGAGAGGGAGATGGGGAACCTCTAGCAGGCTCTGTCCTGCCAGCACAGAGCCTGACTCGGGGCTGGAACCCATGAACCTCGAGATCATGACCCAAGCCAAATTCAGGAGTCAGACGCTTAACCAACTGAGCCACCCAGGCGCCCCAAAATTTGCTTTTTTGTGTCTAGCTCATTTCATTAGTGTAACATCTTCAAGTTTTATCCATGTTGTAGCATGTATGAGAATTTCTTTCCTTTTTAAGGCTGACTAATATTCCATTGTGCATATCTACCACATTTTGTTTACCCAGTCATCTGTTGATGGACACTTAGGTTGTTTTTCTCCTTTTGGCTGGTGTGAATAATACTTCTGTGAATATTGGTGTACAAGTACCTGAGTACCTGTTTTCAGTTCTTTTGTGTGTACATCTAGGGATGCAATTACTGGGTCATTTAGTAATTCTGCATTTAATTTTTGAAGAGCTTCCAAGCTGTTTGCCACAGTGGCTGAACCACTTTATAGTCTCACCAACAATGCACAAAGATTCTCCTTTTTCCACACCCTTGCCAACACTTGTAATAGCTATCCTAATGAGGGTGAAGTGGTATCTCATTGTGGTTTTGATTTGCATTTCCCTAATGACTATTGATGTTATGATGTTATCATACAATCATATGCTTGTTGACCATTTATATATCTTCTTTGGAGAAATGTCTTATTCAAGTGCTTTGTCCCCTTTTGAATAGTATTGGTTTTTCTTTTGGTTGTTGAGTTATAGGAGTTCTTTATCTATTTGGGATATGAATCATTTATCGGATATGTATATATATGTATTTATATATATGTATATATATGTATTTATATATGTGTATATATGTATTTATATATTATATATATTTAATACTTTATATACATTTATAATTATAATTTATAATTATATATTTTTATATTTTATATATTTTTTTATATATATTATTTATTTATAAAAATTTATTATATATATTTTTATATATGTATTTATATGTATTTATATATATGCATTACATATATTTATATATATATATATATATATATATATATATTTTCCACCTACTTCTGTATGTGATTTTTCACATACTTCTGTATGTGATTTTTCACATACTTCTGTATGTGATTTTTCACATTTAAGAGTTACTTCTGTGGAATTTCATAACATTTGGTCATCTAAATAAAGGGAATCACGTATGTTTTTCAAAAGTCTTTTGTTTTTAAAACTAGTCTTAGATCACATTAATTTTGAACAAATCATGGTTAGATTAGAGGATATCTAGCCGGCATATATCAGTGTGTGATATAACTGTCAGTGAAACAGCATTTCAACTGCAAACAAAGTTAGAAAGGACATTTGGCTTTTTGTAGGTTTAGAAATTTGGATCACTGAAGAAAATTAGCTGCCATCACTTCAGAGTCTGTTTTCTCAGTGTCCTCCTAATTTAAAAGCTTTCATTTGGGTTAAGAGAGTTGTAAAGCACCTAAATTAGAGATAGGAATTTTTAAGACTTGGTTCCAGTTCTGCTTTTGACATAATGATATATTGATAGTGTTGAAAATCCAGCAGCAACTAAACCAAAAAACAAAGACATTTAAAAAAGTGTAAGACCCAGCGCCTGGATGGCTCGGTTAGGCCAGCATCCAACTTCTGCTCAGGTCATAATCTCACGGTTTAGAAGTTCAAGCCCCGCTCCAGGCTTTGTGCTGACAGCTCTGAGCCTGGAGCCTGCTTCGGATTCTGTCTCCCTCACTCTCTCTGTCCCTCCATGCTCAAGCTCTGTCTCTCTCAAAAATAAACATTAAAAAACAAAACAAAAAGTATAAGGCCTTTGGAACAGAAAAACAATGAGAAATATTTTTAGTCTCGCTTATATGTGGAATCTAAAAAAAAAAAAAAAACCAGTGCACCAGGCACCTGGGTGGCTCAGTCCGTTAAGCATCCAACTCTTGATTTTGGCTCAGGTATTCATCTCAGGGTTACTGAGATTGAGCCCACTTCAGGCTCTCTGCTGACAGCATGGAGTCTGCTTGGGATTCTCTTTCTCCCTCTCTGTCTGCCCCTTTCCCACTTGTGCCCAAGATCTCTCTCAAAATAAATTAAAAAATTAAAAACAAACAAACAAACAGAAACAAAACCAAGCTCATAGGTACACAGAATAGGTAGGTGGTTGCCAGAGGTTTAGGATGGGGTGTGGGCAAAATAGGTGAAGAGTGTCAAAAGGTGTACAAACTTCGAGTTACAAAATAAACAAGTCATGGGATGTAACATACAGCATGGTGATATAGTTAATGATACCATATAGTATATTTGAATGTTGCTAAGAGAGTAGATCTTAAAAGTTTACATCATAAGATAAAAATGGTGACAGATGTTAACTAGACTTGCTGTGGTGATCATTTTGTAGTGTATACAAATATTGAATTGTGGTGTACATCTGAAACTAATATAATGTTTTATGTCAATTATATCTCAAACAAGGAGATTTTTAGGAAGAATAGATTAGAAAGAAAGAATAGGATTAGAAGGGAATGACCAGGAGTCAATTTCAAGAAATGAAAGTCTAGGGGTGCCTGGGTGGCTCAGTCGGTTGAGTGTCCGACTTCGGCTCAGGTCATGATCTCGCGGTCTGTGAGTTCGAGCCCACATCAGGCTCTGTGCTGACAGCTCAGAGCCTGGAGCCTGCTTCGGATTCTGTGTCTCCCTCTCTCTCTGCCCCTCCCCTGCTCATGCTCTGTCTCTCTCTGTCTCAGAAATAAATAAAACATTAATAAAAAAAATTTTTTTAATGGAAGTCTAGGCAGAGTTTCTCACCTACTGGCACTTGGGGCCAGATAATTCTTTTTTTTTTTTTTTTAGGTCTTTATGTATTTGTTTTGAGAGAGAGAGAGAGTGAGCACATGAGCAGAGTAGGGACAGAGAGAGAGGGAAAGAGAGAATCCCAAGCCGGCTCCGTGCTATTAGCACAGAGCCCTACCTACATGGGTCTTGAACCCACAAACTGTGAAATCATGACCTGAGCTGAAACCCAGAGTCACACACTTATAACCGACTGAGTCACCCAGGGGCCCAAATAATTCTTTGTTGTGCACACTGTTCTCTGAGTTGTGGGATGTTTAGCAGCATCCTTGGCCTCTATGCACTAGATGCCACTGGGGCCCGCTCCCTCTGGCCCGCTTCTGGCAACCCAGAATGTCTCCAGACATTGCCAGATGACCGATGGGGGGCAAGGTCACCCCCTCTTCCCTCACTGAGAACCATTGGTCTAGGATGATGAGAGCCTGACCTGTGTTCTAACAGAAGAATGGTGATGAAAAGGGGAGAAAAAGTGAAATTTTGAGTAGAAGAGAGGAAGACAGTTTCTGATACTTAAAATTTATTAAGCATCTACTATTTCTTGGGCACCAGCACTAGGAGACATAGTCACTTAACATAATTAGTAATAAATATTTATTAAATGCCATTTTTTTTGCGAAGGATTGGAGCTACAGAGGTGAACAAGGTAGTCACATCCTTAAAGACTTTGTTATTTAATAGAGGAGGGACATATATACAAACAAGTTATGATCCAAACTGAAAATAGTAATGTGTATAAGGTACTGCCTGAGAAGAGCATTCTATCTACGATACCTGAGCTGCACTTGAAGGATAAATAGCAGTTTCCCCTCCTGTGGTGGGCTTTGCAGGGGAGGTGGTGAACTGCCCGTGGTCTTTTTAATAGATCCTAAGATGAAGACCAAGTTCATGCAAAGCTCTCTCCAGGCTGTCACCTCTGTCCAGGGAATAAAACTCTCAGACCATAATTATACCTAGGAAGACTACACGGGGCAATTGTGCATTTTCCTCCAGGCTTCAGTAGAGCAATTAGCACCTGGCAAATCCCAGAGCTATGCGATTTTAGCGCTAGTTTATTTATTTCACATACCGTCTTAAATCATCCTCAGTGCAAGAGGATTAGGAGATGCATATCTAACTCCCGTAATAAGTCAAACTCTGCCAAATTATATCATTAACACTTTGTTGATTTTGAAAAATTAAATAAGAGGCATATTTGCATCCTGTGGTTAACAGTTTCTTTATTAACCCGTAGGCGTACTGTAATGGAACCTGGAAACAGATGGAACCATATGGCTTTATTTGTGGGGTGGCAATATGTTGCTTAATCTCATGGGAGCAGTATTTGCTATTATGTAAGAAAAATACAATTAATCCGTGGCAGTTTATGTAATATATATTCAATAGGAGTGATACCCTTCATCCTTCCTTAAGTATTTACGTTTTAAACATTTTGCAAATTGGAAAAGAAAGTAATGAACACCAAAGAAAATTTGCCAATGCATCTATCTTAAACTGCCCTACATGTACTTTAGCTCTGCTATTTCTTCACTGGCTTCTGTCCCACTAGAAACAATAGTGTTCAGACTTGCTGATGTCACTACCCAGTTATTTAATTTGACTAAATGAGATAGGTGTATTTATTTAAGATTTTGTTCAGAATTTTTTTTTAAATGTCAGTATGGTACTTTTACATTGCAGGGGATGTTGTGTGATATGATTGTAAAATTAATTAACTTATCAAGAATAATTATTTACATATGCTAAAAGCCATGGAGACTCTTAAGATAAGATGCAAAAGCTATTTGCCCTTTCAGTTCACAGAAAATAATTCATTGTTATTCATTCCGTTTCATCTTATCTGATGTTTTGTTTTTGAAAAATATAAAATGTTCAACGTGCTAGTAACTAAATGGTTTTTAGTCTTAGTACATTTCAATTACTTAAGACTGACTCACACATCAGAATGGCTCCTGCTGCGCATGCCCTCCTGGCAATATGGTTTTGAAAGGGTCCCTTGGCACTGGAGCCTGAGACCTTAAATTGCCCCTCCTTCTTGCCATTTCAACTGTTCTTTGACAGGAGTTGGTCAACCATAGTTTTCTCTCCCTTTCCTCTTCTCCTCCCACCCCCATTACTTTCTGGGAGCTGTGAGTGACTCTGTGAGCCCGTTCATTCATTTAGTAAATATTAAACAAGCTAGGCTCTATTTTGTGTGCTGGGGTACAGCAGTGAACAAAATGGTCAAAAAATTCACATCCTAATACAGTCAGTGTTGTGGAGAGGAAAAAGAGACAATAAATAATAAAAATAAATAAAATACAAAGCAATCTTGAAAAGGGAGAACAAAGTTGGAAGGCTCACACTTCCCAGTCTGAAATATCCTAGAAAGATATAGTAATCAAAACTGTGGAATTGGCGGGGCGCCTGGGTGGCTCAGTCGGTTAAGCGTCCGACTTCAGCTCAGGTCACAATCTCGCTGTCTGTGAGTTCGAGCCCCGTGTCGGGCTCTGGGCTAATGGCTCAGAGCCTGGAGCCTGCTTCCGATTCTGTGTCTCCCTCTCTCTCTGCCCCTCCCCCATTCATGCTCTGTCTCTCTCTGTCTCAAAAATAAATAAACCTTAAAAAAAATTTTTTTTAAATAAAATAAAATAAAATAAAGGAGAGTAACATAGCCCTGTATGTTAACTAACTGGAATTAAAATAAAAACTTAAAAAGAGTACACTTATCTTGATAAGCAATGAGTCATGAATAGAATTGTTGAATCATTATATTGTACACCTGAAACTAATATAAAATTGTATGTTAATTATCCTGGAATTAAAAATTAAGCAAATAAAAAATTATAAATAAATAGATACAGTAAATAAATAAATAAATAAATAAATAAATAAATAAATAAATAAGGCAGGTAAGGCTTTGCTGAGATGACAGGAGTAAATTTCTGAAGGGGATGGGTGAGGTAGACAGCCACGTACATACCTGATGGAAGAACACCACAGAAACAGAAATGCTCTGGGGTAGTTACATGCCTGGCATGTTCAAGGCAAAGTAAGGAGGCAGTTGTGGCAGAAGTAGAGAAAGCAAAGGGGACAGTAGGAGGAAGAGAGATCAGGGAAGTGGATGCTCAAGGAAGGCTCATTCTAACGTGCCACCAGGGTTGAGAATATAGTACTGCAGAGCCTTGTAGACCACTGCAAAGACTTATTTGGAGTGAATAAAACCTTTGGAGAGGTTTGAGCAGAGAAGGATCATGAAATTGATTCGTCTTAATAGGGTCGACCAGACCTGTGTTAAGAACAGACGAGGAGCAAGTGCAAAAACAGGAAGACCAGTTCGAAGGCCATTATAATAATATAAGGAAGTGTTGTTCTGGCTCTGCTTTTTCCATACGACACAGTTTCACCCACAGTCATTTCCTTTTCCCACCTAAAGATGCTGATAAACTTGGGACTAAATCCCTTTGCTTCAGCCCTGTCGTCTGAGCTCCAGATCCTGTACCTAACTGCCTACTGAATTCCACTTTGATACAGTGCTTCTCCTGAACGTCTATCCACCATACCATTTGAAACCCGGTATATCCAAAATAGACTTCATTGCCATCTATCCGACCCCTGACTTCAATTCCTCCTGAATTTGCCATTTTAATGAATGATATACCATCACCTATGTGCCCAAGAAATCTGGACTCTTCCTACTCCCTTAGTCCCAAGAGTCAAGATTTTTTTATATTTTAAAATCTTTACTTTTTCATATAGATTTCAAAATCACCAAGTCAAGTTATACAAAAAAATACTACTGCGAATCCTGTCAAAATGGCACAGTGTCTACAGATTTATTTGGGGAGAACTGAAATCCTAACAGTTTTGAGTCTATAAATTCATAAACCTGATATAACTTTTCACTTAATTTCTTTCTGCAGTGTTTTGCAGTTTTCATTATAGAGTTCTTGCCCATTTTTTAAATTAAATTTATTCCTAAGTTTATTTCGGGGGGTTTGATAGTATTGTAAATGCTTTTACTTACTTCATTTTCCACTTGTTCGCTGCTGCTTAGTAGGAATAGAATTGGTTTTGCACATTTACCTTTTATCCTGCCACTTGCTAAATTCACTAGTTTCAATTTTATAAAAACAGATTCAGTAGGATTTTCTTTGTTGTTATTTCTGTTGTTTTGAATATAAACAGTTTTACATCTTCTTTTCTAAGCATCATGGCTGTTTTTTCCCCCTTGCTATATTGCACTAACCAGGACAATGATGAATAGAAGTTGTGTGGGTGGATTTTCTTGCTTTGTTTCCAATCTTAGTGAAAAGTATTTGATGTTTCACCACTAATTATGATGTTAGGTATAGGCTATTGTGGCTGTCCTTTAAGGACTATGGAAATTTCCTTCTATTTCTAGTTTGCTGGGAGTTAATAATTTTTTAAAACTCATGGATGGGTAGTGACTTGTCAAATGCTTTTTCAGCATTTATTAAGATAATAATGTGGTATTTTTCCTTTATTCTGTTTATATGGTGAAGTATGTTGATTTGTTTTCAAATGTAATGCCAAGTTTGGATTTCTGTGTTAAATCCTACTTGGACATGGGTATTAATCTTTTTAATACTGCTGGAGGTTATTTGCTTATATTTTGTTAAGGATATTTATATCTATGTTTCTAAGTGGTCTCTTCCAGGGAAAGTTTTTAGTTGTGAATTCAGTTTAAGAGAGATAAGGCAATTCAAATATTCAATTTCTTTCTCTGTAGATCAAAAATTAACTATGTTGTATACATCTGTGTAACCCACACTTTTATTAAGACCTAGGACATTTCTATCACCCCCAGATGTTCCCGCTAATGAACTTTGGATAAATAGCTCTTTGTAATTTAGGCTCTATATGAACTGAGCAATTATAACTGAAACTGCATTGTGGTATACCTTTTTTTACCAATCACATATTAGCTTTATTTTGTTATCATTTATTAAAAATTTAAAAAAAAAGAAATTAAAAAAATAGATATTCTGTTAGGTTATCAAAACGGGTTATCAAATTCTGCATTTTTTTAGTATTTAGGAAAAAAATTATTTTAGAACTTCTTCTCAAGATATCCCACATTCCTTAAGTTGATGCCAGATTTAAAACAGACAGACATGAATATATTTTAGATTTCTTGCATTGTGGTAGACTCATTTGAATGGCAGGCTGAACTTAAGCAGAAAAGGGCTTTGTCATAACATAGAATACTGTGCAGCAGTTAAAAAGAATAAAGGAGATTTATACTATACTAACATAGAAAATAACCTTAAGCAAGTTGCAAAATGATAAAATATTTTTATTTTTTATTTTATATTAGAGCGAGAGAGCATGTGATTTGAGGAGAGAGGTAGAGGGGGAGAAAGTGAGAGAGACAGAGAGAGAGAGAGAGACAGAGACAAAGTCCTAAGCAGGCTCCGTGCCCAGTGCAGAGCCTGACTTGGGGCTCCAACCATGACCCAGGGATAATGACCTGAACCAAAATCAAGAGTCTGATGCTCAAATGACTGAGCCATCCAGACACCTCTGATTAAATAATTTAAAAAAATACAGACTAATACTACAATTTTTTGTAAGGATCTATCTATGGATGAACATGCAGAGTAAAATACCTAAAAATAAGCTCAAACTTGTAACAGTAATCATAGCAAGAAGTACATGAGGATTTGGGGATTGTGGTTGATGATCAGATAAAATTTAACCTTATCTATAATGTTTTAATTTTTGGAGGAGTAATAACTTGATGTGGACCGGATGTAATTAGAACTGTAAAGTGACTTGACTGATTTACGTATGACTAGAGGCAAAATGCAACTAGGTCTTGTTTTTGGTTTTGTTTTAGCAATTACTCTGGAACTGTAGAAAACCAGCTTGTAAAATCTGTACAGAGAGTGCTCTAAATCTGGTTGGTTTTGTTTTGTTTCAAACTATGGCACAAGAGAGTACCGCAAGTGAAGTAAAAATGCAACTTAGACCGCAAGTGAAGTAAAAATGCAACTTAGAATTAAAATTAAAAATTGAATATTACTCTACCACAGAACTTTAAAAACAAAATATTTAATAACATGAAAATATCATTCATTGAAATAGGAAGAATATAAGACATATCTATGAACTAATGCTATTTTAAAATGTTTATTTATAAAAAAAGGTTTAAAAATCCACAACAATGTTAACAGGGATTATTATCTCTGTGTGGGTAGACAGTGATTATTTGAGCTGTCTTTTTTCATATTCAAGTGTTTTTTTTTCATGAACACAAATTATTTTTTTTTAATTTTTTTTAATGTTTTTATTTATTTTTGAGACAGAGAGAGAGAGACAGAGCACGAGCAGGGGAGGGGCAGAGAGAGAGGCAGACACAGAATCTGAAGCAGGCTCCAGGCTCTGAGCTGTCAGCACAGAGCCCGATGCGGGGCTCAAACTCACACACCATGAGATCATGACCTGAGCTGAAGTCAGACGCTCAACTGACTGAGCCACCCAGGCACCCCCCATATTATTTTTTAAATCAAGGTGAGAAAACCCCCTTTCTATCCCAATTAAAGAAAGAAGGAAGGAAAGAAGAAAGAAAGAAAAAGGAAGGAAGGAAGGAAGGAAGGAAGGAAGGAAGGAAGGAAGGAAGGAAGGAAAGAAGGAAAGAAAGGCTGGACAGGGCAGAGAACATCAGAGAAGATGGGAAATTCTTAGCGTTTGCAAACACGCTATAGGGAGTTCTGTACATCTTTTAAGTGAGAATGTTAGTTGAGATGTGTGTTAGAAACCTGGCGAGTTGGGGAAGAGGTTTGGGAGGGATGGAGGGAAGTGAGCAGGATGGAGAGGAAGAGATGGTTTTGAAATATGTTTAGAAAGTAAACAGTCCACAGGATTGGTAACAGGGTGGGTAGGACTGGAATGAGAGAATGAGGGAGAGGTTAATTTTCTCTTTTTTATATTTTTCAACTTAAAAACAAATCATTTCAGATCTATTTTGTAACTGCATTACTCTTTGATATAAACAGAACTGTGATTCTTCTCTTTCCGTGACAAAAACTCCTATCTGAGCCCTTTGGCTTTTGTTAAGGTGGTTTAAAGTAACACTAAATCACAAAGTTTCAAGCTGCCCAGGAAAATGCTATTTCTTTCAAGTGGAGTACAGAAACCAATATCCAAATCCTTCTATTATCTTCAGCAAAAACAACCGCACAGGGTGACATTTCCTAGGATAACTTAACAAAAATAAAGCACTAAATTTTCTTTCTTTATTGTTGTTTTTTATAAATTAAAAAAAAATTTAATGTCTATTTTTGAAAGAGGGAGAGAGACAGAGTATGAGTCGGGGAGGGGCAGAGAGAGAGGCAGACACAGAATCTGAAGCAGGCTCCAGGCTCTGAACTGTCAGCACAGAGCCCGATGAGGGGCTCAAACTCACAAGCTGTGAGATCGTGACCTGAGCCAAAGTTGGTCACTCAACTGACTGAGCCACGTAGGTACCTGCTTCCTCTGATTATTTAAATTCATGGTAAACACATCTTTCTCTGGAATTCTATTTCATTTTTATTCAACAATAATCGAAATCTAAATTTTTCAAGATCTCGTGACTATTGAACAGAATTATGATTGATGTTAAACCAGTGGTGATGTTGAGACAGAGTGTGATTTTTACCCCCCAGGGGACACTTGACAATATCTGGTGACATTTTTAGGTTGTCAGAACTTGCATGGGGTGTGCTACTGACATGTAGTGGATAGAGGCCGGGGATGCTGCTAACCATCCTATAATAGACAGGACAGCCGCCACACAAATTGTTGTTAAAATCAAAGGGGAAAAAATGCCATAGTGCTGAGATTGAGAAATCTGTGTTAGACCCTTTAAGAGATGCGGAGATTCATGGGACTTCCCGTTTTAGTAAGGGATATATATCCAGAAAATTATGATACTGTTTACAGTAGAGGAATAGTTGATACATATATGGATGTAGAGCATTGGGACTCATTGGACAAAGGATGACCTGGGAAACTGAGGAGGGCATGGATTTGAGGACTTCAGGTTGATGGAGCAGTAGAGGGATCTAGCTGGTTAATCTGGCCTAATGCCAACAAGTGCTGGCTGAAACTGACTGCAGGAGATGGGGTGGGTGGCAGCTAGGCATTTTGGAGTCCCTCACTACCAGATCATGGAGAGAAAACAGGCAGCCATCATTGCCACAAATGTGCAAGAGAGATTGACATAAACAAAGCAATCATAAATCACAGCCAA
The DNA here is from genome assembly GCF_014898765.1 of Herpailurus yagouaroundi. NCBI lineage: Eukaryota > Metazoa > Chordata > Mammalia > Carnivora > Felidae > Herpailurus > Herpailurus yagouaroundi. The sequence continues at coordinate 15,100,773 of NW_024412428.1, read as the reverse complement.
GGAGGTTCATGGGGTAGTAAATGTATCAAGGGCTTAGAGCAGTGCCATCTTTTTAATGGGTTGGCTCAAGATTTCCAGGGAGACTTCACGCAGAGGTGAAGAGGGACCACAGCCTCAGAGGAGGTGAAGTTCTCTGCTAGGACCTGAATCAGTGTGAGGCCACACGGGATAAGTGACATATGGGAGGTATAGTGCACCATGAACAGTTGTAGAGATCACATTCAGGCAGGGGATCAGGAGGGCTCTGTGGAGGGCACTGAACTTCAAAGAGGGGAGATTGAGGTCAGGAAGTCGAAAAGGCGTGATGAAGACACAGGGCCAGGGAGGGCTATAACAAATAATTAACTCTTAGATGCTCACTCAGTGTTCCATGTGTTGCTTGTAAGTTTATAACTTGTGTTTAGTGGATGCTTAAGAAATGCTTGTTCTTAATCTTTTTATTCATTGTTTTGAGGCCCTTCTGATTATAGATTAGAACCTTTTTTAATCTCTTTCTTTCTTTCTTTCTTTCTTTCTTTCTTTCTTTCTTTCTTTCTTTTTTCTTCTTGAGTCAGAGAGAATGAGTGCCCACTCAACAAGTTGGGCAGAAGGAGACAGAAAGAGAGAATCTTAAGCAGGCTCTACACCCAGTACAGAGCCCCACACAGAGCACTGTGAGATCATGACCTGAAGTGGAATCAAGACTCAGATGCTTAACCAACTGAGCCACCCAGGCAACCCTCCCTGTTTTTGCTTTTTTTTTTAAAACCTTTTTTTAAAATGTTTATTTTTGAGAGAAAGAGTGTGTGTGTGAGTGCGGGAGAGGTAGAGAGAGAGGGGGGCAGAGGATCCTAAGTGGGCTCTGTGCCGACAGCAGAGAACCTGATGCAGGGCTCAAAGTCACGAACCTCGAGATCATGACCTGACCTGAAATCAGATGCCCAACCAACTGAGCCACCCAGGCGCCCCACCCCTCTTTTTCTTAAGCTTTGATTAGACTTTGGTTCTTAAATTTTGTTCTGCTGAGAGATATCATTGTTAATTAATAAGAGGGAACAGTTTATACATGTCCTCTGAGATTTTGTTTTAAATTGATTAAAACATTTCATGATATAATAGTTAATACTTTCAAAAGAATATGTGATATATGTGTATAAAAAAGAATATGTGGGGGCATCTGAGTGGCTCAGTCAAATGTCTGACTCTTGATTTCGGCTCAGGGTGACATCAGTCCCGAGTTGGGCTCTGTGCTAACAGCGTGGAGCCTGCCTGGGTTCCTCTCTCTCCCTCTCTCTCTCTCTCTCCCTCTCTCCCTCTTTCCCTGTATCCCTCCCCAACTTGTGCATGTGCTCTCTATCTCTCCTCTCCCAAAGTAAATAAACATTTAAAAAAATTACTAATAAGGACCCAATAAACTCAGTAAATAAATAAGTAAATTGCATTAATTATTTCTCCCTAAGGATTGAAAACTAGTCTAGGATATATACTGGGCTGTGAAATTGGCTAGATCTTGTGAAATGCAAATTTCAACTTTAAAAAATGATGGCTAAGTGTTTCTGAAGTGTATAATCCGTCTATTCCTACCAATTTTGGTTAATCACATTCTCATCAATACTTGTTATGTCAGACAAAATAAACCAAATGAAGATATATTAATTATTTTTAAATACGTTCTAATTTTACAATTAAAAATTTCTTACTGAATAAAATGCCAGACTTCTGGAAGGCTGGAGAACACTGAGTTATCCTGTATTCAGTTGAGAGCTTGCTTAGGGAGGTCTTCACATTTTCTTTGCTTAAATGTACATCTTCCTTGTTATTCTGTATGCTTTATTACTCAAGTAGCAACTATTGATCTATCTCAGTTGTGGCTTGGCATTTGATTATTTTATAGTTAAGCATTACTGAGAAATTACTTGCTAAGTAAACCTGAAACTTACTGAGAAAATAGCTATGTTGTCCTCGATGTAGTATGACACATTTCATTCCAGAAACATTGAAATTTTTATGGACATTTGGTGATATCAATTTTAAAGTTCAAAGGTTTGGTTAAATGTATATAATCAGGCTGTTTGATGAAAAGTTTTGGTTGAATTTTTTTTTAAATGTGGCCTTATAGACCCAGCCCTAAATCTTAGACTGATTTGTAAGAATTTTACTTAGCTTATTTTTGTAGGTCTTGCCACCATTTTTTTTTAAACGTTTATTTATTTTTGAGACAGAGAGAGACAGAGCATGAACAGGGGAGGGGCACAGAGAGAGGGAGACACAGAATCTGAAACAGGCTCCAGGCTCTGAGCGGTCAGCACAGAGCCCGACGCGGGGCTCGAACTCACGGACCGTGAGATCATGACCTGAGCCGAAGTCGGACCCTTAACCGTCCGAGCCACCCAGGCGCCCCATTGCCACCATTTTTAAGGTGGAGACTGTCTTTCCTGATATTTTCTTTACACTTACTAAGGTAGTGCTTCTGTATGCTGGTGTATCCCCTCCTGGCTTCTGCTGTGTTTCATGAATCCATAGCATGTAAAAATCCACTTGTTAGTCTGGATATAGTGACTAAACTACATAGGAAGAATTTTTGTCCTGCACAATGATTAGCTTCATTGTTCATGGCTATCCTCTTGGTTAATGGGTGATCAAACATAACCTTGCAAGGCACTTTTCTTTTTTTTTTTTTTTTTTTCCAACGTTTATTTATTTTTTGGGACAGAGAGAGACAGAGCATGAACGGGCGAGGGGCAGAGAGAGAGGGAGACACAGAATCGGAAACAGGCTCCAGGCTCTGAGCCATCAGCCCAGAGCCCGACGCGGGGCTCGAACTCATGGACCGCGAGATCGTGACCTGGCTGAAGTCGGACGCTTAACCGACTGCGCCACCCAGGCGCCCCGCAAGGCACTTTTCTTATGCCTGTCTGACGTAGGTGGCTCCAGCTTCCCTCCAGCTTCATCTTTCAAGTCAGTGGTACAATCAAGCCTGGTCACCCAATAATGCTATTCTGTATATATTTCAACAAAATTGTCATCATCACGGACAAAAATTTTTCCAGCATGGTCTTGCACTTTGTCATTCTTTCGGGTGTTTTTCTGGCTTGAGCATACACGGAGCTCATTACAATGGACAAGCTCACGTTTACTCCGGCACAGGTTCAGTTTTTTGTTTTTTTAGATTCTGGAATTCTTTCTCAGCAGTAGGAATCCACGCTGTACATCTAAAGAGCACTTGCTTGCACAATGGGAGAGTAGCAGTGAGCAGATGTGACGCAGTGTAGAAGGAGTTGATGAATTTACCCTCAGAAATACTAGGACTCTAGTAGGTATCATGTCCTCAGTTAACCTGTCTGCATTTGCAGACTGGAGAAAATGTAACAAGTTGGAGCAGCTCAACTTCATGCACAGAAGTCCATCCAGTTCAGGTCTAGGGAACAGGGGAACAGTCCTTTGGGTGTCAGTGATAGATTGTGGGTCTCCCCAGACCTGTACAATGAAGAAAACACATTGCTTCTGGGCTGGGCCAGGCCAGGGTTTTAGACTCTGTGTGATGAAATTACTGTTGTCACCTATGTTTAAAATAAACATAAAATAAAACAAAACAAAACAATACGCTCCCATAAACCATTTAGTAAAGTCAAAGCTAGCCCAGCAGGTATCCTTTATTACATTTTGAAGACTAAATATTTTGAAGCAGTTTAATGGCATTGTGTCCTGACTTAAAATTCTTTTAATTCCTTGAGTAATGAAGATGTTTGACCTGGGAAGCTACTGTAGCACACAGCACAGCACCCAGTAGCATGGTGGAGACTGAATCTAAAAATTTTGAGAATCACCTCAGGATGACTTCCCAAAGGATATTTTTAAGGGCTTTTTAGAAATAATTCCTACTTTTTGTAGTGTACCTGAACACAAGGAAGGGTAGTAAAATGTTTTTAGTAGTAGCAGGTATGTGACCGTTCATTCTTCTGTAGATTTGTATTTCTCAGAGGACCAAAGCGAGAAAGAAGAAAAGTAAAAGGCCATTTCTTGTGTTTACCATAATTATAAGCTGGAGTTATGGAAGTTAATTAAAAAAATTTTTTTTGAGGGGTGCCTGGGTGGCTCAGTCGGTTGAGCATCCGACTTCGGCTCAGGTCATGATCTCACAGTCTGTGGGTTCGAGCCCCGCATCAGGCTCCGTGCTGATGGCTCAGAGCCTGGAGCCTGCTTCCGATTCTGTGTCTCCCTCTCTCTCTGCCCCTTCCCTGCTCATGCTCTGTCTCTCTCTGTCTCAAAAATAAATAAAAACATTAAGAAAAAAAATTTTTTTTTGAGGGGGCGCCTGGGTGGCTCAGTCGGTTAAGCATCTGACTTCGGCTCAGGTCATGATCTCATGGTTCATGGGTTCGAGCCCTGCATCAAGTTCTGTGCTGACAGCTCAGAACTTGCTTAGGATCCTCTCTCTCTCCCTCTCTCTCTCTCCCTTTCTTTCTCTCCCCACCCCCCACTCATGCTCTCTCTGCCTCTCTCAAAAATAAACATTAAAAATTTTTTTTCAGGGGCGCCTGGGTGGCGCAGTCGGTTAGGCGTCCGACTTCAGCCAGGTCACGATCTCGCGGTCCGTGAGTTTGAGCCCCGCGTCAGGCTCTGGGCTGATGGCTCAGAGCCTGGAGCCTGTTTCTGATTCTGTGTCTCCCTCTCTCTCTGCCCCTCGCCCGTTCATGCTCTGTCTCTGTCCCAAAAATAAATAAAACGTTGAAAAAAAAAATTTAAAAAAAAATTTTTTTTTCATGTGCCTCATTATACATTACTTGTGCATTGACATATGAGACGTTCTGAATGAAAAAGTAGGGAAAGTTGTGAAAAGCCATGTTTCTGTCCTCTGTGTGATATGGTTGTGATGTAGTGTCCCTACTGTGCCACCAGATCACATTTCCCATATTTGGGCTGAACTACATTTATCTAGAGAAAGAGGGAGTGAAGGAGGGAGGCAGTGGTGGATGGAGGAGGGGGTATGAAGAAAGAGAGAGGGAGGGTGGGGAGAGAGAATATGAGGATGAAAGTTTGTATTTGTTGAAGGGAAGCTTGTTTCTGTTGTTCCCAAACACTATTCAGGGTTAAAAAAAGTGACATCCAAGCTGTCCTGAGGTGACTTTACAACAATGGGAAGGTGGGAATATACCTCATTACCTACAAAACCAATTTTAAAACACATGAGTTTTTTTTTTGTTTTGTTTTGTTTTGTTTTGTTTTTAAGGGAAAATATCCCTTTCCCAAAATTCAGCTAAGCTGTTCTACATGGTTATCATCTGATATTTAGAATTGTTACTGGTTTTCTGAAAGACATGCTGGGAACATTTTTAAAAAGTGGCTTATTGACTACATCAGTAAAATAATGTATTGCTTACAAAAAGACTGGAACAGTTATAAAATTCTTAAAAGTTTTAAGGTTTGGTGTTTTGAAGGGCAAAGAGTTTTGAAGGGCAAACTGATTTGTTCTGCAGTTTGTTAACAAGGGTATTCATTATTGCCCAACAAAAACATTTAGATAAGATGGGCAGAATATATTTTTTTAAATGTTTATTTATTTTGAGAGAGAGCATGGGGAGAGGGGCAGAGAGAGGGAGAGAGAGAATCCAAGCAGGCTCCGCACTGTTAGTGGAGAGCCCAACGTGGTGCTCGATCTCACAAACCATGAGATCATGACCTGAGCCAAACTCAAGAGCTGGATGCTTAACTGACTGAGCCACTCAGGCGCCCCTTACATTGTTTTAAATTAGAATTGAATTTTAGAAGTAGGTAAAATGAATTCTCTTAATTAAACTAAAGAGTCTAGATTGTTTCTGACCAAAGAATCAGATACCTTTAAGAGTAAACTTTGTGAAGTTTAGCAGTTAACTGGGAACTGCAACATAAAGAACTTGGTAAATACTTATGAAATGGAAGGATATTTATTCCTGAAAAAGCTGCATACGATCAGACTTTTGTAAATTGAATAATACTTTTACATTTATCATAGCTCATTTTGTAGGACGAATAGTCTCTCTCAAATTTATATTTGTGGTAATCCCAGATTTTCATGGGTCAGGATTGGTTGGAGTAAGGACACCTTTAAGATGCCTTGTGTTGCTTAAGATCTGGTTTATTCTTTCTGAGGTTGCTAAGGTACAGAAAAGTTTAATTTTTTTTTTAAAGGGCAGCAGTTATTTGCCAGTTTATAAACAATTCAGTAAAAATAGATTTAAGGATCTTCAATTTGTAATTGATAAGTCATGCATGCTGAAATAGTTGGCTGTGATCCTTATTCTCTTTAAGAATGTGGAGTGTTTTATAAACACATTAAGAGTTACAAATATATCCAGGCGCCTGGGTGGCTCCGTCGATTAAGCTTCCGACTTTGGCTCAGCTTATGATCTCATGGCTCATGGGTTCGAGCCCCACATCCGGCTCTGTGCTGATAGCTCAGAGCCTGAAGCCTGCTTCAGATGCTGTCTCCCTCTCTCTATGCCCCTCCCCTGCTCATTCCCTCTCTCTCTCTGTCTCTCAAAAATAATTAAACATTAAAAAAAAATTTTTTTAAGTTACAAATATAGAGAGAAGAAAGAATTGCGCTGTCAGTAATATGACAGTATACATTTGTGCCTAGTGAAATTTCAATCAAAGCACTCTAATGCAAATAATAAACCATGCTAGAATTAGGTATAAATTGAGAATAGGTTCTAAGTAACAGTCTACCTTTTTGCAACCTGTTTGGGTCCCACTGTGAGTAAAGGCCTACTTTGTTTTTATAATCCTGGCTCTCTGCTGAATTCTGGGTATGCAGTTAAAGTTTTAGGACAAGTGAGAGCTCTTGATGAGTGAAACAGCTCATTCCTGTGTGTAAGATTGTTGCTACCTACTGGCTAACTAGGAATGCAAGACTTATCTTGGGAGCGAAGGGAACTTGGAACCACATTTTAGAGTGATGGCAGACCACTTTCAGAACAGATGTGGGAAATCCAGTCTTCCCATAGTTTTAACAAGAGATGAACCAAGATATGTGAGTACTATTAGTACTCAGAGAGACTAATTATATGTACTTCTTCAAAATGTGTTGAGAGGGGGCCCTGAGTGGCTCAGTCAGTTAAGTGTCCAACTTTTGATTTGGGCTCAGGCCGTGATCTCACAGTTTGTGAGTTTGAGCCCCGCATTGGGTACTGCGCTGACAGCACGGAGCCTATTTGGGATTCTGTCTCTCCGTCTCTCTCTGTCCCTACCCTGCACTCTCTAAATAAATAAATAAATAAACAAATAACATTTAAAAAAAACAAAAACAAAAAAAATGAGTTGAGGAAGGGTGGGGAAAATAATCTTAATTAACATTCAAGCATGAAAAATCAGTGCTTGCAATAAGTGGGCAAAATCCTTTCCACTTTTCTAGAGTACACTTACCAGTTTTCTGTTGGGGTCTTTCTGACTCTGGAGGTAATTTTCAGTTTATACAAACAAAGTACAGAAGTAACATGTCTTTCCCTGTTCTCTCCAGGCACCATTAGTTCTTTCCCGAAAACAATGAATGTTGTCAGTTTCATGTGCAGCCTTTCAGAGTAATGAAAGTATTTATCTCTGGACCCTTCCTCTAAGCTATCATATTAAAGTGTTTAAAAGACAATCAAGTTAATCACATTTTTTTGTATGGAACACAAATACTGTGTATCACCATCAGAATTTCTTCCGTCTTTCCTAACTTCTGAGGGCTGAGTGCATGTGCGTCACAAAAAAACATTTAGAGGTGTTATTTTTTTTCCCCGCCTAAGGGCACTGCCTACTTTAATAGGAACGTGCCCAACTTATATTTTGAGAGTTTATTGTAGTGATATTTTTGTGCCTCTTAGGGATAAGTGCCCAAGCACCAGCTTGGCTGTCCTGCTTCTTTTTCCAGCTCTGGACATTTCCTCTTGTCATTAAGGGGAAAGAGCCCAGTGGTGGAGGAGCCAGGTTTTTGGACTTAGAAGGGAGCAAAGTTCATTTTCCAAGAGTATATCTAGTTTTTCCTGAAGTTCCTCAGAGTGGGACCCTCCAAGGGTTTTGTTGTCAATCATGCTCTATGGGAGTTTGCCTTTTGTTTTTTATCCCATAATTCAGAACACGCTCCTGCCTTCCCACCCTCTCCCTACTTCCTGTCTTTTCCTTGCTTCTCAAATCTCTCACCCCTGCCCCTCCAGTCGTACTCAGACTTCATCAAGACATCAGATCTTTTGGAGGGAATACTCTCATTCTTGCTGTGACCAGATGGACAGGCCTGCACTACCCTCTTTCTCTCCTCTTTCCGTTCGTAGGCTGTTCCACTTCCTATCTTTTGCAACATGAATGTTCTCTTTGTACTGATTAATTCTTCTTAATCTGTAATATGCTCTTTAGAAGCCCATTCTTAAAACAAAACAAAGCAACAAAACAGTAGTCCACTGATCCACCTTCCTCCACAGCTACCGCCCCTGTGAGGGCTCCCACAGTCTCTCACATGAACTTTACAGCATCTTCTAGTTGGTTTCCCCGCTTTCTCTCCTCTCTGATTTATTCTCCATACGAACTGTTGTGATCATTGAAAAATACATGAGGTCACTAAACTTAATTGTTTTTTAAATCCATTCAAAGTCTTCCCTTTGCACTTAAAATAAAACCAGTTTTCCATATGTTGCTTTCAAGGTCCAGCACAGCTGTCTCCAGTCCTCACCTCCAGCCTCACCTCTAGCTGTGTACCTCCTTGCCCACTCCTCCTTGGCCACACAGGCTTCCCTTCAGTTTCCCAAGGGCACCAAGTTCTCCCCGAGGCTATGCCACCCTCTTAGAGCTTTTGCCTGGAGTTCTCATTCCACAGCTTGTGGACAGGCTGGCACTTCCTCTTCCTTTCAGTTTAATTGTTACATCCTCAGTGAAGTCTTCCCCAGTAGGTCCAAGGAGATCTCTTGCCCCTGCTTTTCTCTGTCTCAACACTAGAAACTATGCACATTTCCTGCATAGTACTTTATGGTTTGTTAACATTTGCTTTAATATTCAGAGAAGATTCTAAGCTCTGTGAAGGCAAGGACCATGTGTGCTTTGTTCACCACTAGGCAGTGCCTGGCACAAAGTAAGCACTGATGGTAGGTATTTTTGTTGAAATACACAGATGATTGACTGCTGAGTAACAAATGAAGCTTGGTTCTGATTTATCCTTCAGGTACAGAAATCGTTCCTTTGCAACAGAAAGCCAGTCCTTCACTTGAACTGGGTGTCCATTTAGAATCACAATATTTTGGAGATTGAAGAGACCTCGGATGACTTTAATCCTGCCTTCCTATCATGCATGTCCCTTCTCTCATCATCCTCCATTTCAGTACAGAGTTCAGACTCAGCTTTGGGTTCGTGTCCTCTCTTGTTCCCAGTCTCGGCATGGCCGGGGAGACACCTATTGTTGCTTTCCTCCTATCTCCTTTGGGTACCACTGCTTCCTACTTGTGTGATCTTGGAGAAGTTACTTAATTTTGATGTGCTTCAGTTTTCTCAAATATAAAGTGCAGTTATAATAACCACGCACGCCTGTGCAGTGATTCAGGGAAGAAATGCATGTGAAAACTTACCACATAATACTCAGTACATGTTAGCCATAAGCCTTTCTTACTTCCGCTTTGTTTTTATTATTTCCATGAACGCTAGTCTTTTAAAAAATTATTGCAGTAATCATAAAACTTATGCAGTATCATAAAATTTACCCTATTAACCATTTTTAAGTGAATAATTTGGAGGTATCAAATACATTCATAATGTACATCGTTGTAATGTTCATATTGCTGTGCAACCATCACTATTATTCACCTCTGTAACTCTTTTCATTTTGTAAAATTAAAATTTCTATACACATTAAAATAACTTGCCACCTCTCCCCACTGTCCCCCCCCACCCCAGCCTCTGGCAACCACTATTCAAATAAATGGATTCATATAATATTTGCCCTTTTGTGTGTGACTTACTTCATTCTGCATATTGTCTTTGAGATTCATTTATCTTATAGCATGTCTTAGAATTATTTCTATTTATTTATTTATTTATTTATTTATTTATTTATTTATTTAGAGGAAATGAGCAGGGCAAGGGCAGAGGGAGAGGGGGGAAAGAGAGAGAATCGTAAACAGGCTCCATGCCCAGTGGGGAGCCCGATGCAGGGCTCAATCTCATGACTGTGAGATCATGACCTGATCGAAAATCAAGAGTTGGGTGCTTAACCAACTGAGCTATTCAGGTTCCCCAATTTCTTTCCTTTTAAAGGTTGGGTAATATTTCATTATATGCAATGGAATAGTATTTATGTATCCATCTTTCTGTTAATGGACATTTGGGTTGTTTCCATCTTTTGGTTTTTGTGAATAATGCTGCTGTGAACATTGGTTTACAATTATCTGTTCAAATATCTGATTTCCATTTAAAAAAAATTTTTTTAACATTTATTTATTTTTGAGACAGAGAGAGACAGAGCATGAATGGGGGAGGGTCAGAGAGAGGGAGACACAGAATCTGAAACAGGCTTCAGGCTCTGAGCTATCAGCACAGAGCCCAACGCGAGGCTCGAACTCACAGACTGCGAGATCGTGACCTGAGCCGAAGTCGGACACTTAACCGACGGAGCCACCCAGGCGCCCCATGATTTCCATTTTTTTGAAGTATATATCCAGAAATGGACTTGCTGGATCATATGATAATTCTACTTAAAAGTTTTTGAGGGGTACCTGGGTGGCTCCGTCGGTTAATCATCTGACTTTGGCTCAGGTCATGATCTCAATGGTTCATGAGTTCAAGCCCACATTGAGCTCTCTTGCTGTCAGAATGGAGCCTGCTTCGGATCCTCTGTCTCCCTCTCTCTCTGCCCCTACCCCGCTCATTCTCTCTCTCTCTCAAAAATAAATAAACATTAAAAAACATTTAAAAAATAAATAAAATTTTTGAGAAATTGCTATACTGTTTTCCACAGTGGCTGTACCATTTTACATTCTCACCAGCAGTGCACAAGTGTTCTGAGTTCTCTGAATTATCTGCATTCTCAACACTATCTCTTCTTTCCTTTCTTTCTTTTTTTTTAATAGTAGCTGTCCTAATGGATGTGAGGTGGTATCTTATTGTAGTTATGGCTTGCATTTCCCTAATGATTAGTGATGTTCAACATCTTTTAATGTGCTTATTGGGCATGTATCTCTTCTTTAGAGAAATGTATGTTCAAGTCTTTTGTCCATTTTTTAATCAGGTTGTTTGGATTTCTGTTGAGTTTTATATATTCTGGATATTAATCCCTTATCAGGCATATGATTTCCAAATATTTTCTCTCATTCTTTGGGTTGCCTTTTTATTCTGTTGATAGTGTCTTTTGATGTACAACATTTTTAAATTTTCGTGAAGTGTAGTTTGTGTATTTTTTTTTCTTCGTTTGCCTGTGCCTTGGTGTCACGTCCAAGAAGTCATTGCCAAATCCAGTGCCATAGGGCATTTTTTTGCCCTATGTTTTCTTCTAAAAGTTGCTAATGGTTTTAGGTCTTGCATTTAAGTCTTGATCCATTTCATGTTGATTTCTGAATGTAGTCTTAGATAAAGGTCCAACTTCCTTCTTTTGCGTGTGGATATTCAATTTTCCCAGCACCGTTTGTTTGTAAGGTTGTCCTTTCCCGTTGAATGGTCTTGGCATCTTTGTCAAAAATTATTTGACCATATATGCAAGGATTTATTCCTGGACTCTCCATTCTATTCCGTTGGCCAGTATGTCTGTCTTTGTGCCTGTACCACAATGCCTTGGCTTGAGTAGCTCTGTAGTAAATTTTGAAATCCAGAAGGGTGAGGCCTCCAGCTTTGTTCTTCTTTTTCAAGATTATTCTGGCTATCCAAGAGATAGCCTTGAGATTCTCATCCTTGAGATTCAGTATGAATTCTAGAATGAGTTTTCTATTTCTGCAAACAACTTCTTTGGGATTTCGGTCAGGATTGCATTGAGTCTGTGGTCGTTCTGTCCATTATTGAAACTGGGTGGGGGCGGGTATTAATGTCTCCAAGCGTTACTGTGGCACTCTCTCATTCTCCCTTCAATTCTATCAGGTTTTGCTTCATACATTTTGCTGGTCTGCCTTTATAGGTATAAATGGTTATACTTATTATATGTTCTTGCCATATTGATCATTTTTAAAAAAAAAATTTAGGTTTATTTATTTATTTTGAAAGAGGAGTGAGCAGGGGAGGGGCAGAGGGAGAGAGAGAGAATCCCAAGCAGGCTTTGTGCCGTCAGCCTGACATGGAACTTGAATTTACAAACCATGAGATCATGACCTGAGCCAAAACCAAGAGTCACACACTTAATTGACTAAACCACCCAGCACCCCTGTATTGAGCTTTTTATTAATTATATAAAGTTCTTGTTTATCTTTTATAAACTTTTTTGGTTATAGTCTACTTAGTCTGATATTAGTACAGTTATTCCCATTCTCTTTTGGTTGCTGTTTCCATGAAATAGCCTTTATCATCTTTTCATTTTCAGTCTATTTGTGTCTTCGGATCCAAAGTGATTTGAGTCTTTTTTTAGACAAAATATAGTTGGATCGTGTTTATTCTCTGTTCTTCTGCCAATCTCTGTCGTTTGGTTGGAGAGTTTAATCCATTTACAGTTAAAGTAATGATAATGAGAGACTTCTGCCATTTTGCTATTTGTTTTCTATATGCCTGATAGCTGTGTTTGGTCCCTCATTTCCTGCACTACTTCTTTTGTGTTAAGTTTTTTATGTCAAGTGAAACATTCAAATTCCTGTCTCATTTCCTTTGGTGTATATTCCTTAGCTGTTTTATTTTTGGTTATCATTGGAATTATTTTAACATCTTGAAGTTATAACACTCCAATTTGAATTTATGCCAGGCTAACTTCAATAACATATAAAACTGCTTTTTCACTGCTCCAGCCCCATCCCTTTCAGTTGTTGATGTCACAGAATTGCATCTTTATACATTGTATGCCTGAAAACATAAACTGTAATAATTATTTTAAATTCATCAGTCTCTCTTTTTTTAAAGATTTTATTTTGTTTTTTAAGTAATCTCCACACCCAACATAGGGCTCAAACTCATAACCCCGAGATCAAGACGCACATGCTCTTGGTTCTTGGTTGATTCTTGGTTAATAGTTTTTACCTTTGAGCGCTTTGAATATCAGTGGCCCACTTTGCAACCCTCTAATGAATTTTTCATTTCTGTTTTAAAGTGAATGGGTCATACTTGTCCATTTCTCTGTATGCCTCTGATTTATTGTTGAAACCCAAACATCTCAATCTGATAATGTGGCAAATCTGGAAATCAGATTCTCTCCCTTTGCCAGGAGAATGCTGGATTTTGTTATTGCTTTTGGGCTGTTTTTGTTTTGTTGTGTTTTGTTTTATTTATTTATTTATTTATTTTTTAATTTTTTTTTCAACGTTTATTTATTTTTGGGACAGAGAGAGACAGCATGAACGGGCGAGGGGCAGAGAGAGAGGGAGACACAGAATTGGAAACAGGCTCCAGGCTCTGAGCCATCAGCCCAGAGCCCGACGCGGGGCTCGAACTCACGGACCGCGAGATAGTGACCTGGATGAAGTCGGATGCTTAACCGACTGCGCCACCCAGGCGCCCCTGTTGTGTTTTGTTTTAATGTTGTAGGCTGTTTCTGTGCCAAGGATCAGCCTGAGGTGTAAACTCAAGGTCTTCTCAAGTCTTCTCTGAGCCTGCTCCTTTCCCTAGATATGCATAGTCACTTTCTAATTTTCCCCACGTATGCAGTTGCTTTTGAGTGTCCTAGTCTTTAATGTCTAGCTCCCACAAGAATAAAAAGAGAAAAATAAAAGGGATGGGGGAAGGGTGCTGGCCCTATTGAAACACCCTTGAAGTCACTTTAGCCAGAGAAGGAAAGACCTGAAACACTGGGGAGGGTGCAACTACAGTGGCTACCCTCCCATTGACACCTCAGTGATCAGAAACAACAATTGGTGCTCAGAGCACAGATCCCTGATGTTTGGAGGACAGGGTCCTTTTCCTCTTCCCTAGATCCTGGCGAAGTGATTGCAAGGTGCTGCAGGGACACATGCACAGCTGCCTGCCAAGGGGTAGGGGATAAGTGGCTGCTAATGGGCTAAGAACTGAAATTGGCCAAAACTATCCACATTTACCATCTAAGCATTCAACTGACTCTAGATTTCCAGCCTAGTTACATTATACAGATCCTGCCAGTGCAATCATTGTCTAGATGGAGAGACAGATTTCTGGTGCTTCATACTCCACCATCTTTCCAGAATCTTCTGACCCTAGTCTTTCTTAAGACTCTCCTTTGTTTTAGTCAGTTAGAATAATTAGTAATTCTCTTTATCTCTTCAGCTTCTACCCCTTCTCTTACTTCTTTCCCCTTCTTTCCAGTTTCTTCTAATTCATTGCTTTTTTTTTTGTAAGTGTTCATAGGTCAGAGATTCTTTTAATAATTTTAAGAAAAATACCTATGGACTGTCTTCCTAGAAAAATCCATATATGCAGTCACCCAAAATGAGCAGACAGTTCAGATGTCTAATAGATGACCTGAAATCCCACCATGGCCCTCTTGAGTAGAGCCTCTGTTATAAAGATGCATCTCTGTCATCTTCCTGTTTCACTGTGGTCAGAAGACACTCTACCCTGCAAGAAGATGCTCACTGGCAAACTATGAACAGGAACTGCCCTTTCACAGATTTGTAGGGAAGCTCTGAATACAGCTAGAAAAGCGTCTTTCCCAGAGTATGAAATTATGATACCATTTCCATGTTTACACAACTGACATGTTTATCCAGTGACACTAAACTGGTACATGTATGGGGTATTTATCCCTTACAATGCAAACTTGTAATTACCACTCATTTGAAACACATAGGGATGACAGACTAGTTTAAGTGAAATACACAATGCGCGCGCGCTCGTGTGTGTGTGTGTGTGTGTGTGTGTGTGTGTGTGTGTGTGTTTTAAGCTTGGTTTCTCTCCAAGTGTATGCAGTAATAAGACATGATATATATGTGCCAATAGGGGTAATAATAGCCAACTATTTTCTAGGTAGACATTTTTTTGGATCTGTTTTTAACTTTAAGACACTTGTTATTGCCATATTAATTACTGGTATACAAAAGTGCTATAAAAATAGGGATACTGTAGGGATACTATGGATTAGAGGGTCAAAATTGATAAGATTGAAAAATTAAAAAACAAAAATAATGGAACAATTATGTCTCAAAGTGGTGAGTGTTTCTGGAGTGGGCCCTTGCAGAATGGGCAAATGCTATCTGATCCCCTAGGCTGGCTGGCATACAGCGTGGTTGGTGATGTTGACTTTTCTTGGACACACTGACAAGGAAGCAGTGCCCCTGGAGGGTTGCTCAGAAGTTCTGTGTGTGCAATGCTTTGGCATGCTCCAGGGCAGATAGCCAACATATTCATCATAAATGGTATTTTTTAAATTTTGTTCTCGTCAGGATTAAAATCACCAATTGAATCTTCCAAGGAGGACAATAAGGAAAAATAATCTTGAGTAACTGCTAACAGGAGTTTGATTTAAACCAACAACTTAAAAATGAAACGTTCCTATCTCCCAAACTTTTGTACAGCCTGACAAATTGGAATTTAGGGTGGAATTAGGTAATTAAATCATAGTGTATATGCTTGTGGTCAGCTCTGCTCTTCTTTTAAGTGGTCCTGTTTATTTTAAAAACTTGAAAATGAGGGTTTTTTTTGCTTACTCAGTTGAAGTTTATTGTAAAATTCAGATGCCCAAAAAAGAAAGTACTGTTTTGTGGGGCACCTGGGTGGCTCAGTCGGTTGAGTGTCTGACTTCGGCTCCAGTCATGATCTTGCGGTCTGTGAGTTCAGGCC
This sequence comes from Herpailurus yagouaroundi, assembly GCF_014898765.1. Taxonomy (NCBI): domain Eukaryota; kingdom Metazoa; phylum Chordata; class Mammalia; order Carnivora; family Felidae; genus Herpailurus; species Herpailurus yagouaroundi. The sequence continues at coordinate 15,084,921 of NW_024412428.1, read as the reverse complement.
GCACGTCGGGCTCTGTGCTGACAGCTCGGAGCCTGGAACCTGCTTTGGATTCTGTGTCTCCCTCTCTCTCTGCCCCTCCCCACTCATACTCTGTCTGTCTCTCAAAAATAAATAAACATTAAAAAAATTCTTTTTTTAATTAAAAAAAAAAGGAAATACTGTTTTGTGCTGTATGTGAAGTGGACCACGAGTGAGCCAGAGGAGGGATGAGCTGTGCTTTTGTCCTTCTGCCTACAGAAGGCAAGCTGTAATGGCCAGCAGATAACATTTGTGGAGGTCTGGGGTGATGAGGGCTTTGACTGAAGGCACTGCATGTAATGTCAAACACAGTAATACCAAGCATATGTTTTCTTTTTTTTTTTAATTTTTTTAACGTTTTATTTATTTTTGAGAGAGGGAGAGACAGAGCATGAACAGGGGAGGGTCAGAGAGAGGGAGACACAGAATCTGAAACGGGCTCCAGGCTCTGAGCTGTCAGCACAGAGCCCGACGCGGGGCTCGAACTCACAGACCGCGAGATCATGACCTCAGCCGAAGTCGGCCGCTTAACCAACTGAGCCACCCAGGCGCCCCCCAAGCATATGTTTTCACTCTGGTTCCTTCATGGTAATAAAGACAATGCTAGAAAGAAACAAAAGTATGGAGAGAAGAGTGGAAATCATGCTGTGTTGGTACATGACATTTGCTATAAAGAGGGTCAATTTGACAACAGTGGAAAAAATTGTTTTGCTCTGCTCTGTGCAATATAGCTTCATGAGTGAAGGCTTCGTTCTCAGGCTGTGCTACCCCAGGAGTAGACTAGGGTAGTAATGTCGTGTCGGCAGCAGCTGAAGGAGTCACACAGTCCCATGTGGCAGGTTACAGCCGACAGCCATGGAGTCATGGAACTATTGCCCAGGCAGAGCCTACTTTGAGGGTGAGCCCCCCTTGATCTGCAGACGAGGAAATGAGGGGGGCCAGAGAGACCACATGACTTGCCAAAGCTCACATGGTTGGTTTGTGACAAGGGATAGACAGTTGTCTTAGGAAAGTGAGAATTTAACCACAAAAAGAATTACTAGAAAATCATCCTAATCTGCCAAGTTAGTTTGTTTTTTTAACTGTGACCTACATCCTTCTAAGGGCAGCTCAGCAATCATCTCCAAAATCCTTCCAGAACCCCCAAAGTTGGGCCAGAGACTCCTCCCCCTGTACCGCCTGGCATCTCTCTTCCATAGATCTTGTTAGATTTTGTGGAAATTGTCTGGTCAGGTTTTTGTTTATAAATACTTCACATACATTCATCTTTATAGACTATAAAGATGGCTTTATCCTTCTTTGTATTTTATAGGAATAGAGTAACTAACTATAGCAGTATTAACAACCCCCCTCCTATTTGTGAAACAGTGTTTTAATAACCTCCCTGGGAGTGCTCTGTTTTAATGATGATGATGGGCCTGGGCAGTGCTACTTGAGGAGGTTGTGCTCAGTTTGAGCAGATAGTCTAAGGGCATTTAAATTATCTGACAGTGGAAAGCTGTTCTGAGCCAGGTTGACACTACTAAACAAGCTTGCATGGGGGGAAGGGGGGGTGCACTATTGATGTCAGAGTGATGACCAGCTGGAGATAAACAAGGGGCCCTTTGTTCCTTTGGTGGCAAAGACTTTATATGAGTGAGAATGGAATGGCCTTAATGAACCTTCAATGGTTCCCCTGGACGAATAGGAACTGAGGCCTTAATGTTAGTGAGATTCCAAGTCTGATTCACTTTTTAAACTTACTTGTTCTATTAAAAAACGTATCAAAACAAAGAACGAGTGTAGAGAATATTATTTTGAACATCTGTGTACCCACCAGCCAGCTTTATTAAACCTTAACTTTTTGATATTTTCTATCCTCTTTCCTTCCCTGCCTGGAGGCTCCTATTACAAATTTAGTGCTAAATACTCTGAGATTCTAAATTTGACTTTTTGGGGCCTCCCTCAATGCAAGAGCCTCTGTGTAATGCGATGGGAGCTGGGTCTTAGAGCTATAAAGAGCCACTGTGAGACCATTATATAGATTCAGAATGTGGCAGTGAGATCAGACTGTAGAGGCAGGGTTCCTTGGACCTTAGGTTTCTGACCAGTCGGTGTTTTCCCAAAGGATGAGGAGGGATAGTGGCCCTGGCAAGTCACTTATCAAGGTGAACCTCAAACAGACATGGCTTGAGGAACTCTATGGCTTAAAGGTAGTGCTTTTCAATCTTTTTTGATTGTAACCCACAATACCAAATGACATTACATTGTGCATTGCAAATTCCATTGTGACCTCATGTCCATCTGTCACACAGAACATACACCTCTGAATGAAAGTTTTAGCGAAAAAATACTCTTCCTTCATTAGCTGCACAGCACTATAGTCTATTTTGTTGTTTTTACAAAAGCTGTTTTGTTCTAATAAGTTGATTTCAAGTGCCATTCGTAGATAGGAACACATAGTTTAAAACAACAATGAGCCCTGGTTTAGAGAACGGTTACTTGTCTGCTGGAACAAACGTTTTTTAAAGGGTATATTTAGTTTAACTCTGTGGAACATTTTATAGAAAGCTTTTATCAGTCACTGACCTAAACTTAAATATTTATTTCACAATTTACTAATAGAAATCCCATGTAAAACTAAGCATAATTCAAAGCCTGTTGGGGGTTCAGATTATTTTGCATCATGTTACTTCTCTTTAAAGCTCCTAATCTTCTTCAACCATTGCTTTAAGGCAGCCTGTCTTGATTAAGTAAACAGAACTAGAACATAGTGACTTAACTATATTTCATGACCGTTAAGCCACAAAATCAACCTTTCTAAATAAAACCGGGTGTAAGTCAAACTTCCAAGTGAAAAAACCCAGCTATCAAAGCCCTCAAGTCTCCTTTCCATCATCATTTACCTCTATACACTGCTAAAGTAAGTCTATATACAGAATAAAATGATGCAGGTGTTGCTTTAATTTACTAAATTCATCAATTTTTGAGTAACCAGGCTGACATCCTCCTCACATGGGGCCCCTGATAATTACAATAGCAGGGGTTTATGTAGCACCTTCGTTGGGAGAAGTTTATATCATTGTGTTCAGAAAGGTGCAGCTTTCCCTCCAGGGAAGTGGAGGAGAAAATGATATTTAATTCATACTAAACAAGCGATTGTTGGAGATGCTGAGCTAGGATGATTCTTGAAAACTGAGAGTTTGCTTGCTCCAAAATGTTACCAACAGACACTTTAAACATTAATAAGGTAGCTGGTTTCTAAAATCTGGAGGAGGGAGAGGGTTTTGTTTAAGCCAACTATTTCACGGAGGAGGAAGTATAGTTCAGCCTCAGGAAATTTAAATGGGAATGTTGAATAACTGGGAAAGAATGTCTCCTCTGGGTGCCAGGACGAAGAAGAATTCAGCTGATTTTCAGGCAGAATAACAAATGTGACAGCAGTACCTTTTTCTGTCCACATTTATGTACCGTTACTATATGTAACTTCTAAAAAAGCAGTTCCCAAACTTTTTTGGTCTTATGACTTCTTTCTACTCTTAAGAATTATTGAGAACTCCAAAGGTTCTTTGTGTATGTGTCTTATATCTATCAAATATTTATCATTTTGAAATTAAGAGTGAGAAACTTAAAAATACTTAATTATTCATTAAAAGAGAATGATAAACCCATTATATATTAGCATAAACATTTTTATTTAAAAAACTATATTTAAAAAGAATTATTGGAAAGAGTGTTATTGTTTTATATCTCTGCAAATCCCTTTAATGCCTGGTTAATAGGTGACACTTGGAATTCTCTTACGTTTCTGCATATAATCTGTTGTGATATATATATATATTTTTTTAATTTTTTTTTCAACGTTTTTATTTATTTTTGGGACAGAGAGAGAGCATGAACGGGGGAAGGGCAGAGAGAGAGGGAGACACAGAATCAGAAACAGGCTCCAGGCTCTGAGCCATCAGCCCAGAGCCTGACGCGGGGCTCGAACTCACAGACCGCAAGATCGTGACCTGGCTGAAGTCGGACGCTTAACCGACTGCGCCACCCAGGCGCCCCAGTTGTGATATATTTTTAAAGTTGAATTACATGAAGAAAAGTCTTGCACACACAGATATGTAGTTGGAAAAGAGAGAGCCTTGCAGCTCTCTGAAAGGAACTCTGGGACTCGCCGGAGTCCTTGGGTCACACTTTGGGAACCACTGTCCCTGTAAAGTCGTTTGGAAGAACATATACAAATGGTGAGGTTATTAGTGTCCTAATTTTTTTATTCCATGTACATATTCTTTCATCAGTGAAGATGGGTTACTTGCATAAACTGTAATTGAGAAAGGGAGAAGTGTGAGCACGTTGAGGAAAGATTACAGAGGCTCTCAAATTTAGGCAGAGGAGTTTATGCTTGGGAAACTAAGGAGCCACTGTAATTTCTGAAATAGGAAAATGACTCAGTAAAACTTATATTTGGGATTTAATGGATTATTCGAATTGGAAGAGAGGAGCCACTTCAGAATCTGTTGCAGTAGTCTAGGCATGGTGAGGTGGGCTAGGCCTCAGATACTGGTGGAAATGGAGAGGAAGTTTCAAATTCTAGAAGACATTTTGAAGGCAGAATCACCAAGACTTGGGTCAGGGGATAATGGAGAAGGAAGAGCCAAAGATGTTTTCAAGTCCAAAACATTTGAAGTGTATTTTCTTCCTTATATCCAACCTTTAATTTTTTTCTGAAAAGTATCCTGATTAAGCTGATTGGAGTGTTTTTTTCTTGTTTTTCAGACTTGGCCAGCCTATTCTAGGACCTAGCAGAAAGTCAACACAGTTCCCAGCCTGAATCGGTCAGTTACTTCCAGAAGAAAAGGAAGACCTATGACATCCCTGGAGAGTTTGTACCTATGACATCCCTGGAGAGTTACTTGCTGCATACTTCCCTCAGGCCCTGCATGCAATAAAGGGCTATCTGTCCAGGTCCTCTTTGCACTGGACACCTGCAGTTCACCTCTTATGCACTCCAGCACCCCCATCAGCTCCCTCTTCTCCTTCACCAGCCCGGCAGTGAAGAGACTGCTAGGCTGGAAGCAAGGAGATGAAGAGGAAAAGTGGGCAGAGAAGGCAGTAGACTCTTTAGTAAAGAAATTAAAGAAGAAGAAAGGAGCCATGGATGAGCTGGAGAGGGCCCTCAGCTGCCCGGGGCAGCCCAGCAAATGCGTTACAATTCCCAGGTCCCTGGATGGGCGGCTGCAGGTGTCCCACCGCAAGGGGTTGCCCCACGTCATTTACTGCCGAGTGTGGCGCTGGCCTGATCTCCAGTCTCACCACGAGTTGAAGCCGCTGGAGTGCTGTGAGTTCCCATTTGGATCCAAGCAGAAAGAGGTGTGCATTAACCCCTACCACTATCGCCGGGTGGAGACTCCAGGTGAGATTTTCTTCCTGATGTCATGGTTTATCTTTAAAGTTAAGGAGTCTTGTCCCACTTGAAGAGGAGTGATGGGGCATCAGCAAGACAAGCCCTGCCCCCCACCCCACCTCACCAAAGGAAAAGGAAGAGGGGAGGTTCAAATCCGAGGAAGTAATCCAAACTTTTGCAGTCAGAAAAATCTAGAAAGAAGGTGCTTCTAGTATACATAGACGTTTTGTGAGATTTTGAAAAATGAATTTTTGTTTTGATGTATTTTGCAGTTGTCATCATGTTTTTCCAGTTCTTGGAGGTCTTTGAAGGTATTAATATGGCCTTGCTATGAACATGAACATCCTGGGGCACCCTGGTGTCTCAGTCAGTTAAGTGTCTGACTCTTGATTTTGGCTCAGGTCACAATTTCACAGTTCGTAAGATCGAGCCCCAAGTCAGGCTGTGCATTGGCAGTGTGGAGCCTGCTAGGGAATCTTTCTCTCTCTTTCTCTGCTTCACCTCTGTTCACTCACTCTCTCTCTCTCAAAATAAATAAACTTAAAAAAAAAAAAAAGGAACATCCTCCTTTCTATTCTCTCTCCCTCAATGAAACCGAACTAAACTAAAGGAGGTTTTTGCTGCCACTTTCCCCAAGCTCAGGTGCATGGAAGTATCTCATATCTGGGTCTGAAAACAGCCAGTGGAAGAATTGCTAGAAATCCTTTTAGGACTGAAAGCAACAGGGGCTGGGAAAGATTCGCAGTTGTTCTTAAATATGGCTTCAATACTGTTCTAAAACTCTTCATGTACCCATATGTGTGTGTGGGGGGGTACATATATTTCACCCCCTTTATGAAGTCTGATGTTTGCCCTTGTCCTTCACACTGGCTGTAGCAGTTTGACTACACTTCTCTTTGGATAGAGTGTTCCTTTGGCTATAGGGCTGCAGTTTTCATAGGAGCTTCCTCTCCCTGACTGGCCACCTGTCTCATTCCGGGAGACCAGAGGGCTGGCACATGAGCTCTGCCAAGTGGCCCATGTTCATTAAAAGATGGGTGTGTCTAGGGGGCACCTGGGTGGCTAGTCGGTTGAGTGTCCAACTTAAGCTCAGGTTGTGATCTCACGGTTCGTGAGTTCAAGCCCCAAGTTGGGCTCTCTGCTGTCAACATGGAGCCTGGAGCCTGCTTCACATCCCCTGTCCCTTTTTCTCTGCCTCTCGTCCCCTGTTGGTACTCTCTCTGTCTGTCTCTCTCTTTCAAAAATACATAAACAAAAAAAGAAAAAAGAGAGAGAGAGGTGGTTGTGTCTAAGTAGGCCTGGCGTTAACCTTACAGCAGTACTAGGAAGTGCCCAGCCTACAGTGGTTTGAGTTAGGCCACCTTTCAGGCTCCAAAATCTTGCCATCGTGTTGTATAACTATAGTCAGGGAAGTCACTGCCTGCGTGTGGATGCTTCTCACAGTTTCCTCATCCTGGGATTGAGTGAGTCTCTGTAGAAGACTGTTGAGAAAGCCCTGGAGAATCTGACATGTTTTCACTAGATCATATAAGTCTTAGCTTTCTTCCCTTCTTTCCTTCCTCTCTCTCTGGGCTCTTTCTGTATACCAAAAAAAAAAAAAAAAAAAAAAAAAGTCATTCAGGTCCAAGTTTATGACAATGACTTGATTCTTTTTTGCTTGTTTGTTTCAAAGATATGAGTTACAGTAAGCACTCAAAGTATACCTGATGAAAAAAATGTTCATTAAGAAATCATTTCTCTCTTCCTGAGTAATGGAGTTGTAAAATGTACATTGCAAGAAGTTATCTGGCTCATTGTCTCTGGTTTTCCTTTTGAATACTAGAAAACCTAAGTTTAAAGCCTTATTTGGTGTTTTAGTTTATGTAAGGTTCTTTTAGAAATATTAATGCAAGGGGCGCGTGGGTGGCTTCGTAGGCTTGGTCAGTTAAGCATCGGACTTCAGCTCAGGTCATAATCTCATGGTGCTTGAGTTCAAGCCCCGTATAGGGCTTTCTGCTGACAGCTTGGAGCCTGGAGCCTGCTTTGGATTCTGTGTCTCCCTCTCTCCGTGCCTCTCCCCTGATCATGCTCTGTTTCTCTCAGTCTTTCAAAACTAAACACTAAAAAAAAAAAATGTTAAATGTAAATATTTTTACATATGGCAGGTAGATTTCATATTATTATATTTTAGGTTTGACTTCCCAAAATGAAAGATGGGTAGATATAATATTAATTTTAAGGTAATATTTAAGCTACACAGGATTTTTTATTCCTAACTATGATGTTTTTTATTAGAAAAAGCAGATTTTACATCTAGCTTTCTGGTCGTGTTTAAAGTAAATATTTTGAGAACAGTGAGGATGCTAATGTTAAGCAAGTTTATTGGGTTCCTAATTATCATAAAGCTTAACTTTTTCATTTGAAATCTCATTTTCTTGACTCCCTCATTTTAGGAACATTGAGGGCTACACTCAGATTTTCTTTTTACTCACACAACCACTTAAATCATCTATTTAAATGCTTTTCAAACTACCTGTAGTGAAGGACCAGTTTTTAATTTTTAAATTTCCAACCCTTCAAATATCAATACTTCTGTAATACAAATGAATTGCCAGGCAAATGAACATTTAAGAAGACTTACCAAATGTGAGCTCAGTTTTGTTTTTGTTTTTGTTTTACTCTTCATTTCAACAGATATAAAATTGCTCTGTCAAATTGCTGTTCAAATTTTAAACCTTAACTCTCAGTTTCAATACTGCACCTTCATCGACTGGTACCCAGCAGTTAGTACGAGTGTCATTAGTACTCAAACCTCACTTTGCATGGCTGGAGTTTAGTAGAAGCCATGCGAAAAGTGTTTTTGCAGCATGTGGTGATTTTACTCCTTGCGACTGGAACTTATTTCAGGAGTACAATTTCTTCTTGACTGAAAGTACCCATATATCAAAACCACATGACTCTTGAAAAAGATACAAAAGCTTTTCTCAGCTCTGCTTTGTACATAACCCATATACACAGTAACTCCTGCCACTTTTGCCCCCTTGTAATGCTTAGTTGTTAAGACTTAGTTGTTAAGACAGTGTGGTATTTGGGGGTGCATCAGTGGCTCGGTTAAGCGTCAGACTTTGGTTCAGGTCATGATCTCACGGTTCTTGAGTTCAAGCCCTTTGTGGTGCTCTGTGCTGACAGCTCAGAACCTGGAGCCTGCTTCAAATCCTGTGTCTCCCTCTCTCTCTGCCCATCCTCTGCTCACATTCTGTCGCTGTCTGTCTCTTAAAAAAAATAAAAATAAAAAAATAAGACAGTGTGGTATTTAAAAGATGGCATAAAATTGAACCACTGTGTCATATTTGTAAGCAGCAGTTGTGATCTAGAAATAGAATTTAGTAATTAGGAATAACTATTACTATGGGTTGAATGTTTATGTACCCCTCCCCGCCAATTCACATGTTGAAAATCTAATGCCTAAGGTGATGATATCAGGAGATGGGAGCTTTAGGAGATGATTTGGTCACGAAGAAAGACCCTTATGAATGGGATTAGTGCTCTTCTAAAGGAGGCCTCAGAGAAATCCCTTATACCTTTCCACCTTATGAGGACCCAGATGATCAGAATATGTAGCTTGGGAGATAACTTTCCCCAGAATCTGACCATGCTACACCCTGATCTTGGACTTCCCAGCCTCTAGGACTGTGAAGAATAAATTTTTATTGTTTATAAGCTACCCAGTTTATGGTATTTCTGTTATAACAGTCCAAATGGACTAAGACAGCTATGTTTTGAGTGAAAGTGTTTAAAAATATGATCAGTGTAAATCTAAGGTAAACTAGCCAGTCAAACTGAATAACACCAGAATGATACCATCGGCTTTCTTTACAAAAGTTTTCATCCAGGTGGTGAAAACACATTATCAAGGCATTTGTCTCAGTAAAGGAGGACGGACCCCCCCCCCTTTTTTTTTCTTTTGGTGCTTCTGATCTGTGGCCTACGAAGAAATTGAATTCTGTGTATTCAGGGGGTATGAGTCCACTCAAAAAAGAAAAGTGAGTGTTTATTTGAACCTTGTTATCATTGTGATGAAGAAACGTCATCGCAAAAGAAGCCATATACCATTTACTCTGTCAGGCCCTCACTTTCAGACAACTCATGGAGAAAGTCATCTTTCTCCTGCGTATTCATGGAACACATAAAAGGAAGTTTAATGGCTTATCATCCAGTTCATTTTTTGAATAATGATGCCATTGGGTGCCCTATAATGTCATAAAACAGTATATGCACATATTGGCTTTTAAAGGGGGAAGAAATAATGTGTTTCTCTGCACCCTCGACTGTTGTGGTTTAGTTTAAGACTTTTCATTTACCTCTTAGGGTTTATTTTCTACATGTAGAACGAAAAAGTGTTGCTTGTTAAGAAAGACATAGATGTTTTATGGTGGATAAGTGGTAGGCTTTGTGATTGATGTTATTTTATTGCTATTGTTGTTGTTTGTTTATTCTGAAACATTTACCCTTTAAAAAATTGTTTTAGGGGCGCCTGGGTGGCTTGGTCGGTTAAGCGTCCGACTTCTGCTCAGGTCATGATCTCGCGGTCCGTGAGTTCGAGCCCCGCGTCAGGCTCTGGGCTGATGGCTCAGAGCCTGGAGCCTGTTTCCGATTCTGTGTCTCCCTCTCTCTCTGCCCCTCCCCCGTTCATGCTCTGTCTCTCTCTGTCCCAAAAAATAAATAAACGTTGGAAAAAAAAAAAAATTAAAAAAAAAAATGAATAAACGTTAAAAAAAATTTTTTTTAAATTGTTTTAATGTTTATTTTTTATTAAAAATTTTTTTAATGTTATTATTTATTTTTGAGACAGAGAGAGACAGAGCATGAACAGCAGAGGGGCAGAGAGAGGGAGAGACACAGAATCTGAAGCAGGCTCCAGGCTCTGAGCTGTCAGCACAGAGCCCGACGCAGGGCTCGAACTCACGGAGTGTGAGATCATGACCTAAGCTGAAGTCGGATGCTTAACCGATTGAGCCACCCAGCACCCCTGTTTATTTAGTTTTTAGAGAGAGCACAAGTGAGGGGAGGGCAGAGGGAGAGGGAGACACAGAACCTGAAGCAGGCTCCAGGGTTTGAGCCGTGAGCAAAGAGTCCGACACAGGGCTCAAACCCACAAACTGTGAGATCATGACCTGAGCCAAAGTTGGAAGGAAGCTTAACCAACTGAGCTACCCACGCGCCCCCAGAATATTTACTTGTTTATGAAAGTTTTTATCAATATTTGCGTATGGTAACAAATCAATAGTGTGATTAAAAACAAGAGCTGCCACATCCATCTCCAGAAACAACTTCTTTTAATCGTTATTGGTTAGTTCTTTTGCTAGTTCCTTCCATTATTACCAAAAATTATGGAGATAACTCTAGATAATATACACCTAGACAATGTTTACACATTGATTCCTAAAAATTATGGAGGTAACTCTATATGATATGCTTATAAATCTATTTCTGAATTTATCACCTTTAGATGATTTCATTGACTAATACAAAAGATGAGGATTTAGCTAATTTATATTAACTTCTCTCTTTTTTTCTTCTTTTTGAATCTTTGATATCTACATTTTAGTTTATGATTTATGTTATTTTTTGGCTACTGTATTGGTTTCCGTCGTGGGATCTTGTGTTAAGAATTATTTTCCCTTAGAAGACCCTTGGTCCATTGCTTTCTAGTGTCCAGCATTGGTGATGGGAAACCAATAGTCAGTTCAGTTCTCATGTCTTCATAGGTGGCTTTGAGGTGATCCTCTAGGAACCCTTAGAATATTCCATTTGCCCTTCGATGTTTGAAATTCAAGGTGGTATGACCAAGTCTGGATCTCTTTTCGTTAACTGGGTTGTGTATTCCATGGCTCTTTTCAATGTGATGACATAGATTCTTCTTTAGCTCTGGGAGATTTTCTTCTGTTATTTCTTTGATAACTTCCTCCCTCTGTTTTTTCTGCTTCTCTTTCTGGAACTTATGTTGGTCAGAGGCTGTACTCAACACCATTTACTGACAACTGCCAGGTGTTGTGACACTGCAGAAATCAATAGGAACTAGGAAAGCCTGGATAATGTTTGCCTTTGAGAACTGCATCCATTCTAGAATCAGGATCAAAAATACTTTTGTTTTTCAAGTATGGAATTCAGAAGAAACACACATGGGGCTTTATTTATAAGTTCTCTTATTTCTGCTTATCTCTTACTTCTATAACTCTCTGTTTATCTTTTACTTAATGATTTTTGGTTACCTTTAAATCTTTCTGGTAAAGACAAGTAGAATTTTTTTTTTCTTTTCTTTTCTTTTTTTTTTTTTTTTTTTTACTTTAGCAGTACCACTGAGCCTAAAATTTAGGCTGGCCATCTGAATAATTCAACATGGTATCTGAGGGAAAAAAAATTCTGAGGATCACTTAGAAACCAATTTTGCCTTAAAAAAATAACCACTTTATGGGCAAAATTAAAGGAAGACATAAGCAATTAGATCTGCAGATGGCCACATAATAGGGCAGCTCTGGTAATTTCTGTGGTAGGACTGAATAGACAGTCTCTTTAGAGTGCTGACATCAGAACGATTCTCCTCTAAACTGTTTTTTTGTTTGTTGTTGTTTTTTACTGTGATACTCTGTTTAATACTCAGTTTGCAATAAGAGCGTTTAAGCGTTAAACTTTGGTGTTCAGCTTGTTTCACAAGCTCACTTTCTGGGAAAAGATGGGACCTTAACTGACAGGTCTACAGCAAGCACAAAGAATGGTGGATGGATAGTTCCCAGAAAACAGAGTTGTCTCAGCAAAAATGGACAGACACAAACAGCAAGCGTCCACCGGGTTTTGTGCCGCGGAGCCAACGTTCGAGTCTAACCCGCTGGTTCCTTTCTCATCCTAGTGCTGCCTCCGGTGCTCGTGCCAAGACATAGTGAATACAACCCCCAGCTCAGCCTCCTGGCCAAGTTCCGCAGTGCCTCCCTCCACAGCGAGCCTCTCATGCCACACAATGCCACCTATCCCGACTCCTTCCAGCAGCCTCCGTGCCCTGCGTTCCCTCCCTCGCCTGGGCATGTGTTCTCACAGTCCCCGTGCACCGCCGGCTACCCTCACTCCCCAGGAAGCCCCTCCGAGCCAGAGAGCCCCTATCAACACTCAGGTCAGTAAAAGCTGCAGTTGGTCGGGGCGCCTGGGTAGCTCAGTCGGTTGAGCGTCTGACTTCAGCTCAGGGTTACGATCTCGCGGTCCGTGGGTTCGGGCCCTGCGTCGGGCTCCGGGCTGATGGCTCGGAACCTGGAGCCTGCTTCGGATTCTGCGTCTTCCTCTCTCTCTGCCCCTCCCCCGTTGATGCTCTGTCTCTCTCTGTCTCAAAGATGAATAAATGTTAAAAAAAATTTTTTTTAAAAATTAAAAAAAAAGCTGCAGTCGGTCTCCATAGAGCCTGACCCAACACAGTTATTCACGGTGGGGCCGTCATCATCATAATCACTGGCTACTGATGTTCATATGGAGCTTTACAGTTTGTGTGGCAATCTCCTGTGGGCCACTAGACCCTGCCCCTTCTAAGATCAGGGCCATTTGGGAGCATTTGTTCTGGAGCTACAACATCTCTTTGCTCTGATTTCTGGTTCTAATCCTCTGGGAACGCTCAGAAACGAAATGGCCTTTTTTTTAAAGGTCGCACAATTGACATAATAAAATACTTCGCTGACTGAAGCAGGAAGACTTGGCCTGAGGGCAAGAAACGTGAGGGGTCCACGCTTGGCCTTTTCTTTGCATAACTTCACCGGGGCAGTGTCAGGCCTCACCTCACTAGCGTGTCCTCCCTTTGTGTTGTGTGAAGCCAGCACAGCATCTTGAAGACAGACTTACTCAGTAAACATTTGCTGAACTGAAGAAGCCTACGTAAGGGAGAGGGAGTGTGCATGCCCTGGGCAAAAGAGAGAATCAAGCACGTTGTCATAATTGCACATGCTACCATGGCTATAAAGTGGGTCTAAGTTAGATTAATGATGAAGAGGTTTACATGCACCTCATGAGTGTGAGGTAGATCATATCCCGAGGAACAAGTTCCTAAAGGCATGAATAGATTCATTTGGTGCTAGATGTTATGATCTGCCTCATTCATTTGTTCATATATTCATTTATTTAAGAGAGATTTATTGAACTTTTATTACATAAAGCATTGCTTAGGGAGCCGAAAGGAGAATTAAAAGATCGGTAAAAATTGTCCCTATCCTCACAGAACTTATAAAATGTGGGAAGACAGGAAAGGAGTTGCCCTTCCTTTCTGAGTTATTCAGTTCTTCCTTTTGCCCCCTCAACAATACAGCTACTATTTTCATATATGTTTACTATTTCATTTAACACACTACATTGTATAATTCCTTCTGGGTCTATTTCCCCCATGACTGCCAGTCATCTTCTCTTTTATATGTGTAGCACAGGCGCTAAAACACAGTAGTCGCTCATTCGTTGGTTACAGAGTAAATGGACCACCACACAGGCATTTGGAACACAGGGCTGGTGCTCAGGGTTATAGATATAGATGTTATTGAGTCAGTAAGTAATTACTGAGTGCCTAAAAAGTGCCAGGCCCTGTGCTACTGCTACAGGTACGATGATGATTGATTATGACTGTAGTCTCTGATTTTTAAGAGGTAATGGCTGTTGAGAACAATCATGGTCTCAGTAATGCCTGGGCGAGTAACTATAAGGACTTGAACTAAGGGAGGTATATGGGGATGGAAAGAAGACAATGAATTTGAGGAGGTGGACTCAGTAGGGCTTGATGTGGAGTGAGACCCTGGGAGGAAGCTCAGGGGTCATCCACACAGACTGGAAGGAGATGGCTGCTGTCTTACAAGAGGCTGGATTCACAGAGAAAGAGACACAACAGGAAGAGAAGTCATTTGAGGACAGAGCCATGGTTAAGAGAAAGGAGGATAATTATGTCACCAACACGTATTTACATAAAATGTATCTGCACTGTAAAGCTTGCCTGCACTGACGTTGTCTTCCTGAATTGGTGGGACTAGCAGGTTGATATTTTCCTTCTTCCTACCCATGAAAGATGGACCTCAGCACCTTTGCAGAAGCTGCTTAGTTTTTAGGGAAGGAATGGCTCTTTTCATTTCGGAGAAAACAATTCTTTTCTGAATGATTAACAGCAAAATGCAACCTGAATACAGATCCACAGATAAGTGAGACTAAAAGGAAATCTTGAAATTCACTGGTTCAGCCCCTTAATTTTTTTTATACCAGCTTTATGGAGATATAGTTCATACATCGTAGAGTTCACACACTTAAAATGTGGCACTTAATGGTTTTTCATATCTTAATTTTTTAAAGCTGTGGTAAAATACATATCACATAAAATTTGCCATTTTAACCATTTTTAAGTGTGCGATATTGTGGCATTAAGTACATTCATAGTTGTGTGCTACCATTACCAGTGTCTATTTCCGTAATTTTTTCATCGACCTGACAGGAAATTTGTATCCATTAAGCAGTAGCTCCCGATTCTCTCCCTCTTCCTTCCTCCAGCCCCTGGTAACTTTCAACCCACTTCTTATCTTGATGAATTGGCTTATTCTAGGTACCTCACGGAAGTGGAATCATATGCTATCTGCCTTTTTTGTGTCTGCCTTATTTCAGTTAGCATAGTGTTTTCATAGTTTAGGTTGTATCCTGTGTCAGTTACTTCATTTTTGTGACAGCAGTATTCCATTGAATGGATATACCACATTAAAAAAAAATCCATTTGTTGGTTGATGGATGTTTGGGTTATTTCCACCTTTTGGCTAGTGTTAGTGCTGTTGTATACACTGGCATGCAAGCATCTGCTTGAGTCCCTGCTTTCAGCTCCTTTGGGCATATGCCTAGGAGTGGATATGGTGATAGGGTAACTATGTTCAACCTGTATTTATAGATAGACCCAGTCAAGGACCTACAAAAGGGCCACCTTGCTTTATGACTTTTCCTATAAACAGGGTCAGCGTTTATTTTCTCACAAGGAAATGATTTATCCACGGTTGGACAATGTGGCATGCACTGGGAACTGCCATCAGTGCCTGTAAACATACATGTCTTCATCTAGCCATTGACCTGCAGACTCAGAATTTCTGAGGAATCTGCATCTTTAACTAGAGTTTCACTGGCAATTTTATGCACACTTTAAGCGTGGGAACTACTGGAATGGACAAAATTCAATTCAACAAAGGCAGACTGAGTCAACTTTTCATGCCACTGCACTCCATCCACCCCTAACAAAACAAGACTATTCTGAACTGACACTAGGAATGTATACAGGAGGAATCAGTTATTCTGATGTTCTCACTGAAAGGTTCTTCCTCTGCTGCAGGAGTTTTTATTGTGTTGTGAATTAATTTCTGATAAGATATTATCTACTGAATGCACACCCATTTGCCTAACCCTGATCACTGTCCAATTATAGAACTGATATTTGGGGAGAAGAGCTCCTCTCAGCATGCCTTGGGGCACAGGTTATAATCAGGTTTCAACTGTTCTGCATTTGGGGGAGCAGATTTGGAACTATCTCAGAGAGAGACCATCTCTGTGGCCATTGTACAATCCATGGCAACAGAGGAATTGAAAATTAAGCTCACTTCAAAGAAGGTTTAGCTTTCTGCTTTGAAAGTCAGACAGCGGACTCTTCTGCCATTGCAAAAGCTAGGAGAATAGCTCCTAGCTTTGAAAATCTTATCCTACATTCGTCGGAACTTATAACTCATAGATAGCTCCTAAGTGAGAGGGAAAACTAATCAGCCGTTTTGTGAGGATGTCTGGACAACCGATTTCTTCTATGTGACACTCACAATGTCCTGCAGAATAGCCTTATTATATTACTGCCCGTCTTTAGCAATAACGCTATCCACCAAGCCCTGGAGTTTCACAGCAAGAAAGGTTGGATCTGTCTTTGTGCAGTTTATCAGTTTGACATTCCTCTGTTTTACTGCTTTCTTTTAGCTGACACACCACCCCCGCCTTATCATGCCACAGAAGCCCCAGGGACCCAGAATGGCCGACCTGTAGATGCCACAGCTGATAGTCATTTAGTGCTGTCAGTGCCTAATGGAGGTAAATTTGTAGATGAACAGCTAAATGTAGCTGTTTTCCAAGAGCATTTCCTATTACCCCACAACAAAACAAATCCAAAAACAAAATGAAATGTGCTAGCCTGCTATTTCACATGTGTTTTAAGGGGCAGAAACCATGGCTGTGCATTTTAACTTTGGCATTCCTCAATACCATAGAGTGAATGTTTGTTTATCAGCCCGGTTACTAGAGTAAGTTAATTTTTTATTTTAACCTAACATTTAGATGTTTGTAGTTCTGGATGTTGAGTACAGGAAGTGGTATTTAAGTTAGCAATTTTGCTCCAGTTGTGTTTATACTATAGTTTTGTCATGGGGTCTTTGATTTGGCTTAGAGGGGTGCCCTTACAAATATATGTAAATATGTAAATAGGGTTTTTGCAGGATTTTATCTGTTTCCTATAATGAGCTGGATAAACGTTGCTCAATTTTCACTTTCACATAAACCACATGGCGATCTTCTGTAAATGCAGGTTTTTATTCTGTAAATCCGGGGTGGCATCCAAGAACCGGCATTCCTAGCAAGCTCCCAGGCAATGCACAAGCTGTAGTTCCAGGAACCACACTGGGTGGAGAGGGTGTAAGGGAGCTTAGTGTTTAAAGTCGGCCAGGGTGAAGTCTTCTATAAGTAAAGGCCCTTTTGTAAATCAGATAATAACCCCCTAATGTATGTTTCAAAAATTTATGTTTTAGTGCATATAGGAACACACTGTAGATATAAGACTAACTAGGATATTCAAAGAGAAGAGAGCTAATATAATCACTAAAAAAGGTGGAGAAAGTGGCAAAGAATTAGCACTCTGAACTGTGGTTGGTTACTGGCAACTTAATTAGCTTTGAAAAGTTTGGCATAACATTCTTGGATTTCCTAATGAAACATACAGCTGTCTTTAAAATAGTTTATGCCATAAATAACTAAATACTCCATATGTACACATCAGAGAATGTGAGTCTATATAAGAAGTTTTTTTTTTTCTTTCTTCAGTAATTTAAATTCCTATCTGGAGTTTTGATTCAGCTTTTATTATATCCAAATTATTATTTTTCATTTTTAGTTTGTTAGGAAATGATACTCTTGTCACAGGGACTCAGTTTGGTACAGTGACAGTAATATGCTATCATTCACACATAAAGAGGAGGTGACCTGCCACCATCCTTGGAGCTGTCTCCTTTAGGGGCGATGGAATTGACATAGATCTGTTCATATTGTTGTTTGTCAGGCCCCCTCAATACTTATAAATATGATTACAAATGCTCTAACCATGGGAGAGTCACAAGGACTGTGGCCTCTGTGCCACATGTGTTAACTAGATGAGCTAACTACAATAGCTTCTGTCAAGTGACAGGTTTGTAAAGATCACAAAGAGCATCCTTGTCTCGCAGCCGCCTTTCTGGTTGACAGCATTAATGTAAGTTTCCAGGTGGAATCGTGAGATGGGAAGCCAGGCATGACAGTGGTGATGTGCTCTCTCGTTCTTTTTCTTGCAGACTTTCGACCAGTTTGCTACGAGGAACCACAGCACTGGTGCTCTGTTGCGTACTATGAACTGAACAACCGAGTTGGGGAGACGTTCCAGGCCTCCTCCCGAAGCGTGCTTATAGATGGATTCACAGACCCTTCAAATAACAGGAACAGATTCTGTCTTGGACTTCTTTCTAACGTAAACAGAAACTCAACAATAGAAAACACCAGGAGACACATAGGAAAGGGTAAAAGCAAATATGTAATTCCTATATTCTTCTGAGCTAAAACATGGGACAGGAACAAGCCACATACTGGCCACATAACCTAGCAGGTTGGTCCTAGGCTGTTGAGCTGGGAGAAAACAGCTAGGCTTTCAGGGTCTTAGTCTCTCTACATCTAGGGTCAGCACAGCATCTTTTGGAGAGTGGCATAGGTTAAATATTATGAAGACAAACAAGATGGTAAATATGAAGGCAGGATGAAATTATTGAAGGGAAGTATCATGAATTATTTTCAAATTGCCTAAAGATGCAAAATAAGAGGAATTCTGGCTTGGTGAGTTTATATATCAGGTAAAGTGACCTTTGGAGACTTAGAAGCGAGGTAGTGAAAATCACGACCTGTTTATGTTCGGGAACCTTTGGCAGCAATTGGTGGTCTCCTGTGGCCAGGCATTGTTATGAAGCAGATGGGCACAGGCTTCACTGGGGTCTGGCCAGTGGTGCTTTGAAGCCTGTCTCATAACCATGATCCACGGTAGCAAATCCTACCCGAGTGTGAGGCCTGGTTGCAGATCTTTAAATCATTTTCTTTATATTAGAATAGTTGGTAGCGTTTAATACCTGGTTGTCCACTGTCATGTTGGACTACTGTGGATTCACAGGCATACAGAACCTTTAGAGTCATTTTATCTTTTCTCTCTCCCTCCAGCCCTTAGACCACTTCAGCAAGGTAGCCACAAACCTTTTCTTTCAGATTTCCAGAGAAGATTGATTATTGTACTCGATGATCATTCTAAATATTCTTTATAACATACCCCCTAAATTTCTTCTGTCATAGGAAACCTACACGCCGTTGATTAGAAACAGGTTGAATTTATTCATTGATGTTGACTCTCATGGTGATATTTATGTTTGTTTATATCCTGTATTTTTCCATAGTGGCTTTGAGGTGGCATAAGGGAAAACTTCGCAGTGAAATGATAAATGAAAAATAGAAAATCAGAAACTGGGGGCTGAGGGTGGCAGGAAAGGAGAATATAGCTAAAGGTGACCACTGTAATTGTGATTAAAATTTTGCTCTAGGTTTCCTAACAGGGAGGTCAAAACAAGGAAACACAACTGTACTGTAATTTTTATCGTAAAGGAGGAAGCATAGCCATTCTTTCCCTTTGACTAAATTCTTAAATTTGTCGGGTACTGCGGTTTTACTTTCAAATGATTTTTATAAGAATCTCCAAGTGAAATCGAGAGGCAGAACATTAAAACATTGTGGAGCTGTGTGCTGAGGGGCTTTGCACATTGGTCTGTGTATTAGACTTCAGACTTATGCTGCTGCCACTTGATCCAAAGATAGACTTCAGATATTAAAGGAGTGTTGTATACCTTCTGGGAGCCCTTCCGAAAGTAGCTTGCTTAAGGTGCTGTTGCTGCAGACATGGAGGGTTGAGGTTCTGCATTATTGCCTGAGAGCTAATCCCCAGGTTAAGAAGCCATAGGAAAAAGAGCTAGGATGGATGGATGGCCTTTTACGGAAGCCAGAGAGTCTGTCTAAGTGCTGATTGGCTGGAAGGGCTAGGATGGATGGCCTTTTATGGAAGCCATAAAGTCTGTGTAAGTGCTGATTGGATGGAAGGGCACTCCACCCTCATGTGGTCTCCAATCAGAGTCAGAGTCTTCTCAGAAAGCTGTTTGGAAGTGCTTTAATGTGGAAAAAAACCCCACCTTTTTTTAGAGGAGTTAATAAGTCATATCATAAAGTATGGCACACACACAAAGTTGTCTTAGAATTTAGAAAAAAATTTTTTTAACATCTATTTATTTTTGAGAAAGAGAGAGAGAACCAGAGCGTGATTCAGGGAGGGGCTGAGAGGGAGACACAGAATCTGAAGCAGGCTGCAGGCTCCAGGCTCTGAGCTGTCAGCACAGAGCCTGACACGGGACTCAAGCCCACGAGCTATGAGATCATGACCCGAGCCAAAGTCGGACGCTTAACTGACTGAGCCACCCAGGTGCCCCAGAGTATTTTTAAAGGAAGAGCTATCAGTCTTCTATGAGGTCAAGGGACTGTTTCTCAGGTGCTCCCTTGGATTATTTGTTTCTAAGCAGCAGACTTCCTAGAGCACCAGCCCGAATAAATTTGGAGCAAAAGCCCACCTAGATTAGTGAATAAGTTAACTTTTTCTATGGAGTTAATTAATAGAGACACTTAGATTTCAGAGATAAGCATTCATCTTACAAATATTTGTTGAGCATCTGTTCTTAGCCAGATTATTCCATCATTAGGGATGTAACAGTTGTAAACAAAACAAAAACACAAAATCCTGCTTTCATGGGTTACCTATTATAACTAAGGAAAGACAGAGAAGAAATAATGGTATGTTTAATGATTAGAGAAAAACACAGGAGGGGAAGAAAATGGGGAGGGCATGTTTTAATGCAGAGTGGGGTAGCCAGGGAAGACTTTCCTAACAAGGTCACATTTGAACAGAAAGGGAAAGAGGGAATTAGCTACACGGAGGGGGAACTTTCGAAGCAGAGGGAACAGCAGGGGCAAAGGCCCTGAAGCCTACCTGGTATATTGTAAGGAACATCAGGGAAGCCACGGTGAGTGGGCCAAGATGAGTAGTAAGGGAATGGGGAAATCTTTGAAGAGGAGGAGGGGAAAGGACCAGGTCGCGGTGACCTTGAGGCCATTTTAAGTGCTTTAGCTTTGACTCTGCATAAAATAATAAGATAGATTTAAGTCGAGATCTGAATTTTCACCTGATCCCCTGGCTATTATAATAAAATTAAACTGTTAGTAGGGGAAGGGTGAAAGGTTTAAAGAACACACGTGAAAGAGAAGCCTGAAAGGTATATAGCAACTGTTAGCTTTGATTGTAGCTGAGTTTTAGTCTCTGCATCTCTGTGTTTTCTAAATTTTCTCTAGTGGGCTTTCCTGATCGTGGAAGGATGTGGCGGGAAGGGGGTGTGGGGGGAGGTGGGATGTGGCATGTAAGGGCACACCAGGATTGCTGCAGTAGTGTGGCCCAGCCCGGCAGAGTGGCTGAGTGTGAGTACTGACGTGGGCCATTCAGTGTCGGCCAAACAGGTGTGATGAACCTGTTTGTTCATCATATCGTCCAAAGAGACTTCCAGTCTTCAAATACGGATTTGGGGGACTGACGTCGCTACCAGCCCAGAGATGGCTTTGTGTGAATTAGAAGCCCCTTTCTCAAGAGAAGCTACTGCCATCTTCTGGAGTAGCTTTATCATGATTACCTAGATCTTAAAAGGCTATGAGGCACACCCTGGATTGTGGAGTGCACAGCTGCAGGCACAGTCCAATGGAGGGCCTATCCTCTGAACCAAAGCCCTAGCGTGGATCTGGAAATCTGTGTTCTTATATTATTATTTTCCGATCATACATTAAAACATTTTGTTTTATTTTGGAAAATTCCAAACATCTACAAAAGTGGACAGATCGTGTAGTGAATATTCATAGCACCATCTCTAGCTTCAATAATGATTCGCATTCTGTGCATTTTTTCTTCTATCCCTCCATGATAGTTTTGCAAGAGTATTCAAAAAAATTTTTAGTATTTATTCATTTTTGAGAAAGCATGAGCAGGGGGCGGGGTGCAGAGAGAGAGGGACAGAGGATCCAAAGAGGGCTCTGTGCTGACGACAGCAAGCCTGATGCAGGGCTCAGACTCAGGAACTGTGAGATCATGACCTGAGCCAAAGTCAGACACTCAATCTCCTGAACCACCCAGGCACCCCTTGCAAGAGTATTTTAAAATAAATCTCAGATTTCATATCCTTTCTCCACAGATTTGAGTATATATATGCATATATATGCATATATATAGATACATATATATGCATATATATATGTACGTATATACATATGTGTATGTATATACATATGTGTGTATACATGTGTATATGTATATACATATGTGTGTATACATGTGTATATGTATATACATATGTGTGTATACATGTGTGTATATACATATATATCTATATAAGGGGTTTCTAAAAGTACCATTATTACACCCAGAAATATGCACTTTCTTAAAGCTCCAGATGATTCTGATATTCAGCTAGGTTGCTAAAATGGTGTGCAGACGAGAGGGTAACAAAAGCAAGGGGATGATCAATTACAAAACCAAGGGAACCTTCTCACCAACCTACGCACCTTCCTCTCAGTCTTACCTGTTATTTCCCTGTCATTCAAGACTATGGAAGAAGACCAAAAGGGAACACTCTTGCAGTCTGACTTAGCAGACCCAAATCAAACCCAAGGTGTCTCTCTCTGGTCCTAAGTAACCACAACACAGGACTCCACACTCCCTCATCTCCTAAAATGTGGGCGGCAGTCACACAGAAGTGGAAAACTCAGATAAAGAGAGATGCAGCCCAAGAGAAAATGCTGGAAGAGCTTGCCTGGGGAGCACATTGCCTGGGTCCTCTTTGTCATCTCAGGATGCATTTTCTTTGGGCATTTATCCTTTTTGCTCGCTGTTCTCTGTGGAGATTTTGAATCTAATACATGTGGTTTAAAGCCCCTGTTTTGGCCTATCAGGTGGATGCAAATAAAATGACTTGCCTACTTGACTTTCCCTTGGATGCCCCTCTGTAACCAAAACCCAGCCTCCTTCACACTGGCATTGAAATCCACCCTTGCCTGCTGCTCAGAGCTGACTCAAGCCTCCACGTGCTAATTCCCTGGGCTCTGGCCCCTTTTTGCTCAGGATGCTAAACTACCACCTGCCTGCCCAGGCTCTTCTCTGCTTTCCTTACTCTGGCAACTGTGCTGTGGTTGCAGGTAATACTTTAACAGGATTGAAAATCATCCCCTAAATAAAGACCAGAGTCAGATAACAAAAAGTCCGATCTATTTTACTTAGTAGGTTCTGGGAAGATTATAAATTTGAAGGTCATTCAATTCAAATACATACTAAATACTTAGCAGTCTCCGCTGGCTCTTTCCCCACTGGTTCACCCTCTTCTGAGAAAACCACAACCACTCCAGAGGTAGGCCTTCCCCCCAGGGAGCTCACAGGGGCTGGTAAAGGAAGTCTGCTTGTATTTGCCCCTGCCTCACCCCCATGTCCATGCAGCCAGGTAACTGTGTCCCAGCCAGTTGGGACCTTCCTGCCTACTGTTCACGGCCTGGGCCATTGGTGCCAGATCCCAGGCTGTTCAGGGACTGTGAGAAGAGACATGAGAAAGAAAAGGGAGTGAGATCTGAGAAAAAAGGAGAGGGGCCAGCCCGAGATGGAGAGAAGGAGAACCCTGGCCTCAACATCAAATACTTTAGCTTTATGACTCCACATCCGTGTCTCCAGTGCTATAGCTGGAATGCGTAGTACTGAAACACATTCTTTTCTAAAATTGTATTAAGGGAAAGGAGATGGGAAAAGGAAACAGTAAATATGATGGAAGGCAGTCACAGCTAATGCACGGTCACCTCAAGTGCTGCTTAGAACCTGACAGGCACTGAGCAGCTCGCTGCCTCCGTGATGTTTCCTCGGTGCACAGCTGTGCAGACCCCCCCAGGGGTCTCTAGATTATATCATTTAAAAATCTGTATTTGCAGTTTGAAGAGATCCAAAGTATATCACTCTAGGTGTATTCTGGACCGTTTATATGAACACCTTGTGACTGCACAGCGATTGTGTTTACAATTACATTGACACCTAATGCTGGAGAATTGTGTTTCTGCTGAAAGGCTGGAAAAACCATTCTGGTATTTAACATTCACTATACTTGAACTTCTTCATTTCATCTAACCCCAGTCGCTTGCTATATATGCATTTATGTTAAGTCTTTAACCCAGATACTTGGAGGGAAAGAATCAGCTCAGCTTTAATTTGGAATAAAAATTAGCCTGGGAAGCACCAATCTCAGGATGCTGTCTTGCTTTGTTAAGTACAAGAACGTGAAGGAAAAAAAAAAAAGTACAAGAGTGTGAGATAGAGTAGCATAAGCTGCATTTTTATTGTGAGTCTTTATATCTGAAAAAGGTGGCAAGGATTTCCTTGTTCCCAAGTACAATATAGGCATTATTTCTGTGATCTATAATAGTAGGTGAAAAATTAAAAAAAATTAATATTTATTTTTATTTTTGAGAGAGAAAGAGAGAGCAGGGAGAAGGGCAGAGAGAGAGGGAGACACAGAATCTGAAGCAGATTCTAGGCTCTGAGCTGTCAGCACAGAGCCCAACGCGGGGCTTGAACTGACAAACCTGAGGCAAAGTCGGATGTTCAACCGACTGAGCCACCCAGCACCCTGAGAGCTTACTTTTAGAGTGAATAATGGGGCGCCTGGGTGTAAGCGTTCAACTTGGGCTCAGGTCATGATCTCACAGTTTGTGGTTTTGAGCCCCACCTCGGCCTCTGTGCTGACAGCTTAGAGCCTGGATCCTACTTCAGTTTCTGTGTCTCCCTCTGTCTCTGCCCCTCCCCTGCTCGTGCTCTGTCTCTCTCTCTCCCAAAAATGAGTAAACATTAAAAAATAAATAAAAAATAATAGAGTGGATAAGCATGAGCACGAGATCGAGAGTGACAGACGGAGGAGTACAGGAGAGTCTCCACAATCATTGTAAACATGGGTTGCCATCCACTTTTAAATGGACTTGTGGGAAAAAAAGCCACAAGCATGGAGGTCACGCTTCATACTGTGGTTGTGGTGATATTAAAATTAATTTCGCAACAGACCATCACACACCTTGACGTTGCAATGAGAAGGGGATGGTGTTAATCCTAAACTACTGGTACTGCTGCTTGAGGACGCCATTTTTACCTTGTAGGCGTGCATTTATACTATGTTGGGGGAGAGGTGTATGCCGAGTGTGTGAGTGACAGCAGCATCTTCGTGCAGAGCCGGAACTGCAACTATCAGCATGGCTTCCACCCGGCCACCGTCTGCAAGATCCCCAGTGGCTGCAGTCTCAAGATCTTCAACAACCAGCTCTTTGCTCAGCTGCTGGCTCAGTCAGTTCACCACGGATTTGAAGTCGTCTATGAGTTAACCAAGATGTGCACTATCCGGATGAGCTTTGTTAAGGTAAGGAGCGCTTGCTTTCACGTGTTAAGGTAGAAAGTGAAAAACTAAATAAAACAAGCCAAAATGCATTCTTTGGGTGATGTGGGTAGCTCTCCAGCCAGTTCAAGTAGACAACAGGGTTTTTTGGGGCGTTTTTTGGAACTCTGTTCAGTTGTTTTTAGGAAGAGATCCTCTATGAGTGTCAACTCTCTTGTTTAGCAGCTTCAAGAAAATTCTTAAACATGTTAGTTTTGGGGGCGCCTGGGTGTCTCAGTTGGTTGAGCGTCCCACTTTGGCTCAGGGCATGATCTCATCGTTCGTGGGTTTGAGCCCCGCGTCGGGCTCTGTGCTGACAGCTCAGGGCCTGGAGCCTGCTTTGGATTCTGTGTCTCCCTCTCTATCTCTGTCCCTACCCTGCTTGTGCTCTCTGTCTCTCAAAAAGTAAAAAAAAGTAAATAAATAAACATTTAAAAAATGATAGTTTTGAAAGAAGGACAAGTTAAGGTAGTTATCTGATTTTTTTTTCATCTCTCAAATTGCTGCGCACTATTGTCTCTCAATAAATGTTGAATTTATCTGAATTAAGTAAACTAACTCTTAGGCCAACAGGGGAGATAATATTTATAACTAAGCTACAAAATAGGCAGTACTGGTTCTAATACAAGCTAGTGTACAATAAGTTGCTATTATAAAAGCATAAACAAATTGGGATAGAAATATTATGGCGGGAATGATTAACTCAGAGATAAGTAGATGTTCTGTGTATGAGTATTCGTTGAATGTTTCTTGAATTAGGTCTTACTCATGTTGTTGTGAAGGTTGGAGAACTGAGGAAGTTACTTCGTGGGAAGGAAACACAGCTGGGTTTGCACCCTGATGCCAAACACTCCAGTGTCACCACCTGCTGTTTAATCTTGTGCAGAGTACTGGTGAATAATTCTAATATTTCAAAATATGAGTGTGTTTATCACACTAACTGGGTATATGTGACATAGTTTTCACATTGTTGCATACCCATCCAAGAAATCAGTATGGTTTTTTTCCAGGCTTTTTGGTGTGTTTTTTAAATGTTTATTTATTTTGAGAGAGAGGGAGGGGCAGGAAGAGAGGGAGAGAGAGAATCCCAAGCAGGATCCTCACTGTCAGAGGAGAGCCCGACTCGGTGCTTGAACCCACAAACTGTGAGATCATGACCTGAGCCGAAATCAAGAGTGGGACACTTGACCTACTGGGCCACCCAGGTGTCCCATTTCAGGTGTTTTCAAAGTAAGATTTGTTAATCCTTTAAAATTACCAGGAAAAATAGTTGTCCTATTTTTCTATAAATCTATTTTTATTGTATTTGTAATTTTAGTAATTATTTTAAAAAACAACAATCAAGAATATAGTTTGCAATGGAAAAAATGGATTTTTGAAATTATTTCTTTCATGATGACAAAGCAGTTTTATTCAAATTTACTGTTAAGTTTTAAAAGCATTTTTATACTGTAAAACAATTAGCAAATACCTGGAAATCTTTTCAGACGTTCTGATGCTTTAGAGCCAGCAGAGGGCATTAAATCGCCATGAACGTACAGTCCATTTTACTCTTAGTTGTTTTTTCCGGGTCCATGTTTTTAAAATTAGGATGAAATGCCAGTACATCAGAGGTAATTATTTCACTGTAGTATAGGTTTGCATAGAAATCTGATTGTCCTAAGATCAGCTAGATGTATCTCATAAAGCTATACAATTCACAGCAAACAGTTAAGTAATATTGCAAATATAACAACAGATGACTAGGTTAAAAGAAATTTAAATGTGTAAGGAAAAAATGTGTAAGTATGTGAGGTGATGGATGTTAACTAAGTTTGTTGTGGTGATCATCTCGCAATATATGCATATATCCAATCATCATGTTGTACAACTAAAACTAACACAGTGTATATCAATTGTATGTCAACAAAACTGTGGGGGGCAGATAATACAAATAAAAATAATGTAAAATACTTTGTTAGTAATTACATATTGATTATGTATTAATATGATAATATCAGATATATTGTGTTGAATAAAACACATTATTAAAATTTAAAAAATATAAGAAATTAAAGAGGACTGAACACTGGTAGCTACCAATGAGGGGTGACGGGCTAGATCATCTTTAGCTCTGATTTTTACTGATTCTAAGACTCATCCAGTCAGTCAGTGAGATATTATTGAGCTCCTACCTTGTGCTGCAGCAGGCACTATTCTAGGCATTGGGATACATCAGTGATTACTCAAAATCTCTGTCCTCATGGAATCAACATTCCAGTAGGGAGAGACAGGCAATAAACAACAGCTATAATAAAGAACTTGAATGGAAAGAGAAACATAGAGCAGGGTATGGAGAATTGGGAGTACTGGAGTACGGGGAGTTTGCAAATTTTGAAAAGGTGGGCAGAGTGGACCTCATTGGGGACTTAAAGGATGTAAAGGAGTTAAATCATGAGGGTATCTGGAGGGGATGCAGTAGACGCAGAGGGAAGGGCAAACCCTACAGCAAGAGCATGCCCTGACATTTGTAGGAACAAGGAGGCCAGGGTGCCTAGAGTGTGAGTGGGGAGCTGGGGGGTGAGATCAGAGCAGTGATAGGGAACCGGATCAGTGCTTTGGAAGCCACTGTAAGGATTTCACCTTTTACTCTAACAAGATCGGGAGCCCCTGAAGGGATTCGAGCAGAGGATTTCGTGATCTGACTTACATATTTAAAGGATCACTATAGTTGCCATGTGAATTGCAAATATCGTGTAAGCAAGAATGGAAGCAGAGAGACCAGCTAAGAGGCCATTGCACTGTTCAGTTGAGAGATGACCATCGCTCCCACTAGGAGTGTCATGGAAGAAGTTGTAAGAAGGGGAAGGATTCTGAGTTATGCAGGTGACTCTGTGTGAGTTTTGAGAAAGGAAGAGTTAGAAAGATGATCCCTCCACCCGGGACGGAGAAGATTTAGATACAAGATTAAGAGTTCAGTTTTAGTGAGAGAAACTTTGCACTGACACACATCCCGGTGGAAGTGCTGAACAGACAGTTAGAGGTATGAGTCAGGATTTAGGGAGAGAGGGCTGGGCTGCAGTGTCAATGTAGGAATTGTCAGCATATGCACGGTATCTGTCCATGAGCCCGAGTGGAATTGCCAGTTGTTTGAGTTTAGCCGAGAAGATCAGGGGTCCTAAGACAGGGCCCTGGGACACTTCCACCTTCAAAGAGGAAGAACCAGCAAAGAAAACTGAGAAAGATTAACCAATATAGAAGTAAAACCAAGAAAGTAAGGTGCTCTTTAAACCAAAAGAAGAAAGTATATTGAGGAGGAGAGAGGACAAACCAAATCACATGCTGCCCAAGTGACATGAAGACTGAGAGCTGGTCATTAATTTTAGCATGTAAAGGGTTTTTTTAATCTTTTTTTTTCATGTTTATTAATTTATTTTGAGAGAGAGAAAAAGAGTGAGCTGGGGAGGGGCAGAGAGGCTCCAAGCTGTCAGCACAGAGCCTGATGCAGGGCTTGATCCCACGACTGTGAGATCATGACCTGAGCCACAATCAAGAGTCAGACGCTTAACTGACTGAGCCAACCAGGTGCCCCATCTTTTTTTTTAATCTTAACAGGAACAGTTTTGTTGAAGGCTGGGGTTGAAGTGCTGATCAGAATGGAAGGAGAGGAATTGATACAGCCAGTTTGGACAGCTAGAAAGGGGGTCAAAGGTATAGGGCAGTAAGTGGTGGGAGTGGTTAGGGCCAAGAGAAGTATGTTGAAGACGGGCGATATTTCATCATATTCCTATGTTGATAGGAATGATCCAGCAGAAAACAAAATATAATACGAGAGAATGGGGAGATTTCCTGGAATGATGTCTTTGGGAAGGCATTTGAGTCTTCTGCACAACTGGATGGACTGGCTTATTTGGAAACACAGATAATCTGTGGTGAGAGGTAGAAAGGCTGAGTATGTTCGTGCAAGTGCTGTGGAAACCCTTCTGATTGCTTCATTCTGGTTAAAATAAGAAAGAAGATAGTCATTCTCAAGTAGACGGGGGAGTAGGTATTAGAGGTTGTAGGGAAAAGGACAAGAGTGAGCAGTCATTTGGGGTGTGGGAGGTAGTGGGAGAGCACAGGGACTGGGGGAGTGTCATTTGATTGCCAGGTGGCATCACAGGGGCACTTGAGGCTTGTGGTCTCGAATGTAAAGTGTGATCAGGCAGCATGGTTGTGTTGAAATCCAAGTTTTTTTTAACCTACAGATAATCACTGTTCCCAATAAGAGTAATTTGTGATCTCTCTTCATTTTTAAAAAAATAACTTTTTACTAGTATATAACATCTAGAGAAAAAATACACAAATTTATTTTTTCTTTATTTTTACTATCTTTCCTATGAATGGTAATAAGTGGGAAATTGCCAAAAAGTGAGCCAAAAAAGAGAGAGAGGAGAAACAGGCTTTTTAACCAACCCTTGAATCATCAAGAACACCCTCAGTTCTCTCTTCACAGTTTTCAGATCCAGTCAGTGGTCTGCAGTGAGCATCTGCTTTGTGCAAAACACTGTGTTCAGCAGTAAGGGGTGGAACATAAGGTCAGGCTCCTTCCCTTGTGGAAGAGAAAATGATTTGCTGGTGCTTCTGACGTGACTAGAGACCAGACCATCTCTAGGTCTGTGTATTTAGTTGTGAGCCTAGAGGCGATCTTTGATTTGGACTCATCTTAGGGTGTCTGGTTGATGCAGAAGTTGTTCTGTACTTACAGAAAGGTCGAGTGCACATTCTCTCAGGTGTCAGGAGCGGCTCTGGTGTGTGGGCTCTGCGTGCACTGAGGCCTGTCTGTCTCACACCTCTGCAGGCTGACCATAAAGTCTGGCACCGTTACTCTTGGCTCTTTTTTTTTTTTTTAATATAATTTATTGTCAAGTTGGCTAACATACAGTGTATAAAATGTGCTCTTGGCTTGGGGAATAGATTCCTGTGATTCATCACTTCCATGCAGCATCCAGTGCTCATCCCAGCAGGTGCCCTCCTCAATGCCCATCACCCATTTTCCCCTCTCCACAGCAAGCACCCCACAGTTTGTTCTCTGTATTTAACTGTCTCTTATGGTTTGTGTCCCTCACTCTCTGTAACTATTTTTTCCCCTTCCCTTCCCCCATGGTCTTCTGTTAAGTTTCTCAAGTTTCATATATGAGTGAAAACATACGATATGAAAACATATGTCTTTGTCTGACTGACTTATTTCACTTAGCATAATACCCTCCAGTTCCATCCACATTGCTGCAAATGGCAGGATTTCATTCTTTCTCATTGTCAAATAGTATTCCATTGTATATATAAACCACATCTTCTTTACCCATTCTTCAGTCGATGGATATTTGGGCTCTTTCCATAATTTGGCTATTGTTGAAAGTGCTGCTAAAACACTGGGGGTACAAGTGCCCCTATGAATCAGCACTCCTGTATCCTTTGGATAAATTCCTAGTAGTGCTATTGCTGGGTCATAGGGTAGATCTATTTTTAATTTTTTGAGGAACCTCCACACTGTTTTCCAGAGCGGCTGCACCAGTTTGCATTCCCACCAACAGTACATGAGGGTTCCCATTTCTCCACATCCTCACTCTTGGCTCTCTTCTTGCTTTACAGGGCTGGGGAGCTGAGTATCATCGCCAAGATGTCACGAGCACCCCCTGCTGGATTGAGATTCATCTTCATGGACCACTGCAGTGGTTGGACAAAGTTCTGACTCAGATGGGCTCTCCACATAACCCCATCTCTTCGGTGTCTTAACAGTCAGTCATGACTTCGTCGACATTTCTAGAGCATAGATGCTATTGCAGGCAGTGGCTTACATCATTTCAGATTTGCAACTAACTCAAGTTTCCAAGTACATATGTAAATACATATAATATATACTATTCATATTTTTTATCACCAATTGTTTTGTGCTTTCTAGTTAAACCTGATGCCAGTACAACATGATTAGAAAAGCAGGGTTTTCGTGCCTGTGCTATAATAATAGGAAGCAGCTTCTTTTGTGGGCTGGGCGGTAACAAATGAAGGCAATTGTCTCAATAGTATTTGAAAAGTGCTGGCAGAATAAAAGGCAGCTTTAGTCAGCCGTGTCATTATAAGGCATGTTGGGTGGCCTACCAGAAAAATATCAAAACTGTTTATATATTAAGAGTCAGGGTACTAGCAGCACTAAAGAAATAACACTTTCAGACAAAAGAAAGCAGTCAAACCCGTATAATTTAAACAATCTCACTTTTAGTGTTATCGGCAAGGAAAAAAAAAAAAAAAAACAGACCAAGCTGTAAATCAGTTATGTAAGATAAATCACATAAATTATTTTATCTCTCAAGTTGAAATACCTATAGCTGGATGATTGTGCTGATATTAATGGTACATTTGAAACAAATTTAAACTGTGATTGGAAAAGAAACTGTGAAGCTGGGAGCCACATTGCCTCATAATCTACCACTGAAAAAAATCCAGAATGAGTCTAATGCATGGAAAGGTTAATATGAAAATAGCAAGAATTGAGCATTATTCCCAAACTGCAAAACAAGACCAGAACTTAGTCCAAGAATCAGCCAGGGAGGCACTTGCTCTCCATGTAGGGAATCGGGTCCCTGAATTTTCCTGGTTTCTCAAGTCAGGCAGCCTGGCCGCCTTTGGAGTCCACACAGTGAGCTAGAGGACCATGTGTGCAAATCCTGAGTGGAGAAGAAGCAGTAAAATAAGAGGATCGGACAAAAGCATCCTCTGTTTACTTATACCTTCTCATATTCCCATTAAAAGGCTCATGGCGAGGGCAGTCCTTTTGCCGCATTTTCCCTACACATTGGCAGATACTATTTACAGATGACTAAAACAGTGGTGAAGCCTTTGAGAAAATCTGGACACATTGCTGGGATGAAGTTTATGAGTTATTTAACTTAGTGTCTCAATCTGCTGGTCACATCTGGTAGCCTCTTATAAAGCTGAAACCTCATACCTGGAAATAACTTCACAAATAGAATGATAACTTCATAATCCTTATAATCTCTGGGGAACAGCGGTACCGAAGAGTGGGACACTTAAAATATATATATGGTATTAAAAGCCCATTCTTAGTTACTCTTGGATGGTAAAGAGAGGAAAATTCCCCACATTTCTAGGTACTTTCATATATATATATATATATATATATATATATATATATATATATATATACAATTCCCACCCACTAAACACTGCACTGCTTCGAAAAATATTTCACACCCTCTTAAAAATGTATAATTTAAGAAGGTAATTATGCTTGTAACAGACGGTACTTCAGTAATCCAAGAGGCTTCTTCATTTATACATTCTATCTCAAGTCTTTTTAGCATTAGCACACAGTAGTTGCTTATCATTAAATTGTATTCAAGGTAGAAATGATCCTGTGAAAAAGATACGAGTGAGTTCCTACTGTCACCTCTTGTAAGCACTAGTGTTATCTAATAGAAACTTTCATATATGCAACAGAAAATAGTACATTCTACGTTAAAATTAGGTGGTCCATTTAGTGTTTAGAAAACCCTGTAGTTCATTGGTTCATCACCTATGTATTGTGCACCTGTATGTGCTGGGTACAGTGTTAGGTACTGTGGAATCCAGTGTAAACCAGAGACAGCCCCAGACTCTGGAGCTGAGAGTCTATTAGGAAACCTGTGTAGACATCTTCATGTATTTTCACTTTTAAAACAAAACAAAACCTGCGATCGTTTTTTTTTTCCTTTTTGCTTAAAAAAAATACGACTGATGATTTCTTAATTATCTCTATTTTGAAACTTACTTTCCTTCTCTTCTGGGCAATCAGGTAAGGGGTGAAGTCTTCCTGGGATGTATGCTACTTTTCTTCAGTGCTTCGAAGTTGTTTGTTTTCTCTTACTTCCCTATTTTCCAGTTTTCCCCCATTTCTTTCCTCAGAAGAGGCATTAATATGGTGAGTCTTCCTCATATGAGTACTGTGAGATTTTGGTACACATGGATTTTGCTCCAGACATTTAACATAACTTTGGTACATATGAGATTTTGGTACACATGGATTTTGCTCCAGACATTTAACATAACTTTCTTGATCTCTTCACAAGTGCTCAAACTCATCCTCTGGTAACCTTATACCTTTGCAGAATTAATCATAACCAGTTGCTTATAAGTTACATTTAAAAAAAATAAACAAACCTGGATTTTCATGCAGCTTTGGGAAACCAGGATGAAATACTCCACAGAGCCTGTGTTATTCCTTTGAAGAAAACACTTGATTAAAGTGGTACATTTGCATCATCACCAGTCATGTCTCACCAAAAGCCCATATTAGGATGCAAGTGAAATGCAGAAGAGTTAACCCTTCAGTCACTCTGACAGTCACATTCTCATTGGCCTTTTAATGTTTCTGTTGGCAACAGTTAGCCAAAGTTGTAATGCATCGTTTGCTTTCAGACTTCCACGTTTGCTATTTAGCATTTGTCCCTTGAGATGGACAATCCAGAAAAAACTTAAGAGCATTCTTTCAGAGGATAACTTGTAAAGTGGACATGCTAAGCCATTTTAAGACGTAGCAATGCCAAACATATTTAAGGTTGCCATGGACAAGGGTCGTGCAATAGAGAACAACAACGATGTGGCCTGTTCTTAAGACCCAGAACATTTGTTGTGTTGTTCAAGCCCATTGTTTCTGGGGTTTTTTTTTTCCTGTTAAAAAATTGAGATGTGAGAAGTTTGTTTTAGTTAGATGATATTTTACTATATGCCAGTGCTTTGGAAGTATAAAGATAACCACTTTTCAACATATTTACCTTTTTTTTTTTTTTAACACTCTGTGTAAATCAGGAAAAGTTGAACAACAACCTAGCACTGGCACTCAGAATCCCCTTTTCTTTGTCTTCTAAGGGATTAGGAGCAACAACAAAAGTTTCTTATAAATATCACCTGCTAGACTTTAAGCACCTGCTTAACTTTGAATGTGTCCCTGATACTTGGCATATATATTCAACAACTAAAGAAAAAAATAATATGCATTCCAAATTTGTCTTCCCCGTTATGATTTAGCAGTTGAACTGTATGACAAGACTAGGGGATCCTGGCATAATCTATATTAAGTTCAAATTAATGTAACACAAACCAACAAAGAAAGGAACTATTTCTATTTAAGTAATGCTTTTGATCATAATATCTAGGCTCCAGTTATCCTTCAAATGCACACTTATACTGTTACCTGATTGTTTATAATAAACACTACTGTACCTATATGTTTTTGGCTCGTTTTTCCCTACAAACATCACAAAAGGGTCACTGTGTGTGGATCCGTAAGATGATCTTAAGCCATCTTATTTTGAAAATGAGATGTTTTTAAAATACAACATGCTATAAGAGAAATTAGGTAATGGTTTTGAATTAAATATCTTCGGATAACTGGCATGAAATATAGAATCTTGAAGATACTTTGTAGTAACTTCAGAGAAGATATACATAATTGCTTTTTTTCTGGATCGTGGCAAATATTAAGTGATATTACGGTATATAGGAAATAACTTTATTATTGTAAACATCTGTTCATTGATCAAGAAGGTGCTAAAGATGGCTAGTGAGGAAAAACTAAGATAAAATCCAGGAGGAAATTCTCAACTCCCTCCATTTCCTTCTAGTCTTAAAATGGAAGGGCGGGGTGGTGGTGGGGGGGGCAGGGAAATATATAAATCTCTCAAGAAATTTCGCTTAGCCTTCTTATATCCTTGATCAAGGTTTTTTCCTTATTTTTTTAAGAAATGCCCTACTTATTCAAAAAGAGGTATTTGTGGACTTCCAAACTATAAACAGATGAAAGACAGACTATTCTGGGGATTATGAGACCTCCAGTTTAAGCTGTGAGTTTATGGAGGACAGTGATTGTATCATGTCTGCTTTTGCATCCTCATGGTTCTCGACCCTGTTCCTGTATCAGATATTTGGTATTGACATTTCAAACACTAACTAGTACAGATTTTTTTAAATATACCATGGCATAGACCTATCATACTGTCTGTAAACGTTAGCCTGTCTTAGAGGGGTGATATTTTCATCATCTGAGAAACCTCTGCATATTTATTTACCAGATCATTCTTATGTGTCAGCCACTGTAGATGCAACGACAAACAGCACAGTTTCTGCCTTTAAAGGAATTTACCAGTTTGTGGAGGAAGATGAACAAGTACACCAAATGAGGTCAGTGCACTATCAGTTGTGACAGGCTTCTGAGGAACCAAGCAATGACATCTCCATCAGGCCCTAGGTGGGTACCTGGGAAGGCTTCTGGGCCAATCCAACTTGACTTCCTTCCCATCAGTTCCCTTAGTAAGTCATCCAAGACCTTCCCAAGCCAGGTTGGATGTCTCTTCTCTGTGCCACCATCATAGTTGTGTTCACCAGTGGTCAGTTATTAATTCCTGCACCACACTGTTTACTTGGCCAACTTTCTGCTGGACTGGGAGCTCTTTAAGGGCAAGGATTGTATCTCTTCACGTTCATCATTATCTAGCTGTTGTTTAGAAAGGCCTTTCAAGTTTACATTGTAAAGGCAAAAATGTTTCCAGTTCTTTTTATTTGATTTTATTTTTTAATATTTATTTTTGAGAGCGAGAGAGCAAGTGAGCACAAGATGGGGAGGGGCAGAGAGAAAGAGAGACACAGAGGATCTGAAACGGGCTCTGTGTTGACATCTGCGAGCCCGACACAGGGCTTGAACTCATGAACTGCAAGATCATGACCTGAGCTGAAGTCGGATGCTTCACCCACTGAGCCACCCAGGCACCCCTCCAGTTCTTCCTTTTAAAAATCAGCAAGTATTTCATTTCTCCTCTTTGAAATAATTGCAAGCCTCCAATTGCATGTCCAGTGACCACATTGCCAGCTGGTGGGCATGCGAGGAGGCTCACGATTTGGTTTGGAAATAGATATTCAGCCACACTGCAGTAGCAAAGAAAGGTAGTTTTGACAGTTAAACAGTTATAATTGTTTTTATCCCAAGCATTTATTTTTAAGATGTGAATTTCAGTAAAATTTCAGTAAAGATTAGAAAGAAGCACAAGGAATTCTGATATTGCAGCCAAGAGTTGCAACTGCTTAACTCTGCCATTGGAGGGCAAAGGCAGCTATAATATTATGTCAATGATGAGCATGGCTGGGCTCCAATAAAATTTTATGGACACTGAAATTTGAATTTCAGTACTTCCACATGTCATGAAACTTTTTCCTTTTGATCTTTCAACTATTTAAAAATGTGAAAACTACTCTTTGCCTGCTGCGGTACAAAAACAGGCTGTGGGTTGGTTTTGGCTCAGGGCAGGATGTCAGTTTGCTCAGTGCTCCTTGGATTGTGAGACCACGCTGAGTGTTGCAGTCACAGCCTTGCTGCCATCTGAATGCAGTCCCATGAGATACCCCAGACCCGACCAGCAGAACCCCTCAGCTGAGCTCAGCCAACCCACCACATGCGAGCAATGACAACAAAAAGGTGGTTAATTTAAGCCATTATGCGTTGGGGGTGGTATGTTGGATAACTGAAGCAGTGGTCATGACCATCATTCTTAGGTTCGCAATGTTGATGAAACTTTGTCTTGGATTCATCAGGAGGCTTCAGGTGAAAGCGGCTTCTTCTCACAAAGTGCAGGCATGCCTGTTTGAAAGCACCTGTAATTTATTACTGAGTAGTTGCTACTTTGGTTCTGATCAGTATCCTGGCTCGAGTTGCTTTGACAGTAAATCAGCTGTTCAAAGAGATCTCTGTTCAAAGTCCTCGCTTCTCTCCTAGACTACGTGGGAAGACTTGCTGTTTTGGTTGCTAGAAGTAGAACAATCAATTCCTGCCTCCAATTATTAATAGCAGAGGTGAGCTATGACATTTCCCTGCAAGGGTACAGTGTAGACAGGCAGGGCTGGCTTCTGAGGACACTGCTGTTCCTGCTGCTGCTGCGATGGCATAGTCACTGTGCTGATCCCAGCATCTGACCTTCACTTTGCATCGAGAAGAGTTCAGGTAGGGCCTGGTGCTTGCTGGTCAGAAGGCACCTGCCTTCCTCTCCACAGTGAGCACCTGAGTGTTTGCTCCTTGTGTGTCAGTTCTAAGTTCTCATACTCGTTCAGAATGGGCGATGCCTGGCCTGGGGCAGGGGCTGTAGTCATCTTCCAGTTGCAAACAAAGCCGGAAGTGTTCAAGAAATGAGATACTGGATGGACTTTATGCCCTATTTACAGGTAGCAAGTATCTGGGACTAATGAGCCAAGGGAAATTTTGATTGTTGCCGGCACAAAAGAGGTAAACGAGAAATGGAAGAGACCTAGGAAACGTAGCAAAATATCATTTCGATGTAAGGATGAGAAAACGGTACCTCAATATGAATGGAATGCTTGGCTTTTCTCATTCAGGCACACAGTTGGATACAAGGGCCCAAGCATTAGCACAAAAGGCAGAGTGTCCATGCCATGAAGTCTCTTTTAGAAAGAAAAGGCCAGCTTTGCAAGTGTAGTCCAGGAGCCTGGAAACAAAGGTCTCTGAGCACTGCCCTACTAGAAGCAAACTTAAGTTTTCACAGTGGCAGACAACTTTTGGTCATCTTAGAAAGATACTGATTTCTCAAGACTCAGGTTCCCTCACTTTCTGAAGGAAATAATGCTGTCACAGTTATACTCACAATCCCCCCTCAGATGATTTTTTTTTAATGTTTATTATGAAAGGGGGGGTCAGAGAGAGGGAGAGAGAGAATCCCAAGCAGGTTCCACGCTGTCAGTGCAGAGCCTGATGCGGGCTCAATCCCACAAACTGTGAGATCATGACCTGAGCCAAAATCAAGAGTCTGAGCCACCCAGGTGCCCCAACCACCTCAGATGATTCTAATCAACATCATGGGAAAGTTCAGGTATGTATGTGTATTTTTATATAATTATAATAAGTAGTAATACATTTTTGTGCAAATGTTTAATATCAATGTAATATTATTAATGTACCCTGTTTGTTATTAGATTTTCAAAGGCAACTGATATAAAATCTTTTTAGTGTTGACTTTGGTCTCCAACTTGAGGACAGTAAATGATATAAGGTGCAATTGTAAGAGAGGAAAACAGAAAATCTCACTAGTCATAACTTCTTTTGTGGTTTTTCAACCAGAAAAGGTTGCATGTGATTCTGTATCATTAGGGTAAACTTACGAAGAGGAAGGATTTATTTGCTGCAGTATATGATAACAAAAACTGTTCGTCTCTAGTGCTTACAAATGGTTATGTGGAGGGGAAGTAATATATGTGAGGATAATAGAGGAAAGGAGCCTGTGTCCTGAATAGGAGATGAGATCAACTCATCTAATTACAAACAGTTCAAATACCTTCACTGAAATAGTTTTTAAAAAACATTTGTTAACTTTCAACTCAACGAAAGCAATATTTTAATCAGACTTTTTTTCTGTAATGAGGCAGTTCAGCCCATTAAAATAAATTGCTGTCTGAACACAGGCAAATGTATGTGTCATTCAGCAGCGTCTGTTGTCATGCTAATATTCATTTTCAAAGCTAAAGAAAATGAGAAGTTGAAGGAGTCACAATGATAAAAAAGAATACTAAATTGTCCGTGTCAATTAGTTACACAAAATAAATTAGGACTATTTGACAAAACTTGTATTAATTATGTTTTCTAATTCTAGGAAAAGAAATAGGATATTATAAATCAACAGTCATTTTAAAGATCCCAAATTGGATCTTTTAAACCAACATTAGAAACCCAAAAGCCAGGGGCGCCTGGGTGGCGCAGTCGGTTGAGCGTCCGACTTCAGCCAGGTCACGATCTCGCGGTCCGTGAGTTCGAGCCCCACGTCGGGCTCTGGGCTGATGGCTCAGAGCCTGGAGCCTGTTTCCGATTCTGTGTCTCCCTCTCTCTCTACCCCTCCCCCGTTCATGCTCTGTCTCTTTCTGTCCCAAAAATAAAATAAAAACGTGGAAAAAAAAAATTAAAAAAAAAAAAAAAAAAAAAAAAAAAAGAAACCCAAAAGCCACGGAAGAAATGTCAGATCTGTTGAAATATACAAAAATGGAAAGTTTGTGTGGCAAAAATTACCATTAAAGGAATAAATAGGCATATTTTAGTTTTGCAAAAAAAAAAAAAAAAAAAGAATAAAAATGACAGGGTTAATTTTTATAATATTCACCAGACTTTTTACACATTGAATAGAAAAAGGAAGCCTAATGAAAAAACAGACAAAGGACATCACTAGGCAATTCATGGAGAAGCAAGTCTAAATAACCAGCAAGCATATATGAAAAGGTACTCAAATTTTCTACTATTCAGGGAAATGCTAGTACATGTAACAATTACCAGTACATATCTTTTCAGAAAGAGTTAAAAAAGAATAATAATTCCTGCTGGCAAATACAAGAAAAGAAATTCTCCTTTATTTCTGGTAGACATTTGCAGTTAGTAGAGTGTTTTTTTTGGGGGGGGGGTGGAATATAATAATATCTAGAGAAAACATATCTATATATTTCCCTCCATCCAATAATCCCATTTATGAGAATCTATTCCAAGGCCATTGAACCACCGGTACATACCAGTATGTAAGGATACATGCCAGGGATGCAACAT
The DNA here is from genome assembly GCF_014898765.1 of Herpailurus yagouaroundi. Lineage (NCBI taxonomy): Eukaryota > Metazoa > Chordata > Mammalia > Carnivora > Felidae > Herpailurus > Herpailurus yagouaroundi. The sequence continues at coordinate 15,045,068 of NW_024412428.1, read as the reverse complement.
TGTCCATAAGGATAGGAAACTGGACACCAGGTGAATGCCATCAGCAGTGGAATGATAGAATGTGATGATACATTGCTGTCATGAGATGCCCTGCAGCTATCTAAAGCAATGAATCAGAGCTATAGAAGTGACTCGGGGGACTTCTATCTACATGGTTCTAGAGCATAAAAAAGTAATATATGATGTGAATTATATGCCTACATTTTTATGTAACTGATGGTTGCTATAGGTGTACATATGTGTGTTTAAAATTTATAAAACAGAAAAAAATAAAGACCACATGCTAGGTTGTTGACTTAGTTTATGTGGAAGTTGGGCAGTGCATGGAAGACTGAGGGTGGGGAACCAAAAAATGGAACAAGAGAGAAAACCTAAGCCCCAAATCCTCAGTATACATAATATGATTACATTGATGTATTTATATAAAATTATGTATGTGTGTGCATACAGAAATGTAAAAATTAGCATGTATTGAAGTGCCTATCTTGTTTGAAACCGACATTTAAAAGTGTTAGCTTCTACTTCAGCAACAACATGCTACTGTGGACAGAGCATCATTTTTGGAGACAAGATTTAAGTTCACATCTTGGCTCTGCGTCCAACAGTTGGACTTGTTTTATAAGTCACTTCTCTTGAGTTTCTTTCCTTATCCAAAAACAGAGACAATACTTGCCATGTTCTGAGGTTCCAATGAATTAACACATGGAAGTACTTTTTAAAAGTAATATAATTAGGGTGTAAATAATTTTTTTAAGCTTCTAAAACTCAAGGGGTTACTGTACAAAGGCTCTATTTATTTATGATAGCACATCCATTGTCAAATGTAAAGTCTGTGTTCCAACAGCACTGGCCTCACCATGATTACGTACGTGGCTCACACTACTTACAATAGCGTGCAGTAAGTAACTTGGAATCAGAAGGCCTGGATTTAAATCCTGCTAGTTGTGCAATCTTGAGCAAGGGACAACCTCTGCAAGCTTGCTTCCTCATCTATAAAATAACCATTGTGAGGGGTGCCTGGGTGGCCTAGTCGGTTGAGTGTGGGACTTCGGCTCGGGTCATGATCTCGCGGTTTGTGGGTTTCAGCCCCACATTGGGCTCTGTGCTGATGGCTCGGGGCCTGGAGCCTGGAGCCTGCTTCTGAGTCTCCCTCCCCTCCCCCTCGTACTCTCTCTCTCTCTCTCAAAAATAAAGATTAAAAACATTTTTTTAAATAACCGTTGTGAGCACACTACAGTATTGTTGTAAGGATCAAGTAAGTAGACAGAGTTGTTTTTGAAACTTAGAAAATGCTAGAGAATTGGTATCATTCTGACATGCTGTCTTCAGATTATAATCTACTTTCTTTATGCACCTCCAGGAGGGAAGTTTACATCTGGACTTCAGAATGGATGTTAGGAACTGCACTATAAGTGCTACGTATATGGAAATACAGATTAGTAAAAATATTCTCCCTATAAATTGAAATAGGATGCAAAGGAAAAAGCATTTTCATTTCAGTTTGTAATAAAAACATTTTTGGGGCACCTGAGTGGCTTAGTCCATTTGAGCGTCCAACTCTTGATTTTGGCTCAGTTCATGATCTCACTGTTGTGGGATTGAGCCCCACATTGGGCTCTGTGCTAAGCATGGAGCCTGCTTAAGATTCTCTCTCTCTCTCTCTCTCTCTCTCTCTCTGCCCCATGCCCTGCTTGCACTATCTCTCTTAAAAAAAAAAAAAAAAAAGTAAAACATTTTTGAAAATGTCATACATGCACTAGTAAAAATTCAAGCAGTACAAATGATTATTTTGATGAAAGATGGTCTCCTAACCACTGAACCCCCCATTCTGCTACTCCACACCATCAGTGCCCCAGTTTTCCTTTATGGAAGTAACTCCCAGTTTTGTATACAAGCTTGTATGTGTGTATAAATATATATAATATTTGGTAAGATTAGTTAGAACCCTTTTGTATTTGCCTATTCATAATAAAGTCTTTGACTATAGATGACTTATAATTAAAAAAACATTTTTTTTTAATGTATGTTTATTTGTGAGAGAGAGAGAGTGCAAGCAGGGCACTAAGAGGCAGATAGAGAAGAGACACACAATCCAAGCAGGTTCAGGCTCCAAGCTGCCAGCACAGAGCCCGACATGGGGCTTGAACTCATAGACCGCAAGATCATGACCTGAGATGAAGTTGGATGCTTAACCAACTGAGCCACCCAGGCGCCCATGATAATTTTTGACCAATATGACCTTTGACTGGTCTTTTGAGGGCTATCTGGTTGGTTGTCTTCTTTTTCTCCACAGTTCGGGTTAACTACTTTGGAAGCAAGATATCTATTTTACAGTTGTCTTTCTTTTTTCTTTTATGATCACTTTCTTAGCAAGTTTTTGCAATACTCCAGAGCTGCTGGTTGATGAGCTGAAGTAAATCACTCTGTTTCTCCCTGGAGTGAGCCCTCCTGGAGTGACATTTGTCATTAAATCTTACAGGCTTGTTTATCCATCCCTCTGAATCACACTCCTAGTGGAAGCCTGGGAATGGTCTTACAGCTAATGATTTCAAAGAGCTTGATTCACGGAAACATATGTTGTTATAGAGCATAACAGCACTGGGGCTGTCACTAATCCATCGTGATGCACACCACTAGTTTCCTAGCTTACGTATCTTGTGCTCTCTCATTCTTCTGACATTTGTCTCACAGAAAACCCCATTCCTTGTTGCCCTCATTTCTCCTCTGCTCAGCCTGAACTCTATCTTGTTACTGAAAGCACTCTCAAAAGTATCCTAACTTCCTTGTCCTCCTCTTCCACTAAATCAATCTGAGATCAAGCCTGTAATATGTATGTTTCCTACCATGACAGCTGGACTGCAGAACGCCATTCCAGATTCCTGGCTTCCAGTATTCCAAATCTTTATTCAGCAATCCTTTTACCCATAGTATTATTTAGGATATGGTTTGGCTGGATGTAACAGAGACATCATCATAATCATGGCAGACACAGGATATTCCATTTCTTTCATGTAGTCGTCCAAAAACAAGGGGTTTCAGGCTAGGGTGGTGGCTCTGCTCCTCCACATGGATGGAGGCCATCTAAGGAGGGTCCTTCTATCTTGTTCCTTTATCCCCAGTGAATTAACCTCATTTGGCCTACAGGTGATCTGCTGCTTTGTCCACATTTAACGCAAGATGGAGGAAGGAAAGTGGGCTGTCTGCTTTCTTTCAGGTCACTAACTGGACATTGCATACATCATTCTGCTTCTACTTTCTTGGCCAGAATTTACTCACATGCAAGAGCAGCTGATAAATAGTCTTAAAAAGGAAAAACTTAAAAATATTGAAATACAATATACTGAAAAACATAAAAATCATGTGAATATGATGTATATGTATATAAAACGTATTAGCTTGCTGAACTTTCATTAACAGAACACACTTGCATGCCCGGCCTCTAGGGCATAATACCAGAACCCCAGCAGCCTCTTCATGCCTCTTCCTGGGTTCTACCCCCTCCCAGGTCTAACCACGCCTGAACTCTAACAGCAAGCTTCACCTGTGTTTGTACTTTATATAAATGGAATCATCCACACATCATTTATGTTTGGTTTCTTTAGCATGGTATCATGTGAAAATCAGCTATCTTGTTGTGTGGCGATGTTCCCAACACAAAATTCTATTACTGTGAAAGAAGGGAAAAACAGATTATCAGGGGATTATTAGCAAGCGACTACTATTAGCCATCTCTCATTGACTTCAATGTATCTTTCCAACTTTTGCCTTTTTCCTAAAGTTTCTTATCAACTCCCCCACTCTATCTTGGCAGTTGATCTCCGACTTTGTTGGAAGACAGAAGCTGGAAGTTTATTTATATTTATATAAATAAATGTATTTATTGTGTCCTCTTTCCTCCAGTCTCAATTGAACTAGCATAGCATTACATCTGCCATATTCTGTTAAAGTGGGAATAGGGCCTGCCCAGATTCAAGGGGGTAGCAAAATAAAATCCAATTCTTTTTTTTTTTTAATATTTATTTTGAGAGAGAGTGTGTCCATGCTGTGCGTGTGTGTGCATGCAAGCAGTATAGTGGCAGAGACAGAGGGCAGGGGGAGAGAGAATCCCAAGCAGGTTCCACACTGTCAGTGCAGAGCCCGACACGGGCTCAATCTTAGGAACCATGAGATCATGACCTGAGCCAATATCAGGAGTTGGACACTTAACTGATAACAGCCACCCAGATGCCCCTAAAATCCAGTCCTTAATGGGCCACATCACATAAGAGCATGTGGAATGGGAGACTTTGTTGTGGCCATCTTTGGAAAGTACAGCCTGCCACACCTAGCTTCAAAGTATTTATACAACTATTTAAAACTATAGCAATCCTATACAGAACTATGAGAGATAATAAATTGTTGTTTTACACCACTAGATTTTGGGGTGGTTTGTTAAGCAGCAATAACTATATAGCTAGGTGTATCAGTTACCTACTCTCAAGAATGCTGTGTAACAAACCGCCCCAAAACATTGTGGCTTACAGTCATAAACATTTATTATTGCTCACAACTCTACAGGTCAGCTGGGTGGTTCTGTAGTTCTGGGCTAGGTTTGGCTGATTTGGGTTGGGATTTCAAATGCATCTACAGTCAGCTGGCAGGTCGCCTGGGGGATAGCTAGTCTAGCATAGCCTCACTCACATGCCTGGCTGTTACAGGCTGTTGGAAACTAAGGTGCCTGGGCTATGTGTTTCCTTGTCCAGCAAAGTAGGCTGGGCTAGGCTAGTAGGCAGCTGAGTAGGGTTCTAAAAGAGCAAGGGCAACTATTCAAAATCTTTGGAAATCTACTCAAAGTTGGCATATTATTTCTTACGCATTCTATTGGCTAAAACAAGTCACAGGCCAGTCGTTCAGATTTAAGGGGTAGGTAAATAAAGTCAATTTCCTGGTGGGAGGAGCTGTAAAGCCATAAGGTAAAAGTTATGAGCACATGGAAGGATAAACTAGTAGTGACACATGCAATAAATCTACCCCCAAATAAGTAAAAACCTTATTGTTTTAGTGATTTATCTGCAAGTATATGTTGAGATAGATACTTACATATACATAAATTCAATCTCTTTTATTTTAATTCAGTACTCCCTGGCCTATTACTTTCCCTTTCATATGCCTCCTATCCTATTTAAAGGATAAGCTGATTTTTTTTCACCGTAAAAGTTTATTTACACTGTAGGAATTAAGTAAAGCTCCAATACCGTAAGTAAGAGAACTAACAGTTAATAACAAATGTAAATGAATTCCTCTGCATCCAGAGTGAAAAAACTGAAGATAGAACAAGTGAATCAGACAATGCAAAGGTCAACAACTGGGCTTTAATGAATAATTTTGGTGAAATCTGTTATTTTTGCACAGATAGGCAGGTATAAACCACACATAAAAAATAAACAAAATATTCTTTCTCTCCTTAAGTACTTCTTAGAACAGCCATGACTAAGTTTAACTGGATACATATTTCAGGGCTTAAAACCCAAGAAACAAACACATTTTTGCAGTTAAACTTAAGAGACATACATTTATTATCTAACATTGGAAATCCTCTCTTGACATTTGATTGGTTACTCTTATTGGTAGGATTGACTTTTAAAACTTTTCCTAGGAGAAGATACAAGGAAAAAGTTATCTATCCAGTTACCCATCATTCTGTGAACTTTACGAATAATACGATCTTAAATTAGCTGTTTTGGAAAACATTGACAAAATGGTGGAGTGTTATTTTTACTTTCAGAATCTCTTTTTGAAAAGGAAAATGAGTATCAAAAAAAAATTTTTTGTCCTTACATTGGTGGAATGAGATACATCTATACCGTTCACAGATTTAACACACAAGTCTGCTTTAAAAGAGATCAATACTAATAGGTAACATGAAGTGAGAAGCCAACATGAAGAGATGCTTTCATTCCAGTGTACTTAGATAACCCCTCTCCTAGGTTTTAGCAGCACATGCCTGAAAAGAAATGCACATCCTAATTTCACAGATAGTAACAATGATCACTTTCCTTACACATTTAAAATATGCTTACCTCTTTGACAGCTCCAGTCTTAACTGTAAAGAAAAGGTTATTACAAGAATCCAATTCTAGGTGCCCTGACTACATTTTATCATCACAAGTAGTATCACAACTATCGGTGTATCTTAAGAGAAGGATTACTGGCATTGTGGGTACGATAATTATTAGTTGTGAAGGGCCATGCCAGACACCATACAACACTTAGCATTCCTGACCCATTCACTAAAAAACTAGGAGTTTTCAAGGTCACTGTGACAACAAAAACATATCCATACATTTGCAGATGACCCTTGATAAGAAGCACTGAATTAAATGACCAAAGATTAGTATCTATTAACTTTTTGACTTCCACAGAAAGTAACTGCTCCATTACCTTCAGTAACTATGACTGAAGAGGAACACTTTGTTTAAAAAAACAACTGTAATTAAATGTTATTTTGGAAAGATAAGCTGTTTCTTCAAATTCACAGTAACCTGAAAGGATTAGATGCACAAAGTGCAATACTTATTTATCCCCAAATGCACACATACATTTACAGGAAAATGACTGCTTATGTTTCACTGGCATGTCTTACCCCATTTATCTTTAGTATAAAAATAAGTCCATCTACTACAACAAAATAAAAACCATGTAGATCTTCTTGATAGATTCTTTCACACTGATGTTCCTGGAAACTGCTGCTGTCTTTGCTCCAAAACTTGCTGATTTAATAGTTGTTGCTGTTTCTGTAAAAATTGCACCACTTCTGGACTTCTTAGTAATGACTTAAAAAGAAAAAATGTATTTGTTAACATTATTCTTATGTGATTATCTTCACATGCTATAAAATTACTGTTATGTCCCTGCACAAGGCACAATATGCTTATAAAACATGCCTCTGAATTCACCCTTGCATCTGATGCATTGCAATTAAACTGCAAACTAATAATAATAAAATTTGATGTCATACATCAAAATACTAAAACCTAAAAATAGTGAGTGAAGCCTGATCTTATTGGTGACTTTGAACACAAAGGAAATGCTTTATTGATGTGCCAGCATATATATGTCTATGAAACATAAGAGCAAACAGCCAAGAATAGCACTGGCCCAAGATTATAGCAAGAAAAACAAGAACATGAAAAGGGGCCACATGTGAAAATGGCCGTTAGATGCTAGTGTGGAAATCCACTTAAGGATCCAATTTCTCCCACTAGCCTATTAAGTCTTTCTGAAGAAATTAAAGCGTCTCTGTGTGTGCGTGTGTGTGTATGTGTGTGTGTGTGTGTGTGTGTGTGTATGGGTATATAGGTATTAATAAAAGTAATATTAGCACATTACCAAAAGTTCAGAAAAGACAGAATATGACTGATCAAAAAAAATATATACAGTTTTGTACAACTGTCATTTTAGAATATAAAGTCATATAACAACTATAACAGACTCTGGTTAGTATGATTTTACTATAATAAAATACTTATAGAAATTGATGAGGAGAAAAAATACTTTGGTTCCAAAAAACTGAAAAAGATAAACTGAACAAGGTGGAAATACTATCATTAAATACTGATGTTAAAACTTAACATTAGAGGGGCACCTGGGTGGCTCAGTTGGTTAAGCATCTGACTTCGGCTCAGGTTATGATTTTGTGGTTTGTGGGTTCGAGGCCCATGTCAGGTTCTCTGCTGTCAGCACAGAGACTGCTTCAAATCCTCTGTCCTACCACCCCCTCTGCCCCTCCCCTGACTGTTCTGTCTCTCTCAATACAATAAACTTAAAAAAAAAAAAAAAAACAAAACCTTAACATTAGAGCAAAGTACATTTTCTAGTTACTTGTTTTAAAACTTAGTTGTAGTCAACCATACTTCAATAAAAACATGTATTTGTAAAGATAGTCCCAAATTCTATTAAGTAAATGCACAATAGTCTACTCAGTTATTATGACACTGAGCATTTAAGCTGTTTAAACTACAATTTTACTAACTGTGATAATTACATTTCTGGCAACATCTTTATGCTTAACTTTATCCATATAGAGAATTTCTTTCCTGCAAAGATCTCCACAGTAAGTATGACTGCTGAGCTAAATGAATGATTAGTTTGGAGACTTCTGATACATAGTGCCAAACTGCTTTGCAGAAGTCTTATTATACCAACATATGATACCATCAAAAGAATGAGTATCTAGTTCATGGAACCCTCAACGTCACTGTTTGTTATCATTTAAATAACTTTCATCTGTTGTACTGTTTATTGTGATTTTTACTGACATTGAATACCTTTTCATATCATTAAATGGTGGCATTTCTGCTTTTTTTCCCTGTTCATATTTTTTGCAATGTATTAAATCAAAACTTTTTCCTCATCAACTTATATAAATATTTTGTAAACTAAAAATGTCAACCATATTAACCACAGTCTCTTATATTTGTTGCAAAGATTTTTCCTGTATCTTATTTTGAAGTTTGCATTTTTACCACCATTTTTGACTATTCATTTCTTTGTAATTTTGTCTATTTCTTTTCAGCCAGAAAAATATTTTTGAGATAAAGTTTCAATGCCATTTTTTAAAAATCTTTATCAGGAATTTATTTTGACGTACAGTGAGATGATTAGTTAAATTCTTTTTTGTCCTCAAATTATTAACCAGTTATTTCAGTATTTATTGAATAATCTCTCTTTTTCTGATTGAATTCTGATGCCTTCTACCAAGTTTATAATAGAGATCTTTCTTAAATGGTAGCCTAATTATACTTCCATACCACTAAAGCATTATCCCATAAATCGCAGAATTCAGTACCAAGAAAGTCTCTTTTAAAACCCTATCTTGCTCAGATATTCAAGGTTTAGTCAGTGAAGATATAGGAATAAAGGTGTTTCAGCTCATCCAGTTTTGGGAGAGCATTATGACATTCTAGTATGTGGTGGAAGAACAATTCGATCCTGGTAACCGTTTAACAAGTTTTAAAATCACAAAAGCTACATAATTCTATTTACAAAAACTTTTGTTCACAAATTTGTAAGTACTTTACAAACAGATATTTACCAGTCTTTTCTGATTTAACACTTGTTCTAAAAGAGTGGGTCTTGCAGGACGATCCCCAAAGGTTCCTGTTCTTTGTTTAACAATGGAGAGTATGTTATCTGTACTTTCCTGGGATAAATGATAAAAATACAAATAGGATTAAGTTAAGTAATAATCCATGATTGTAAGCTTTCAATGATGTAAGGAATGGGTCTCAGCTTCTCTTCCTTCTTGCCTAGTCCCTGTGAAACATTGGGAAAATCCCTGTTTAAGTCATAGGTAAAGTGATGGCAGTTAATTTTATAGAACATTCTTCACTCCCTCACCTTCTACGATTTCCAACCTGGGATTTCCAGTCTCTTGAAGGTCTCAAAATCAATAGTGGGGCAGAGGTGGAAGAAGCAAAGACTTACTTGTTAGCTATTTTCAATATTACAAAAAATGCCAAGTGGAAATTAAACATTCTCTTCAGATAAAGCCACCCAGGCCAAAACAAAGTTTGTCTGCCTTTGGATGGAATACATAAACTCAAAGGCAATTTACATATTGCTAATGAGACACCCTGATAGTTTCTTGCCCATTTAACAACAACAGTTAAATGCGGGGAGGGGGAGCAGTAAAATATTAAAGAAGCAACTGATAGACGAAGCTTTCAAACTTTGGAAGTCACTAGGAAAAAAATGACAAACTGGCTTTGAAAAGACTAGAAAGCACTGGTATAAATAATCTCCTGCTATTGGTATAGCCAAAATAGTTAAGTTCTAAAATGAAAACCATAGTCTGAGACATCCTTAACTAAACAAAATCAGCAGCAATAACTACCAAATATGTGTCCCATTACCTGACAGAATCTTAAAATACTCACAATTTTCCTGGCATAACTAAATATTGTTGTAGTTAACTAAGATATTCTGACTCTTAGAAAACCTGATACAATACTGACCACACCCAGAAATTCTAACTAAGCAAATATAAAACTGTAAGTGTTTTACCATGAAGCCATATGTAAATTTACTCTCCTCTCTTTGCTCTTTATTTAGGCGGTAACTGAAGCTGTTTTCCTCTCCTGACCTCTTTCCCCACTGGCTCTGAGTTCTCTGTTAGAATATCCACTTTCTCTCTTTCATTATGAGAAGTTTATCAACTGGATGTGACAAAAATGTTCAATCCCTAAACACTTTAGGCCGCAAAATGTAAAGGAAAAAAAAAAAAAACTGTAAAAAGAGCATTCTGATACCAGAGAAAACAAAAATAATTTCTTCCTCCCTCGCTCCCCACAGGATTAACTACATGTCATTTTTGTGTGCACGGAAATGAAATAATGAAACTGACTTGATGGTGTTATTCTTACAACCCCAGAAAAGCACTATGTAGATTCACAATGTTAATGTCACAAAAACACAGAAGCTTGTAGTAGAAATAACCTTGAGTCAGCTAGTCCAAACTTCTACAGTGTTCAAATTCCTTTTTCAAAAATTTTCAACACCTTTTGCCCTAAGGAGTTTACCAACTTTTGAGGCATCCCATTTAGTTTTAAGTAACTCCAACATCTAGGTAGCTTTTATTTAGGTCGAGCTGAAAGACATATGTCTTGTGATTTTCACCTAAGGTTCCTAGTTACTTAAACTACGCAAAATAAACCTACTGCTTCTTCTAAACGATAGCCTTTTAGATATTTAAGGATAATGATCAACCCCGTAAGTCAATTATTTTAACCCTAGTTCCTTTTATGTGTTCTCTCATATAATACACTTTTAGATGCATAGACTAAATATTATATATATTTGTTCCTTATTTGATTTATGTAAATGATTTTAAAAACCTTAATTTCTAATTTGCTTTTCACACTACAGAAGACCCCTACCACTGCCCATCAGTCCTACTATAATAATGTCCTAAAGTCTCTAAGTCTACAGGCCTTGACTTTAAACCATCCCATTAGAGTAGAGCCCTGTTACTTCCTAATTAGAAGCTTCATTTAAAGACTCCAAACCTAAATCCCATAACCTGCCATTCAATACCATACATAAACTGGCTTCCAATTCTCTTTCCAAATTTATTTTTCATGAATTTTCCACATAAATATTCCACTCTAGCTAGAGTGGTCCTCCTGTTTCTTCCCAAAAGTGTCTTCTGTATTCCCACTTCCCTTTTTTTACTAAGATGAGCTTCATTTTCTTTCACCTACCCAAATTCGAGGGAAACAGTATTGTGTGAGGATACACTATGTGAGTGAAGGCTCTAGAATCAGACTACTTGGGTTTGAATATTTGCTGGCTATAAGACCTAGACCAAGTTACTTCACCTTTCTGTGCCTTAGTTTCCATGTATGTGAAATACAGCACCTATCTAGCATTGCTAAAGGATGTGACACTCCATTTACAGCTTTGCAGTGTCTGGCACATCAGACACTTAGCTGATTAAGCATAAACTATTAGCCACCCTTTCTGGCTTATACTGAGTTATATTTTCTCTGCAAAGCCTTTCCAGAGTATCTCAGCCTATAATGATCTGTCCTCCTTTCCACTACTAAAGAAGTGCTATACAGTTGCTCCTTATATCCTGATGGTCACTGTTGGTTTTCTTCACACTCAGTTCAACAAAGATAAAGACTTACAGCTCTTGAAGTCTCAGAACTGGTAAAGTGTCCCGTAATATAAGACAAATGGTACAGCAGGGTATTAATTCTTGCTTATAGCAATTACTTCTCTTTCCTAAAAAATCATGCAAATTATTTTAGAATAGGAAAATTATTAAGATTCTTCTTTGTGGGACGTCAAGGGGGAGACTTAATTCAGTATCTATTTGCCTTTTATACATTTTCCTCAAACTGTAGATGTAAAAGCTGGACAGTTAAAAAAAAAAAAGTAACTATAGGTAAAATACCTCTTTCTTGAAAAGAAGTATATTCTCTCTCTGAAGAATTCTGAAGTGAATTTGAAACACAGGAGTAACTTTGGAACATACAGGGGGCAAAAAATCAACGTTACTTTCATTCTGTAATAAGTGAAATGCTTATTTCCATAATTCCTTGTAATCTAAGATTACAAGGACACAGGTTCAGGTCCACAGGGCTTTTGAACTCTATAATGTGTATGCAAATTAAATACCTACATGTATATATTTTTTCTGGGAAAAGGGTTCATTAGGTTTTATCAGATTCTCAAATAAATCCTTTTACCCTAAACAGATTAAGACTCAATGAGATAAAAGGGAAAGAGAAGTCACTCAGGCCCTAATTAGTGTAAATTAAGTGTGAGATGTTGAGGGCTATAAGTTTTAAAAATAGTTATAACATTACATTTATAAACAATCCCAAAGTCTAAAATTTTGGCAATGAGGAGGTTGTTCAAGTCCAGCAAAAACTAAGAAATTTAAAGACTTTCAGAATACATTCTAGGACAGCTTTCAGTTTAAAATTTTTTCTGGATCATTTTTAACAAAATTCAATTTTTCAATGTACTGAGGGACTATAGCTTTTATTAAAAGGAGGAAAATATACAGATGAAATATCTGCTTATCTGTAACAACTTCCAAGTATACTACGAATAATGACAATAATAGTGGCTAAGGTGTTTTGGCTTTTAGTATCTGCTAGATAGTGTGAACACTGTGTGAACACTCAGTATGGACTATTTCACATGTTCACTGCAAATTACAAACCAGGTACCATTTTAAAATCCACTTTACAGATGAAGACGCTGAAGCTTCTAAGAGTTTAACAACCAACCTATTCAAGAAGGCCACACCACCAGCAAATGATGATGGAATGGAGATTTGTAGCCCAAAGTCCAACACCAGAGCACTGGCTTTAACCTTCAAAACAATTCAAATTAAACACTCCAAAAATCTTCTGAGACCTACACCCCATTATTATTCCATTTCCCTTTCTAGGGGCACTAAGAAAAGGGATAGTTAGAACAAGGTACTAAGAAAAGGGATACTGAGAGCAAGGTTAAGTACAGGGTACTAAGCATGGGAGTACTGAGGACAGTATAAGCCTACGGAGAATAGAGTTACTGAAAACAGAGTACAAAAGAGTAAGATTAAGGGAGACCAGGGCACTAAGAACAGAGTACTTAGCAATGGGGTACTAAGAGTTGGGTACTAAAATAGGGATACTGGTAACAGTACGCTGTGAATAGGGTAATGCAATCAGGAAGAGATTACCTTCTCTAAAGTATAATTTCATCTAGTTTCCTAAGGTCTCTTTGCCTGCTCCTTTAGCGATGAACCACATCATTCACTTACTACCTGTCCTTCCAGCCCATATTGCAGATCTTTGAAATAACAGGTCTGCTGATATGTCACAACATTTCCACTGACACATTCATCTCTCACAAGGATGTACCCGAACGGTTAAGGCTTTGCACGTGTGTGTATAAACTCTAATTTAGGGCAAGCACTCATTCACTCTCTGCCACAAGTCGAGCCATAGCAACCTGGCCCATCTGGGAGCCGGCGGGCAGCGCTGGAAACGAAACGCGGTTTGCGCTAAGAGTGTTGTTTCCCCCCCTAACCACCTCCCACTCCCCAAGACCCTAGCTAAGGTCTGATACCTCCAGTCTGACGTTTCCCGCGCTGCCAGGCTGGGCGGCCCCACTGCAGTTCAGGGCCTGATCACTTTTCTTCTTTTTGTACTTGTCCTTGTACATCTTGTTGCGGTGTTTTTTGCACATCCAAGGCTTGCGCTGCTTGGCCACCTGGCTCGTGGTCTCGCTGCAGCCCTCGAAGGTGCAGGTCTTGCTCATGCTGCCCCCGCCGCCACCCCGTCTCCGGGCTCCCCCGCTGCCACCCTCGCCCCCCGAGTGTGTCTCCTCGTCCTCCAGATCCTCCAAACTAGCCGTGCTCTCGCCTCCCCCCGGGGCGTCTGAAGTGTCCAGCAGGTCGGCTTCGTCCTCCCCTGCCTCCTCCTCGCCAGCCCCCGCCACTTCGCACAGGTACCTAATGGACTTGCCCGTCCCGGCGCCGTCCCCCAGGGCCGGAGGCTGCCTGAGGACGCCCTCCGCCGCAGACTCGTCCTGCCCTCCGCAGGGGTGCATCACCAGCAGGGTGAACTGCGAAGCCGGGGCCGGGACGGAGGCTGGAGCCAGGGCCTGGCCCAGAGCAGTGGCGGGGGCCCCGGGGCGGAGCGCGCCACCGGCGGCGCCCGGCCCCGCACCCTCGACGACGCCCTGCACCTCCGTGCTGCTGACACCTTGCGGGGGTCCACGACCCCAGCCTTCCAACAAATGCGAAGCCCAGCGGCACTTCGCAAGCCAAAGACCACGGAGGGGAAAAGGCTCCGGCTAGGTGAGGGGGCCCTGACTGCGCCTGCGCGGCCGCGTCTCGCGCGTGAGCGTTTCTCTGCCTGGCGCCTTTCTGGGAACTTCGCATCTCTGAGGGGCGGGGCTGAGCAGCCCGCGAAGGAGCTGACTGCGCAAGTGCGGCTGCGGCGCTGGCTGGAAGCGCTGCGTTGCGTTTCGCTGCGCTGGCGCCGCCGCTGCTGTGGAGGCTCTGTGTGCAGTTGAAGTCTCTCTCTGCGCGCTCGGTAAGACCGCGCTTTTTGCTGAAACCTACTATGTCTAAAAAGTTTCAAACACTTTTGTACTGAAACTCCACAGTGTAAATTAAGATGGCTCCTGAGAGATTTTATGACTTACGGCGTTTTAATGCTAATTATCATAATATTTTGTCCCAAAATGCCTTGAAATGGGAGATGTGAAGCTGGCATGTGCCACAACCTGGCACCACTAGTTGGCAGTCAAGGAGGGCAGAGGCGGCCTATTTGAAAATATGGTGGAGAAGGAGTGGGCCAGACTTGGGGCCAAGTTTGTGTTAAAAGCTGAGTGATTTGTTCCAATACATTTCTTTTTCCCTCTTGGAAATTTATTTTATTTTAATATTTGTCCTTTGCTGTGACCTCTAAGATGAGTCTTTAATAACGTTTTCATTAAATACAGTGAAAACGGGTAAAATGCAACCCTGAATGACAAACGTTAAAAAAAAAAACACAATAAACGATCTATTATTTTTACCAGTTGTTGCACAAGTGCTGGTTGCTAAATCTTAATTTAGCCATATCTCAGGAGGGAATCGACCCTGCCGCCTCTTGAACGAAAGTGCCAGGTAGTTGTTCTCTTTCCATTTGTTCCTTCCTCCTTGCCTGCTTGGGTTTTGCATTCCACCTATTGGGAAGGAGAGCAATGACTACCCCAACAAATGATAAGTCCACTCACATTAAGGTGTTTGGGTGTTGATGTGTGAGTAGGTCACCAGCTACCTACGTTTCAAAGAGAGGCACAAAGAGGTTTGAATATAGACAGACCTGGCTGGCACTGTCCTGTGTGACCAAGCCTCATTAGTGACAGCCTCTGGGACATTCAGCTTCCTCCATAGTAAAAGGAAGGGTCAGTGGTGTGCTAGATGAGGTTGATGAGTGCCATTGTTGAAATACCAGGTATTTAATGAGCTGGAAGTTAAACACTGTTATTATTAAAAATTAAATTACATAAACTTCCAATTAAATTATTTTATTTAAAAAAATTTTTTTTAACGTTTATTTATTTTTGAGACAGAGACAGAGCATGAACAGGGGAGGGGCAGAGAGAGAGGGAGACACAGAATCTGAAACAGGCCCCAGGCTCTGAGGTGTCAGCACAGAGCCCCACGCAAGGTTCAAACTCAGGGACCGTGAGATTGTGACCTGAGCTGAGTCGGACGCTTAACCGACTGAGCCACCCAGGCGCCCCACCCATTAAATTATTTTAAAAACAAAAGTTAAAAACCTCAAAACTCATCCCTTTCTAATCGTTTTTCAGTGTTTTACTATTAGCAATGCTTATAAGATACGTATGTGGAAATACTAGTTAGTAGTGTGAAACTGCACGTCTCTTCTCAGCTCTGCATTCAGTGATGTCACGTTGGTTGCTTGAAACTAGCCATGGTGAGCGTGTTTACACTATGGGGATTGTCAAGTGATACAAAGCAGAGCTTGACTTGCTGTCGATTGTCTTCAGACTCAAGGTGATAGTAAAAATGTTAATGAAGATTAAACTTAACACATTTGATGGCTGTGGCTGTCACGTTGTCAGTAGCCTCCCAAAATTGAAATATTCTCTCAGTATTTGAAAATTATCATGATTTCAGCAAAGAAGTTGCTCCCATCATTGAACAATAAGTGAAGTTCTGGCATACATCTTCATTGTTTCCCTTTTGTCTTACTCATCAATAGAAACAAAAATGTCAGCCAACATTCAGAGCAGAACTGCACTCTGTCACTAATGTGAGCAACTTCTTTGCTGAATCGGATAAAAATCAAGCATTTATTTATAGTTTGAATTCTTGACACTTGTTGGTGAAATAATTATAAAAAGTGATAGTGGATTTTGCAAGAAATAGCAGGTTACACTGAAGTGTATGGAATTACAATAAGGAGTCTTGTGATTTTTATTATTTGTAAATCATGTGCTAAAACATTCTTTCTACCAGTCAACTGGTGTTTAAAAATTTATCAGCATATCACTGAAGGCAGTGCTATTTAAACCCTAGTGCAAATTCCTGTTATGGTATTCAATAAATGACAGCAGGGTTTTGTTTTTTGTTTGTTTGTTTTGTTTTGTTTTTTAATTTTTTTTGACATTTATTTATTTTTGAGACAGAGAGAGACAGAGCATGAATGGGGGAGGGTCAGAGAGAGGGAGACACAGAATCTGAAACAGGCTCCAGGCTCTGAGCTGTCAGCACAGAGCCCGACGCGGGACTCGAACTCACGGACCGCGAGATCATGACCTGAGCCAAAGTCGGCCGCTTAGCTGACTGAGCCACCCAGGCACCCCGTTGTTTTTTTTTTGTTTGTTTGTTTGTTTTGTTTTTTTTTTTTGAGATATAATTTGCATGCTATAAAACCCACCCATGGTAAGTATACAACTTAATGATATAGGCCAGCAGGGGCCAATAGACTCTTGTAGTACTGCTTTAATTGTCCATTCTCAGTGTATTTTAACTCTGACTTAGGCTTCTTCCTTTGCTTAAGAAAATGATATATGGTTAATTTTTATGTAGTTATTAATTCAAATAAAATTGTTTTAAACCTAGAACAAGAGTTCCACACCTGTTTTCCTCTATTTCAAACTCTGTAGATTAGTTTACTTTCTCTAGTTTAGTTTTTTTCTTCCTTTCTGGCTTCTAGACAATAGTTTTACGCTTCCCCGAGAAGTAATATATGCTGTGTGTTGGGAGCTGAGGAAAGGAACCATTCTTATTTCCTTTTATCAGTCTTCTTACGTGTTCTTTCAAACTATGAAGCTTGATGTTAACAAAGTACCAATTTTCACCAGAACAGAATTTTACCCCTGTGATTACAGCATAGTAGAGTTGTCTTAAAACCAATTACAGCCCTCATTTTTATCTAGGAAAACTTGTATGAAAATAAATCTATAGGTCTTGGATTTTATTTTATTATTTCAGAAGAAAATAAAGTATTCTATATATCGTTTGTGATACTGATTGAATGAATATTATGATTATTGCAAAATGACAATTTTCAACTCTTATCACTTTCTCTGTATTTATGAGTTGGCATTTTACTGTTGGGAAGAGCCATCCCTTCTACTCTCTGTATTTATTTCTTTATTGTTTATATACGATCAGTATGGACTCATGAATTTCTGTTTTATTTAACGGATTGCAGTCTCTTACTTACCTTATCAATGCTCAGATTGTTCTGGATTTGGCTGGACTTCCTAGATTCAGCTGGTGGTAGTCCTTCAAGCAGGCTCCTGTATCCTTTTGGGCACTCCCTTGCTTTCTGGCATAAGAAGATATTCCAGACTTGTCTTGTACTGTCCTAGCTACAGTCCATTTCTCCTTTCTCCTAGGAGATTTCCTAGGATCTCTGGTTCCTTTTCATGGAGGATGATACCTAGAAACCAAGATCTGGGTGCTAGATGTGCTCTATGCTACTAGGCACTTTTAACAGATAAAAGGAAAAAGTCCAAACATGTATGTATCTATACTTAATCATGATTTCATACTGATTACTTCTGTTCTGATCCTACCCCCAGTAGCGTTTCTTGACTTCCTTCATTCCACATTAGTATCTTCTTTCTTCTCAATGATAACTCTGGTTATGATATGAGAAATTTATTCATGGCAATCTATATTACATGTTATGTTGTATATCAATATTTTATTTGATTGGTATTTTATTTTAAAAAAATTTAAAAATTTTTATTTATTTATTTTGAGAGAGGGAGGGAGAGAATCCCAAGCAGGCTCCATGCTCAGCCCAGAACTGACACAGAGCTCAATCCTATCACCAGGAGATTGCTACCTAAGCCAATATCAAAAGTTGGCCACTCAGTCAGTTCAGCCATCCAGGCTCCCCTTAATCAGTTTTTTTTTAATTTATTCTCTACTTCCAGAAAAATAAAAGGCCTGTTAAGAAAATAAAAATTAGCACAGTTCATTTTGAGCCCATATTTGTATTTCTTGTCTTCATCCGTCAATAGATAAATGCATGACTGTAGCAAAAGACAGACTATGCTCAGACTTTCAGATATATTGTTAGCATTTTGTTTAGGAGAGCCAGGAGATAACCTCCTTTGAAAGAGGGTTTCACAGAGTTGCTGGGTACATGATACTTTGATATTTATGTTATCAGTGTAAGAATAGAGAACTTTTAGGGGAGGAAATATTCCTGGGTATTAGTGACAGACGTTTTGACTTTAGTCACAGGTTAAGTGCCTGTGTATTTGATCTTTCATATCCCAAATCATCCTTGAATTTAGCTTAACACAAATGTCACAAAATGTATTGCCAAAATGCCAATAAAGAAAAGCAAAGAAATATCTGTAAGATGACCTCCTCTGGTTCTTTTACAAGGAGAGTTCTTCTATCCCATGTGATATGTATTCATAACACTCATGATATCTGATATCGCCACTACCAGTCTGAGTCCTCATTTGAACATAAGCAGGAAAAAGTTTTTAAAACTATTTCTAAGTAATTCAGATGAGTTTGGTTCCAGGCAAATAGTGTGATTGGAAGAACATTGAGAAGCAGGTTTCGATCTATATGAAGTGAGAACTGGCAACTGGATCCATCTGCTATGGCAATAAAATTCTGGGTTCCACTGAGAAACAGGTTATCATCTCATCCTTCTTGAGCTATGTGTGGATATAGGGAGGACATGAAAAACTCCTGGAGGCTTCATGATTTAGTTTAAGTTATACAACTAAGTTGTTTTTCTAATTAGGATTTTTTGTTTTAAGATTTAACTGAGTGAAATAAGGTGTTATACCCCACCAATTTATAGCAACATTACTTTTTTTCCAGAGATGACAGGATCTTCAGAAGTGTGGGTAGGTTACTTTACCAAAGATCCATTCTACTAGATTATTATTAGACAAAACAAACAACATTCTAATGACAGATTAAAGAGGCTAACTCTGGTAGCATGATGAGTGAAGTAATGTTTCTGAACTGATCAAGAGTTGGACACTCGGGGTGCCTGGGTGGCTCAGTCGGTTAAGCTCCAGACTTCAGCTCAGGTCATGATCTCACGGTTTGTGAGTTTGAGCCCCACGTCGGGCTCTGTGCTGACAGCTCAGAGCCTGGAGCCTGCTTCAGATTCTGTGTCTCCTCTCTCTGCACCTCTCCTGCTTGCGCTCTGCCTCTCTCTCTCTCTCTCTCTCAAAAATAAATAAACATTAAAAATTAAAAAACACACACACACACAAAGAGTTGGACGCTCAACCAACTGAGCCACCCGGGTACCCCAGAGATGATTTTAAACAACACATGATATGGAATAGGGAACTGAGGAAAGACACACAATCATATGATATATAAAACCCTGCATTTTGGGGTACCTGGATAGCTCAGTTGGTTAAGCATCCAACTCTTGATTTTGTCTCAGGTCATGATCTCATAGTAGGTGAGATTGAGCCCCATGTCTGCGCTGACAATGTGGAGTCTGTTTGGGATTCTCTCTCTCCCTCTCCATCTCTGCCCCACCCCTGCCCACACTTTCTCTCTCTCTCTCTCTCTCTCTCTCTCTCTCTCTCTCTCTCCCTCTCTCTCTCAGAATAAACAAACTTAAACACACACACACACACACACACACACACACACACACACACGCAGGGGCACCTGGGTGTCTCAGTTGGTTAAGCATCCGACTTTGGCTCAGGTCATGATCTCACGGTTTGTGGGTTCAAGCCCTATGTTGGGCTCTGTGCTGACAGCTCAGAGCCTGGAGCCTGCTTCAGATTCTGTGCCTCCCTCTCTCTCTGCCCCTCCCCTGCTCGTGCTCTGTCTCACTCTGTCTCTCAAAAAATGAATAAACATTAAAAAAAAAAAACGTGCATTTCACCTGTTGATGTACTTACTGTTGGTAGTACTACTAGATTTATATTTATGCTGCCTAAAAACATATCATTCTGGTAAATTCTATTTTGCACAATTCCCATAAAAATACATGGTATGTTTATAATTGCGTATGCCATATTCATAACAGGAGAGAACTTCTGATTGACTAGCTGTTGATGAAAACCAAATCTTATGATTTTACACATTTGATGACTAGAGTAATTTTCCACAGATTGGTTTCTGGCTCCATACATTTCAAACCCTTTTTGTCCTCCACTGTTTCATGTTAAGAGCAATCGGACACTTTTGTCACATTCATATTGTGATCCGACCCCTGATCCTCTATATACTCTCTTGTCTTCATGCCCAATGAATCAGTAGAGTATAGGCAGTAGGAACATTCCTGAAAGCTGTTGCTACATGGGAGAGTGGGAGAGTGAGTTGGCAATCCCTTGGCTATGAACCACATAAATATATCCCACTAAACCCAAACTAATTGTATCACAACTCAGCTTCCTCCAACCAGATCCCCGCATGTCTAGAGCCTCTTCAATACCACCCAGCACAAGAAGAAATGTGACAGAAGGGAAGTCCTGAGTGGAAAGAGACAGGGGTCTCAATCAATTGAGATTAAATTGCTTGCTTTCTTTTGCAAATTTTACATAAATATATGCCCATATGAACGCATTGTTGGCCCCCTCCCAGCCTTGGACAGGAAGAAGGGGAAAGACTTGGAACTTAAGCATCATCATCTGTGTGTAAATCCATCTTGATTCATAAGTACTTTGTCCAGATAAGTGGTAAACTGGATGGAGGCTGTGCCTTTCAGAGAAGAACTTTCACTTGAGTTTAAGGGTCCACTTAGGAGGATTGGGTTTGGAATTATTTTAGGGAAAGGATTACCTAGGGGATTTCCAAGCCTTTGAAAACATGATTGTGCTGTGCTGTCTTCTCATAATTAGAGCTCATCGTTACATTTTCTTTCTTTTTCCTTAGGAAATCCCTTTAAAGTTTCTTTTAAATAAACTGCAAAGGAATATTACTCCTAAATTAGCAGGAGACTGTGAGGACTGGCCTTCTCATAGATTTACTGTAAGTACTAAATGACATAAGATTCTAGCATTTAATAAGTGCTCAATTAAGGATAACAGCAGGATAAACAGTTTGTTAAATGAGCTGAATTGGGGGGGCGCCTGGGTGGCTCAGTCAGTTGAGCATACGACTTTGGCTCAGGTCGTGATTTTGAGGTTCGTGAGTTCCGGCCCAGCGTCAGACTCTGTGCTAACAGCTTGGAGCCTGGAGCCTGCTTCAGATTCTGTGACTCCCCCTCTCTCTCTGCCCCTCCCCTGCTCATGCTGTGTCTCTGTCTCTCAAACAATAAACGTTGGAAAAAAATTAAAAAAAAATAAAAAAAAGTTGTGTCCTTTAAAAAAAAAATGAGCTGAATTGTAGGGTTTGGAAAGTAACTTAGACTTTCTCCTACTGCTGTCTTTAAGCTTAATGTATGTGCTCTTTCTTTCCCACCTCTGGACGACGTTCGGGGAATATCCTATTGTTTTTCTGTTCACTTTCATAGATTAATAAACAGTCTCATTTTCAGATTTTAACAAGCTCAGGAAAGTATAATATCAAAACTTTATTTTTCCCCCCATTTGCTTTAAAGCTTCTCTCTTCCTCAATAACTCAAGGTTGACTGAAGTTTGAAACCGACTGGGGGATGGTGGGCAGGAGTGTACTTGGTTTCTTTATTCTCCTATCCTTCACTTTCTCCCTTACTCACAATTGCTCTTTCTGACCCCTCCAAGTCAGAAATAAGAGATAAGGGGAACTTTTTTTTTTTTTTTTTTTAAAAAGCACTAGGGGAAATCATTTTTAATAGGCTACACAAGAAAGGCTTCACTGAGGTGACATCTGAGCTTAGACCTGAACCATGAGAAGGGATGGGGGGAGGTTGGTGGGGAGAAGATAAGTAGGTGCCAATAGGCCACTGTACAGAGTTTGGATACAGTGGGAATCCACTGGAGAGTTTTAAGCAGAAGGGTGACATGATCTGTTTCACTGCATCAAAAGGGCTCTGGATTCTAGTCCTGTAGCATCTATCTGTTCCTCCTTTCTTGGATAACCTCTCTTTGGTTTACTAAACTTGAGATTCTCTCTAATCCAATGTCTGGCCCCAAACTCTCTGCCATCCATAGTGAGAGATTAAAGTGAGCCTTGTTAATGAGCAAATCACCCCCTTTCATCATTTAAATACCTTCCTCCCCAATGAGCATGATCTGTGTGCTCTTTAACTGCGACCAGTAAGGAGAACTTTTGAAGAACACAAACTTATATGGCAAGTGTTATTATAATCCACAGTTATAGCCCTTCATGTGGCAGATGCCCTAATGCTGGCTTTATTGCTGGTGGGTGTTTCAGTGAGTTCTGCTCTCCTGATTTTGGTGATACCATTTCCATAGCATCTTTCTGCTGCTGGATCAATGTATCTCAGCACACAGGACAGAGTCCTTTCAGGATAACTCAAGGCCAGCTACCTTGCTCCATCATGGATGGGAGACTGGCTTGTTCCTGTTGCTCCCACCTTTCTTCGTGTTATGGAGACTGCTTCAGCCATTTTTAAGGAAGGTTCAGGCAACAGTCCCTGTCATCCCCTGAACTCTAGTGTATACGTGTGCAGTTTCTCTGAAATGTTCTTTCTAAGCTCAGCATATTTATCTTAAAAGATACAAGGAGGGAAACAGTTCAACTCCAACTCCCTTCAAAGTAAAAAAAAAGAAAAAGAAAAAGAAAAAAATCTCTTCAATCTTTTTCATTCTTGTCACATTCTCAGCTTGTCTTATATTTAAAGTGGGGGGTGGGAGTTATAATGGGGAATGGATTTCAAGTTACAGAGCCAGTTTGGAACCACATTGTTGTTCTGTCGCCTATGTGTGGGCACTTAAAACCTGTTTTTCTCATCTTTGGGGGCTCACTGAGAACTGTGAGGTAACAGGAAGGAAAGTAGTTGTAATTTGGAAGTTGTAGCTGTGCCACTTAGATTATCCATATATATATATATATATATATATATTTTTTTTTTTTTTTTTCCCTTGGTGTACTGTTATTTTCTCATTCATCCCTGCCATTTTTAGTTCAGGTGGGCTCTAATGCTGTCACTCCCCCATCAACACAGTATGTGTACCATTCACCACCACCAGTCCGACATTCCCTTCGGTTTATGTTACTGTCATTGTTATCACCAAATTTGTGCAGAGAGCTTTGCATGATTTGCACTAAAGGAGGGAGGTAATAGTTTGAGGCAGTACTGAATTTGAAAATAATAAAAATATTCTAGATTCCTCATTGCCATCAGAGTCTTTACTTGCTGAGCCCAAAAACCATCCATAAGAACACTAATTTCTCCATTAGTTATATATTTAGAGGACTTTAGGAAAAAGACCTTCCTCTATGAGGGAGAAGATACTGCCTTTTAGGAAGATCTACTATGACACAAAAGCAGCAAGCGATGAATACAACGATTCCAAGAGGAAAGCTGAGAATATGAAGCTAGATTGGAGACACAGATAGAACAAATTAAACTGGGAATAGGGACCTTCTGACCAAAAATAACGGACTCCATATGGAGGTCGCATGGCCAAGGAGAAGTTTGAAATGCAATATTCTGAAGGCTCCCAGGAGGTCTGAGCACTAGAGGATGATCTTGTATAGATGAAAGTGATCAAAGATCAATTGCAGAAATATGTCAGAGAGCTGAAAACAAATGGCGACTTGGAAAATATGCAACACACGTAATTGTTACTCTGGAAGACAGAGCAGTGTACAATCAACCATTGAAAGAAATGCCTTTCTGGAGAGTGAATTGAAGAGGAGAGTCTCCTGGAATCCATCTAATACATCAAAGGAATTGGTCCTGCAACACCCAAGCCAAAACACTGACTTCATGTCACCCATGGACCTGGTTCCAGTCTGAATACAACTCAGATGTCCTGTGAGGTATGGGAAACTCCTTTATCTTGTGGATCAGAGGGTCTGCCTTCAAAATTATAGGGGACTTGCTGTGAAAAGTAGGGCACTAGAAACCAATCTTGCATTCTTTTGAAAATTTGTATGGGGTCAGTCTTCAAGCTAAGCAAATGTCACAACCTTCTGGTGAGGGAGCAAGGACAGATGACAGAGACAAAAAGCTAGGCAGTGCTAGTATGGTGTGGGGTGATGAATGGTTGGTAAGTGTCTAAATTTGGGAAACTATATTTTATTTATTTTTATTTTTTTAAATTTTGATTCCAGTATAATTAACATTCAGTGTTATATTACTTTCAGGTGTACAATATTACTCATTCAACAATTCTATACATTACTGAGTGCTTAGAATGATAAGCATACTCTTAATCCCCTTCACCTATTTCATCCATTCCCCTCGCCTCCCAGTAACCATAAGTTTGTTCTTTGTATTTAAGAGTATGGTTTTTTGGTTTGAATCTTTTTTATTTTGCATTATTTTTATTTTGTTCTTTTGTTTATTAAATTCCACATATGAATGAAGTCATATGATACTTGTCTTTCTCTGTCTCATTTCACTTAGCATTATACCCTCTTGATCCATCCATGTTGCTGCAAATGGCAAGATTCTATTCTTTTTATGACTCAGTAATATTCCATGATAGATAGATAGATAGATAGATAGATAGATAGATAGATAGATCTTCTTTATCCATTCCTCTATTGCTTTCATAATTTGGCTATTGTAAATAATGCTGCAATAAACATAAGATACATATATCTTTTCTAATTAGTGTTTTCATATTCTTTGGGTAAATACCCAGGAGGAGAATTAACAGGATCATATGATAGTTGTATTTTTAATTTTTGAAGAGCCTTCATACTGTTTTCCATAGTGGCTACACAAGTTTGCATTCCCACCAAAGTGTACGAGTGTTCTTTTTTTCTCCACATCCTCGACAACACTTATTATTTCTTGTGGTTTTGATTTTATCCATTCTAACTGTGTGAGGTGGTATCTCACTGTGGGTTTTTTTTTCATTTTTAAGTTTGTTTATTTATTTATTTTGAGAGAGAGCACACATGCACACAGAAGTGAGGGAGGGGCAGAGAGAGAGAGAGACAGAGAATCCCAAGCAGGCTCTGTGCTGACACAGGACTTGATCCCATGAACTGAACCATGAGATCGTGAGTTGAGCCAAAATCAAGAGTTGGGATGCTTAACCAACAGA
The DNA here is from genome assembly GCF_014898765.1 of Herpailurus yagouaroundi. Classification (NCBI taxonomy): domain Eukaryota; kingdom Metazoa; phylum Chordata; class Mammalia; order Carnivora; family Felidae; genus Herpailurus; species Herpailurus yagouaroundi. Next base: position 15,019,433 of record NW_024412428.1, on the reverse strand, counting down.
GCCTGCCAGGCACCCCATCACTGTAGTTTTGATTTGTATTTCCCTGATGATGAGTGATATTGAGCGTCTTTTCTGTTGGCCATCTGTATGTCTTCTTTGGAGAAATGTCTATTCATGTCTTCTGCCCAGTTTTTAATGGGATTATTTAGTTTTTGGTGTTGAGTTGTAAAATTTCTTTATGTATTTTGGATACCAACCTTTTTCAGGTACTCATTTGCAGATATCTTTTCCTATTCAATAGGTTGTCTTTTAGCTTTATTGATTGTTTCCTTTGTTGTGCAGAAGATGTTTATTTTGATGTAGTCCCAATAGTTTATTTTTGCTTTTGTTTTCCTTGCCTCAGGAGACATATCTAGAAAAATGTTGCTGTGGCCAATGTCAGAGAAATGACTACCCATGTTTTTTTTTTTCTATAAACATAACCTATGAACATGAAACCTATGGTTTCAGGTCTTAATATTTAAATTTTTAATCCACTTTGAGTCTGTTTTTGTGTATGGTGTAAGACAGTGGTCCACTTTCATTCTTTGTGGGTAGCTGTCCAGTTTTCCCAATACTATGCATTGAAGAGACCATCTTTTTCCCATTGCATATTCTTGACTCCTTTGTCACAGGTAAATTGACCATATAATTGTGGGTTTATTTAAGGGCTTTCTGTTCTGTTCTATTGATCCGTATGTCTGTTTTTGTGCTGGTACCATATTGTTTTGCATACTACAGCTTTATATTATATCTTGAAACTGGGGATTGTGCTGCCTCCAGTTTAGTTCCTTTTCAACATTTCTTTGACTATTTTGGGGGGTGCCTGGGTGGCTTAGTTGGTTGGGCATCCAACGTTGGATCAGGTCATTATCTCCCAGCTTGTGAGTTCAAGCCCTGAATTAGGCTCTGTGCTGCCATCTCAGAGCCTGCAGCCTGCTTTGAATTCTGTGTCTCCCCATCTCTCTCTGCCCTTCCCCCACTTGTACTCTATCTCTCTCTCTCAAAAATAAATAAACATTAAAAATTTTTAAAAAATATTGCTTTGATTATTTGGGATCTTTTGTGGTTCCATTCAAATTTTAGGATTATTCATGTTCTGTGAAAATGCTGTTGGTATTTTGATTGCATTAAATCTGTAGATTGCTTTGGGTAGTTATGGACATTTTAACAGTATTTGTTCTTGTAGTCCATAGCATGGGATATCTTTCTATTTGTTTGTGTTGACTTCAATTGCTTCCATCAGTGTTTTATTGTTTTCAGAGCACAGGTCTTTCACCTGCTTGGTTAAGTTTATTTCTAGATACTTTGTTATTTTTGGTGCAATTGTAAATGGAACTATTTTCTTAGTTTCTCTTTCTTCTACTTCATTATTACTGTATAGAAATAGAATAGATTTCTGTATATTGATTTTGTATCCTGTGGCCTTACTAAACTCATTTATCATTTCTAGTAGTTTTTTTGATGGAGTCTTTAGGGTTTTCTGTATATAGTATCGTATCATCTGCAAATAATGAAAGTTTGACTTCTTTCTTACCAATTTGGATGTCTTTTATTTATTTTTGTTAGTTGCTGTAGCCAGGACTTCCAGTACCGTGCTGAATAGTAGTGGGGAGAGTGTATATCCTTGTCTTATTCCTGATCTTAAAGAAAAAGCTTGAAGTTTTTTTCACCATTGAATATGATGTTAGCTGTGGGGTTTTCGTATATGGCCTTTATTATGTTGGGATATGTTCCCTCTAAACCTACTTTGTTTTTTGTTGTTGTTGTTGTTGTTTGTTTGTTTTTATTTTTTTAATTTTTTTTCGAGTTTTTGCCTTTTTTTTTTTCAATATATGAAGTTTATTGTCAAATTGGTTTCCATACAACACCCAGTGCTCATCCCAAAAGGTGCCCTCCTCTATACCCATCACCCACCCTCCCCTCCCTCCCACCCCCCATCAACCCTCAGTTTGTTCTCAGTTTTTAAGATCCTCTTATGCTTTGGCTCTCTTCCACTCTAACCTCATTTTTTTTCCTTCCCCTCCCCCATGGGTTTCTGTTAAGTTTCTCAGGATCCACATAAGAGTGAAACCATATGGTATGTGTCTTTCTCTGTATGGCTTATTTCACTTAGCATAACACTCTCCAGTTCCATCCATGTTGCTACAAAGGGCCATATTTCATTCTTTCTCATTGTCACGTAGTACTCCATTGTGTATATAAACCACAATTTTTTTATCCATTCATCAGTTGATGGACATTTAGGCTCTTTCCATAATTTGGCTATTGTTGAGAGTGCTGCTATAAACATTGGGGCACAAGTGCCCCTATGCATCAGTACTCCTGTATCCCTTGGGTAAATTCCTAGCAGTGCTATTGCTGGGTCATAGGGTAGGTCTATTTTTAATTTTTTGAGGAACCTCCACACTGTTTTCCAGAGTGGCTGCACCAATTTGCATTCCCACCAACAGTGCAAGAGGGTTCCCGTTTCTCAACATCCTCTCCAGCATCTATAGCCTCCTGATTTGTTCATTTTGGCCACTCTGACTGGCGTGAGGTGATATCTGAGTGTGGTTTTCATTTGTATTTCCCTGATGAGGAACGACGTTGAGCATCTTTTCATGTGCCTGTTGGCCATCCGGATGTCTTTAGAGGTCTGTAGAGAAGACCTCTAAACCTACTTTGTGAGAGTTTTTATCATGCATGGATGTTGTACTTTGTCAAATGCTTTTTTTTTTCTTTTAATTTAAACTCAAGTTAGTTAACATACAGTGTAGTATGTAGCTATGAGACTTTAAATTGCAAGCATTGGGCACCAGCATGGTATGGTCAGGAACTAAGATCCAGTGGTTGTGTGACTCAGCAGAACCTTGACTCCAGCTCAGCTAGGGATGCACTGCTTCTCCTGAGGTGATATAGAGGTGAGAATCGAATCGTTGTAACTGGACAGGGTTTATTCCTTATGCAGTTGGCTGTAACAGGTTTCCATGGAGCTCTGCCTGCAAGGTATCTACCTTGGACAAGTTATTCCTTACTTCTTAAGTATAATTTTCTTGTTTGAACTTCATGTAAGTTATTGATATTGGAGGAAATTACTCCATATTTCCCTTCTCTTGAATTTACACCATGCTGATGAATTGGTGCATTGAATAAAGTTTGTTCTGAATGGTTAAGTAAAATAAAATTGGAATTTATATTTTGCTTTGGATATAAAATGCATTTGTGTATCTGATAATCTGAAAATACCTAGCATTTCAAATGAAATTATAAAACCATAATTGGTCAGACTTTTGATAGTTCTAGATGACTTGTCAAGGATGGGAACTACACGTCGTACAATTTATTCATTCAGTCACTAATTCTTTTTGAAAAAAATTTTGAGATACAATTCACATACCATGAAGTTCACCCACTTTAAGTATACATTTCAACCTTTTAAAAATATATTTAGAGTTGTGTAATCGTCACCATAATCTTATTTTAGAACATTTTTATCAATTTGAAAATAAACCTCATATCTACTAGCAGTCACTACCTATTCTTTTTCTCCTCTCTTCTCTTCCCCAGCCCTAGGTAACCACTAATCTACTTCTTTATTGATTTTCATGTTCTAGACATTTAATTACATGGTATCATACAAAGTGTGGTATTTTGTGACTGATTCCTTTCACTAAGTATATCAATAATTCATTTTTTCAATAAATACTGTTAGTTCAGCTGAATAAATTTTTAATATATAATTGGTTTTATTACTTTGGCCATGAATCAGGCAGCATCCCCTCTAGCAAGTAGAGGGCAGCTCCAAAGGGCTACAGAAAAGGAAAGGTTTTTAATGGTAGAGAGGGAACGGAAAAAAGCAATTACAGTAAAACCTTAGATTGCAAGTAACTTGTTCTGTGAGTGTTCTGCAAGACGAGCAAACATTTCTAATAAATTTTAACTTGATAAATGAGCAATGTCTTGCAATATGAGTAGCATGTGACGCTGAACATCACATGATCACAACTGGGCCAATGGTTCTTGACACTTGCTTTGATATACAAGTGCTTTGGATTACAAGCATGTTTCCGGAATGAATTATGCTCACAAACCAAGATTTTACTGTATTAGCAAGATGCCATTGTTTTAGGCAAAGTCACCTTCCTAAGGGGAGTGGAGGGGGTCTATCTGTAAATTTCCTAGCGCTGACCAGGAAATCCCTATGTTGACTGGTTAAAGGTTATATTTCCGGTGGGCTGAAACTGCAGTTAGGTTAGATATTAAGTCTTGGTTTTCTGACTTGGGACCTTAATCTAAGTGAAGCTGTTTGGGGGTGTGTGTTTGTTTTTAACAATATTCATTGAGCTTCTATTATTTACACAGTGCTATAAGCCTTGGAAATACCAAGATAAATAAGACACTCTTCCCTCAAGTAGTTTAGAGTAGTGGTCCTTGACCCTGTGTATTAGTCAGAGTTCTTCCAAGAAATAGAACCAATAGGACATGTAATATGGTATGTATTTTTATATATAATACTGTATATTTATTATAGAAATGGCTCACACAGTTATGGAGGCTGAGAAGTCCCATGATCTACTGTCTGCCAGCTAGAGAACCAGGAGAGCTGGTGCTATAATTCCATCTAGGTTACAAGATCAGAGAATGAGGAGCATCAGTGACCTAGAGCAGGAAAAATGGGTGTCCCAAGTCAATAGAGAGTGCAAACTGACCCTTTCTTGGCCTCTTTTCTGTTCAGGCCTTCAGTGTATTGGCTAGTGCCTGCTCACATTGGTAAGGGCAATATTCTTTACCCAATCTACTGATTCAAATGTTAACTCTTCCAGAAACACCTTCACGTACATATGCACAAATGATGTTTTACCAGCTATCTGGGTATCCCTTAGCCCAGTCAACTTGATACATAAAATTAACCATCACACAGTGTTAGACCCAAGGTCTCTTTTTCTTTCTTTTTTGTTCCCTCCTCTTTCTTTCTTTTTCTTTTTCTCTTTCTTTCTTTCTTTCTTTCTCCCTTCCTTTCTTCCTTTCTCCCTTCCTTTCTTTCCTTCTTTCTTCTTTCTTTCTACAAATAGTTTGTAAAATTTCTTCTCTATCCCAAATGAAATTTTAATTAACACTTAATGTAATTTACTTATGCATATAATTTTAAAAACATTGTCCTCAGGGGCTGGGGCAGGGAGGAATGGGGAGATGTTTAATGGGTATTGAGTTTCAGTTTTGCAAAACCAATGTTCTGAAGGTTGGTTGGACAACAATGTGAATATATTTAACACTAACAGTTAAGATGGGAAATTTTATGTTATATATATTTTACCACAATTAAGGAAAATCAACATTGTCCTAAATGTGATATAAAAGGGACATAAAAAGAATAATATATTATCAAATAATGTGTGTATCCAGCATTTAAATTTTCAGACACAATTAGGTTGGAAAATACAATGATGTAGTCAATGCTTTAATTTACTGAAATGAATAAGAGAGGTGCCTGGGTGGCTCAGTTGGTTAAGCATCTGACTTCGGCTCAGGTTATGATCTCATAGTTTGTGGGTTCAAGCCCTGCATCGGGTTCTGAGCTGACAGTTCAGAGCCTGGAGCCTGCTTCAGATTCTATGTGAATGTGTGTCTCTCTCTGCCCCTCCCCTGCTTGTGCTTTCCCTCTCTCTAAAAAATTAATAAGCAAACATTAAAAATAAATAATGAATGAATAAGAAGGTTAGAAGTTTTTCCTTACAAAGGAACAAAAAAAGAGCACAGGCATGTGTGGATCCCAGAATAGAAATAGTTAGGATAAGCTAAAACAAACCAGACTAGTTTGTATATGATAGAAAAGAGGGAGAAACATTTAATTTTAGTAGGGAAAACATGCGAAGAGAAATTATGGGCTGTCAAAGGAAAATGACAAAGAATGATTTGGCCATTAACTTATAAATGAAGGGTGAAATAGTTTTCTGTATTATGACATGGAGTGCTAGTAAGAGTATCTCAGAAAACATTTATTCTATCTAAAAATTCCAGAATTTATTGAGTTATACATCCAGCTTCCAGAAATTAAAAATATGTCAAAGTCTATTCTCTAATAAGCAACAATGAATACAAAATAGACTAGTAAAGGAAATAGTCATACAAGAAGCTATGGAGGGACTATACCTCTCTCTGGGGACTCCCTATTAGAGTTACATAGAAAACATAAGCAAACAAACAAAAAAACCCAACAAGTAACCCAAAAATAAACACATAATTTCAATAAACAATAAACTTACAAAATAAATGTAGGTTTATAACATATATCTTATAAGAGTATGTAAAATTTTTTAACATATAAGAATATGAAATATTTGAGAACTGTCTTTCATTGAAATTCAGTGAGATATCTGTGTTTTAATATTTTTTACTAAGCCTATTAAAGTTAGCTTAAAATGTTCTGTTTCATCTTTGTAATTGGTTTTCATGACTTGCAGTAAGCACACTGACTAAACCCACTCTCAACTATATAGATAGCAGGAAATGCTGCCATAATTTAGCTTGTTTTCAGACATGTAGATGTGAAAGTTTTGGCTGGATTCTAAACGTTTTTAATTAGATTGATTAAATCATGGTTTGTCCTCAGGTCCTTTTGAAGATCAATTAATTTCTTTTGAAAACGCTGGCTGACATATTCAACATCTGTTTAAAACCACCCAATCTGCTATTGTAAAATGTTAACTGTCTTTAAGTCTAATTATCATTGCATCCAAATGAGAGCAGTATATTTCAGAGTCAAGTATCTTTTAATCTGTCCTCATGTTAGATAGATTACACTACAAAGCTAAAAACTATAAAAGTCCCAAGTGAGCAAGGTTATTTTTAACTATTTCATTTGTTGAAAGAGCCATGAGAATTCCCTTCAACTTGAATAAGATTGGTCCCTTTTCCTTAAAGTTTAAGAAGGAGCTCATTGATGCTATAAATGTACCTTTGCAATGGAAAGATCTGACTATCTCTCCTTACCCATGTGATAGCATTAGTTTAATAGAGGAAGACTTGCTCTTTCCCATCTCCTATGTGAGTGAAAATGAAGGATAAACATCAAAACATCATATATGATGTATTCTGCCCAAAATGTTGAGCATGAGTCTAATTAAACCTATAGAAAAAATTTCCCATTTACAGGGGAGAGAGGGAGGAATAAGTTAAACCGCACCCTGAGGAGACAAACTGGAAACATCCAGAATGTGGAATTGTAAAACACAAGTGGCCTAGTGGAAGAAAGTCAATTTTGTAATTTTTTTTTCTTTAAAAGTAGGTTTAAGAAATTTTCTAGATTGAAGGAGACTGGAAGAGTTATATAACAAATGCAAAGTATGAACTTTGATTAGATTCCCATTAAAAACAACCAACAAAAAAAACAATTATAAAAGGTATTTTTTGGGGGACAACTGGAGACATTTGAAAATGACGTTAGACAATTATTCCAAATTTTGGGGATGTGATAATGCTGTTGTGGCTATGTAAGAGAATATCCTTATATGTAAGAGATTTATGCTTGAGAATTTAGGGGTAAAGTGGCATGATATCTGCATTTTTACTTTGAAATGTTTTAGCCAAAAAATATATATAGGAACCAGTTATGGCAAAATACTTAACGATTATTGAATCTGGGTAGTGGGGATATGGATGTTTATTGCCCTGGACTTTTAGTTTTTCTGTATATTTAAAAATATACATATTAATATATAAAATATAAATTAAAATAATTATAAATTGAATAAAGAGAAAGGCCTTTTCAGATATGACTTGGAAGATACACCTCACTCTTTTGCATTATTTCAAATTTGATATTTATCTTTTCATTGGTTATATCAGAAATTCCACAGAAGTCCATAATGTGAGCCAAATCTTTTTAAAAATTTGTTGGACAACCATCTTATTTGGATAAGACATTCAAACTCTTCATGGACATTTGATAGATTATGGGTAATCTATTATTGAAAGGATTTGAACATTCATTGATTCATGGAATTTATTTCAATAATTATTAGTAATTAAGTATTGCTGATGAATAATGAAATGACTTTTTAAAAACATTTGGTGCAGGGTGCCTGGGTGGCTCAGCTGGTTAAGCATCCAACTCTTGATTTCAGCTCAGGTCATGATCTCATGGTTCATGAGATCAAGCCCCATGTTCGGCTCTGTGCTGACAGCGTTAACCCTGCTTGGGATTCTCTCTCCCTCTCTCTCTGCCCCTCCCTGGCTCTCTCTCTTTCTCGAAATAAATAAATAAACATTAAAAAATTTAAACATTTGGTGTTTCGCTTTTTCTAATTTTCTTTAATATTCATGTTTGCAGGTATAGTTACCATTTAGTATAAGGTATACAAAATACATACCTTATGTCTTCTATTTAGAACATATATTTTATGAAAAATCAATACTTCAATTTAAGTATTAGGTATATATAATGCACCCCAGTTACTGTATGCAAACTGATATTTACCGGGGATACTAATGATACATAGTAAATCAGAACACATTAGAAAGTAGAAATGTGTAGGGGTGCCTGGGTGGCTCAGTTGTTTAAGCTTCTGACTTCAGCTCAGGTCATGATAATCATAGTCCATGAGTTCAAGCCCCATGTTGGGCTCTGTGTTGACAACTCAGAGCCTGGAGCCTGCTTCAGATTCTGTGTCTCCCTCTCTCTCTGCTTCCTCCCTGCTCACACTTTATCTCTCTCTCTCTCTCTCTCTCTCTCTCTCTCTCTCTCAAAAGTAAACATTTAAAAAAATCAAAAATAGAAAGTATAAATGTATTTATGAAATAAATTATTTTTACATGCATCTGTGATATTATATATTATATAATTATATATAATTTAAAAATCTGATCTCACAATTACCCAACTAAATTAAGAATTTAAGTGTAGTTATATGAGCATAATTAATTTCCAAGAAAAATTTTATTTAGTTATGTGGACAGCCATATTTCCATAGTTTGACTTTTTAATTTTGCTAATACTGGCATACAGAATTGGCATTTATTGTAATGTGAATTTACTAGAAAAATGAACAAACATAAAACTGTAATTACCCAAAATAATATCTATCATTTATCACTTCAGTCAGTTGTTTTTTTAAATAAAACCTATATATATATATTTTTTACTTTAATACTAATGTTTCTATTTTTTTAATTATTTTTTAATCTTTATTTTGTTTTTGAGACAGAGAGAGAGAGAGAGCGCAAGCATGGGAGGAACAGAGAGAGAGGGAGAAACAGAATCTGAGGCAGGCTCTGAATCTGAGCTGTCAGCACAGAGCCTGATGTGGGGCTTGAACTCACGAACTGCTAGTCCATGACCTGAGCCAAAGTCAGACACTTAACCAACTGAGCCACCCAGGCGCCCCGATACTGATGTTTTTATTTTGGTGAGTAGTATAAGTTTAGCACATCAAACTCATGATCTAATGACCATTACAGTTTAACATAAATTGTGAGTTAAGCATGAGTTGAATTGAAAAATACTTCCAGGTGGTAGCCCAACAAGGTATACATTGTGGCAGTGAAGGAGAGTGACTGCAGATGAGGAAATGCCTCACATATTGTCGGTAGTATTCCTGACATACAGGCAAAGCTCAGCACTATATTGAGGAAATTAAGAGTAACAACACATTCTTTCATGTATCATTGGATTTACTCCTGAAGAAAGCATGTAGCTTTGTGTTCTGAAGCTCATTTTCTGAACTCCTCTACAGATACAGGTTTCATATAATTGTACTTTTTGTTCAGTGTTAAATGTGTGGAGATGGAAAGAAGTACTATTTTCCAATGAACTAAATACAGTTTTAAGACTAATAGCATAATAAAGTTTTAGAAGCAAAAGGAAACTTAGAAGTGTTTCTGCTACATATTTTTTTCCAATTTTATTGAGAAGGGATTGGCACACATCACTGTATAACTTTAAGGCATATAGCATAATGGCTTGATTTGCTTTTATTGTCAAATGATTATGATTACCACAAGAGGTTCAGCTAGCATCCGTCTTCTCATGTAGATACAATAAAAGGGAAAGAAAGAAGAAAAGAATAAAGGAAAAAAATTTTTCCTTGTAACAAGAACTTTTATAATTTACTCTCTTAACTGCTTTCCTATATATCATACAGCAGCGTTAGCTATAGTCGCATGTTGTACTTACCATCCTTAGTACTATTTTTTTTTATTTATTACTGAAGTATAGTTGACATTCAATGTTATATTAGTTTCAGATGTACACCATAGTAATTCAACATTTCTATGCATTACTTGATGCTCACCGTAAGTGTAGTCACCATCTGTCACCATGCAACATATTACAGGATTATTGCTTATATTCCCTATGCTGTAATTTTGATCTCTGTAATTTATTTATTTTATAACTGGAAGTTTGTATTTCTTAATCCCTTTCACTTATTTTGCCCATCCTCCCACCTACCTCCCCTCTGGCAACCGCCAGTTTGTGCTCTGTATTTAAGAGTCTGTTTCTTAAGAGTCTTGTTTTTTTGTTTTTTAGATTCTACCTATAAATGAAATAATATGGTATTTGTCTTTCTCTGACTTATTTCATTTAGGATAATACCTTCTAGGTCCATCCATGTTGTTGCAAATGGACAGATTTCATTTACTTATAGCTAAGTAATATTTTGTAATATTCCACTGTGTGTGTGTGTGTGTGTGTGTGTGTGTGTCGATTTAGATAGGTATATTGACTGATAGGTAGGTAGATATACTGTCTCTTCTTTCCATTCATCTATTGATAGACACTTCAGTTGCTTCAACATCTTGGCTATTATAAATAATGCCATAATAAAGAGGTGCGTATATTTTTTGGAGTTAATGTTTTTTTTCTTTGGGTAAATACCTAGTAGTGGAATTACTGGATCATATGGTATTTCTATTTTTAATTTTCTGAGGAACCTCCATACTGTTTTCCACAGTGGTTGCACCATTTTATATTCCCACCAACAGTGCACAAGGATTCCCTTTTTGCCACATCCTTGCCAACACTTGTTATTTCTTGTCTTTGTGAACCTAGCCATACTGACTGGTGTGAGGTGATACTTCACTGTGATTTTGATTTGCCTTTTCCTGATGATGAACGATGTTCAGCATCATTTCATGTGTCTGTTGGCCATCTGTGTATCTTCTTTAGAAAAATGTCTATTCAGGTCTGCCCACTTTTAAATTTGATTATTTGTTTTGTTTGTTTGTTTGGTGTTGAGTTGTATAAATTCCTTATATATTTTGGATACTAACTCCTTATTGGAATGCCATGTGCAAATATCTTCTCCCATTCAGTAGGTTGCTGTTTTGTTTTGTTGATCATTTCCTTTGCCATGCAAAAGCTTTTTATTTTGGTGTAGTCCCAATAGTTTATTTTTGCTTTTGTTTCTTTTGCCTGAGGAGACATATCTATAAATACATTGCTAAGGCCCATGTCCAAGAGATTGTTTTCTTTTAGATCCCTACTATACATTTATCTTATAACTGGAAGTTTGTATCTTTTGACCACCTTCCTCCAGTTCCCCCTCTTCTCATCTCCTGCCTCTGGTACCCACAAGTCCTGATATTTTTTTTATGAAGTTTTTGTGTGTATGTGTGTGCGTCTTTTTAAAATTGGCTCTAGGGGCACCTGGGTGGCTCAGTTGGTTAAGTATCCAACTGTTAGTTTCGGCTCAGGTCATGATCTCACGGTTTCATGAGTTTAAGCCCCACATCAGGATTCTCTGTCTCCCTCTCTCCTCTGCCCCTTCCCCATTTGCACTCTGTCTCTCTCAAAATTTAAAAAAAAAAAAAACAAACTTTAAAATTGGCTCTAGACTATCATTACTAATGCTCTATTTGTTAATAAGCAACAATGTTGGAAAAATGTTTTTTAAGTAATTTTGAGGATTTCAAAATTGACAATTCTTTTTTATTCACTGTCAGCAATTTGAAAATAACATTTTCTCTGCAACTTTTTCTGTCTTTGCAAACTTGACATATGCGAATGGTGAAGGCTCTCTGTGAGACAGGATGCATTCACCTACTTGTAATAAAGATTTATTTATATTATGCAGTTGGTTTCACCTTTTGTAACCTTCTTAAGGCAACAATGCAGTGGAATAGAGGCAATCATTTAATATGATTTCTTTTTATCATCTTCAGAGTAGTCTTTTATACAGCTATTAAGATTAATTGTTCTTGAATGTTGTGTAGCATGCCATACACTGCTCTGAAGGAAACAAGGAGACCTATCTTTTTTTTGCACAGAACATTATCAAACATTCCAGTGATGGTATTGTAGTTTTCAGTAGTTTTCAATATATATATGTATGAAACATATATGTGTCTTTCCAGTTGTATTAACATATTCCTTTGTAAAATATTCACTTAATCTTGATGGGTTTATTGCCTTGATTAGAAAAATGAGTTGGCAGGGGCACCTGGCTGGTTCAGTTGGTTGAGTGTCTGACTCTTGAGTTTCCTTGGGTCATAATCCCAGGGTTGTGGGATCAAGCCCAGCATTGGGCTCTGCACTGAGCATGGAGCCTGCTTGGGATTCTCTCCCTCTCCCTCTGCCCCTCTCCCCTACTTGCACTCTCTCTCTCTCTCTTTAAAAGAAAAAAAAGAAAGAAAGGAAAAACGAGTTGGCAGAGTAGGCATTGGTGACTGTTCATTTGTACAAAAAGCTGTACAACCCAATTTCAAATATTTAGCTGAATGTTTGCCCACATTTTAAATTTATGTTTGACATTTGAAATAAGATCCAAATAAGGAAATTGGTACATTTACTTAGAATCACCATGATTCTACAGCTACAAATGCAGAATAATCCAGTTGTGTTGTTTTGGTGACTAAAATACAGTGCTTCCTTTGGTGACCTGACTTTCTGAAATGGGAACAACTTGGTAAAGTTCTGAACAAACACCAAGTACATTCTTTCCTCAATTTATATGATAGTTATATTACTGTGAACTCAGTATATAACAGCATACAATCATAGTTTTGGTGATCTATAAGCCAGAGTTTGATTCTCAACTCAGATAGTTCTAAGTAAGTTTTTCACCTACATGAAAGTCTAATGGAACATTCAAAAGGTGGACATGATGCCTTTTTTCTTTTCTTTTTTCTTTTCTTTTTCTCTCTTTCTTTCTCTTTCTTTCTTTCTTTCTTTCTTTCTTTCTTTCTTTCTTTCTTTCTTTCAGAGGCCTGTCTGCATGTTGAAAGGTGTTTAGCATCCCTGATCCAGTCCACTGTATGTTTATAGTGCTCTTCCAATCCTCAGTCTTGCAATAACCAAAAATGCCTCTTATATTTTCAGAATGCCTCCTAGGGGGCTATATCACAACTTTTGAGAGCCACTGGCTTAAAATGCAAGGTGGCAAATATTTAAGAAAAATAAAATGTTATAGGTGGTATGAATGCACGAGTATTTCTATCTGAATGAGTAAAGAAGAGCTTTATAGAAGTGTTAAGCTGAATCTTGCAGGATCCACACAGACTAGGATAAATGGGCCTATCAGGCAGAAGGACCACATGATAAATTTAATAATGCTCAGAGGCCTGCAAATAGTTTGGTACAACTGGAACTCAAGATGCAGGGTTGGGATCTATGAAGAAACAATTCAGGAAGGTACATAGAAACCAGGTATTGGAAAAGCTTATCTTCCAAGCTAATTAGTTTCAGCTTTTGTGTGTGTGTGTGTGTGTGTGTATGGAGTTTGGAGAAAGGACTGACACTATCAGATTTTCTTCTTAGAAATAAATGTATTAGAGGGATATAGTTTGGGAGGCAAGAAAATCAATTCCTTTTATTATAGACTCTCTATTAGCAATTTTAAGAGTCTACCTTTTAAGGAGCACCTGGGTGGCTCAGTTGGTTAAGCATCTGATTCTTGATTTCAGGTCAGGTCATGATCTCACAGTTGTGAGATTGAGCCCCGTGTTGGACTCTGTGCTGAGCATGGAGCCTGCTTGGGATTCTCTCTCTGCCCCTCCTGTGCACTTTCTCTCTCTCTCTCTCTCTCTCTCTCTCTCTCTCTCTCTCTCTCCCTTAAAAATAAATAAATAAATACATAGATTGAAAAATGGAATCTACCTTTTAGTATTTTCCTGGACCCTAGCTCTCTCAAGAGTGTTATTTTTGGTGTACTTTATTTCTCTCTCAGATTTTGTTTTTAGTCTGCTAGAGCTACCGTAACAAAATATCACGGATTGGGTGGATTTACAAGAGAAATTTGTTTTTTAAAGTTTTGGAGACTGAGAAGTCCAAGACCAAAGTGCCAGCAAGGTAGATTTCATTCTAAGGCCTTTTCCCTTGGCTTGTAGGCAGCCATCATCTTGCTCTTTGCTCACATAGGCTGTTCTTTGTGCTCACACGGATAGAGAGAACAGGAGCCCATGAGTTCTCAGGTGTCTCTTCTCACTGTGTCTTCACATGGCCTTCTCTGTGCCCATATCCCTGATATCTTTTCCTCCTCTTATAAGGACACTAGTCCTGTTGGATCAGTGACCCTACCTTATAACCTCCTCGAACCTTAATTATCGCTTTAAAGACCTTTTCTCTCAGTATAGTCACATTGAAGGTTTGGGCTTTAACATTCACATTTTAGGGGGACACAGTTCTGTATGTTACAGATTTTTTTAGGATAATTTTGAAACTTTTGGACTCATTGTTTCTGATACAGTAATAACCAAACATTTTCCCTATATCTGATATCCTCTTTAATACCAGTTAGATCTTACTGCATTTTCCTTTCTCTTTTGTATCTGAAGGCTATTGAAATCTCCTTTTCAGTTTAATTTCTCTTTAATATGTTCCCTAAGATTCAACCTTACTCTAAGGAAATATTTTCTCTCTAGCTTAACTTGTGTCTTCCTTTTCTTTCTTTAAGATTTTTAAAAATACTTATTTTTGAGAGAGAGAGAGAGAGAGAGAGAGAGCGAGCGAGCAGGGGAAGGGCAGAGAGAGAGGGAGACACATTATCCAAAGCAGGCTCCAGGCTCTGAGCTGTCAGTGCAGAGCCTGACCTGTGCCACAAACTGCAAGATCATGACCTAAAGTGAAGTTGGACACTTAACCGACCCAGCCACCCAGGCGTCCTGCTTCCTTTTCTTTATTTTAATTTCTCCTCTGCTTTCTTGTGGTATTTTGACCAATCATATTCCCTAGAGACAGTATTAAAATTATCAGCATTTTTAATTTTCTTTGGGTCAGCAATAATTTCAGGTTTTTTTTCCTCTAATGTAATCTAAGAAGATGACATAGTTTTCAATAATGCCCATTTTTTTCTTATTGTTTTATTAATAAAAATATCATCCTTTAATGTTTGAGTCTGTAATTTTAGTGTTAAATCTAAAGCCTGAGTTTGAACTCATGGAATGAACAAATTTGGGGTCAACTTGAGTTGGCATAGTTGGGGTGACTCAAGATTGTTGAAAAGCCACATGAATTTAATCTCTCTAAAGTATCCTCCTTTGCTCTGAATGTAGAATAGAATTGGTAAGTAGGATCTGGTCCTACGTATTTGAGCCTGACATTAACAATTTAAGGCTGGAACCTCATCTACCATTGCTTTGTGAACATGGAATTTGACTATCTTTGCTGACTTAGGTGAAAACTATAGTAGAAGCAGAGAAATAATGCAGCCGGAACTCTGACTCTTTCAAGGAAAGACTTTCCTGGCACTCTAAAGGTTCTCTTCTGGTAATAAATAATATTCCCTCTGGTTTTGCTTGTTTGATTATACTGTGACTGATACAGGAGATATAATAACTCTAATATGCTTTTAAAAAAAGCAGTCAATTTTGAAAAATGGTTCATTATAGTCCAAGCAAATTCTAAATTAATTCTAAATATCCAAAGTAGACATGCCTTGTCAAAAAAAAATGAAAAATTTAAGAGTATTTATAAAATCCTGCAAATATCCAGTCAGGAAGGAGGAAAAGCAGCTTTCCTTAAAAGAGACCAAAATTTAGTTGTTTTATTCAGACTTCTTTGCAATACTGAATTCCTAAAAATAATGGAAAATTTGTAAATATTTTAAGAGGAGGAAATGTAATTAAGAATTCCATTCTCAGCTGAAGTATGTTGTTGTGCAAAGGCAAAGACCTAGAAAATAAACTGCTTGCAGATACCTTGCTGACTGGGGGATTCAGAATTAAGAACCAAAGAGTAGAAAAATGAAATCAATGAAGTACAGGGACTTAGGCATAAATAACTGCTGTGAATATAATCACAAAATTCAATATAAAACAAAGCTATTGAAAATAGGGAAATACAGGGTTATAAGAATGAATCATTAAATATAAGAAAAACGGGTCTACTCCTCTCATTAACCATTTGAAACCTGGCAAGTAGGGGAATAAAGGAATGGAAGTACAGGCAGATGAAATTCAGCTTTTTGTACCAGGCAGGATACAAATTCCAGCATCTACACTGAGACCTGAAAGAATAGTAGGAGTTGGCCAGGTGAATGGTAGCTTCTCTGGTGACAACAGCAGAAGTCCATTCTGGCTGAGATGACAAGAAACAGTTTATGGGAAGGATGTTGGGATTTCATAGAAGCAGTCAAAAGGCAGGAGTGCCAGATTCAGAAAGAGAAAGAAACAGGCAGCACTTTCCCCACCTGCACTCACCTGCTGAGATCAGAGCCCCAAAGCAGTAGTGTATACCAGACTCAGGTTGTAAGAAGGTCCTCAGAACCTTGAAAGAGTCATATTATTTCTCCTCCAACAAGTGTTCTCTTGGAAGGACCAGAAGGTATCAACAATCAAGGCAAGAGATAAAATGAATTGTCAAGTAACTAGAAGCATCTCTACCTCTCAAAAAAATTAAGATGGCATATTGCAAGTTCTTGATTTTTAAAATTATTTCATATTTAGAACATGTAGATGCCTTAAATTATTGTGACAGTTTGCTTCCTGTAATGCAAACCCATTATTTTATTGAGTATGACTGACATACAAAAAGCTGTATATACATTTAATACACACAACTTGATGAGTTTGGACATAAGTATACACCCTTGAAATCATTACCACAACCTATGCCTTAAACATCCATCACTGCTAAAAATTTTCTTGCGCCCTTGCTATTTACTGTTAATATGTTTCGTATGTGTGTATAAGAACAGTTAACATAAGATCTACCCTCTTAGCAAATTCTAAGTGTACGATACAGTATTGTTAACTATAGGCACTATGTCGTATCGTAGATCTCTGGGACTTACTCATCTTGTATAACTGAAATTTTGTACCCTTTGAGTAATACATCCCTAAGTCTTTCCCGTTCCTTAACCTTTGGCATCCACCATCCTATTCTCTGCTTCTGTGAATTTGACAATTACATATATGCCTTCTGAGTTAATTTTTCAACTTAAAACATGTAACTACAAAGATTTGGAGACCTTTAATCAAGTGCTATGTTAATACTGTAATATCAAAATACTATGTTGCATTATTTAAAATGTTCAAACTAAATACTTTAAAAGGGAGTGAAAAGAAAATGATGTGGCCACTGTGGAGAACAGGTTGGTGGTTCCTCAAACCCAGAAGGTTGCTGAGGATTAAGTGAATTGATAAAAGTATAATGGCTATGGTAACAACCTCCTATGAAGCAAATATTCAATACATGTCAGCAATCATTTGAATTTAAATAAATGCAAATCCTATGTAAGTTGCTTCAAGAGTAATGTCTGCTTATGCTGTTATCTGTGCAGTTCATTTTTCCTTCATGCCTCACCATTTTATATTAATGATTTCTCACATAAAGGTGTTTTTAAAGACATTTACATTTTCTGACTTTTTTTTTTTTGGTCTGTGTTTTTACACCCATGACTCACAAGTATGAATAAGGAGTGCTCTAAGCAATTCAGATAAAATGCCTTTCTTGGACTGGAATTGGTATTCCTTTTCAATTTTTTAATGAGGTTGGCTTTTACTCACAAGTGTGAAAACTTGCTGCAATTCAAAAATTATTCATGTATTCAGATTTTGGAGTTGGAAGGGACTTTACAATGGTATAAGGGGCTTTAGAATAGCAATACATGAAAAAGTTCATCTCTCCCAATGACATTTATATGGTTACCATCAAAAGTTCTTTGAGGCTAAGGATATTTGAGTTTCTTATCTCTATGGGAAATTTTCTATTTATTTCATGATTCAGTAAATAAAGTTATTTATTTGAATCTTGCCTGATTTAGGCCCTTTACTAGGAAAAAATAATATGTATTTGTGACTTATAATTTTAGCTTGCAAAATACTACTGAGAAGACTGTTGGCCTACTTTACCTGAGGAGAAATTCTGAGCTTGTTTACATGGAGCTGTGATTTTAGGTCTTTCTATATCTGTTATAATTAGTAAAAGCATAAGGAAAGTATCAGCTTTAACATGTGGTAGGGAGTATGCTGTCTTCTGTGAATATCCAAACAATTCTGTTTAGACCTTTTTTCCTCCACTTACCATAGTCCATTGTAGGGGTTTTATAATTTCCAAAGCACTTTGACACATGTCATTTAATTGTCATAAAATCCTGCTGAAGTACATATTATTATCTCCATTGGATAAATGAGAAAGTAGAAGTAATCACATTAGGTATCTTGCCCCAAACCACAAAATTACTAAATGAAATAGCTAGGGCTCACACCCAGGCTTTCTTACTCCAGGGCTCTA
Organism: Herpailurus yagouaroundi; assembly: GCF_014898765.1. Taxonomy (NCBI): domain Eukaryota; kingdom Metazoa; phylum Chordata; class Mammalia; order Carnivora; family Felidae; genus Herpailurus; species Herpailurus yagouaroundi. The sequence continues at coordinate 15,000,805 of NW_024412428.1, read as the reverse complement.
TTTCCCCATTGCCTCTCAGCTGCCTTTGCCCCTTTACACTAAGGACATTTTGATATATGTTCCCTTCAGCATTGAGCTCAGTGCAGTGCCCAGGCAAAAATAACCATATGAAAGTATGCGTGAAGGAAGGGGTATGGTGGATGACTGTTAAGAACTATGGAAGAAAGGGGCTTGATGAGAAAAAGAACATGGGACTCTTAAGAGTAGCGAGAACTCTTTCTTGAATCTTGTTGCACTAAACTATGAACAGTTTGGAATGAAGGAAAAAAGCTTGTACCTCCTCTAATGATGACATCTCCCCATCTAGACCATCCCCTAGGAATCCACTGACCTCCCCCTCTCCCTCTCCACCCCTGTTGATTACTGTTTCTTGGATTTTGGGCCTCAAGATAGATGGATACCTGATACATCTATGGATTTCAAAGAAGCCATGTTGGCAAATGAAAACCAGTTTTATGAAAAAGTGTCATGATAGTGATTCAAGGAGGAAAAAAGTACCCTGAGGGAATAGAAAGGATGTGCAAGTGCTGAGATGAACTTTTGGTCTCTATGTATACTATTCTTGACTTACCTATCATAGGGACAAAACTCTCAGTTGCTAAATCTCACTTCTTCTGACCATTTACTTTCAGGATTAGAAGCCAGGCCACTAGGAGGGGCACACCATCCCTCCCACCCCATCCAAGTCCAGTAATCATGAGGGATGGACACACAAACAGCCTGTGTTGAGAGGTTGAAGCTAGCCAGTTCCATCCCTCCTTCCTGTCAGGTTCTTCCACGTCTCATCCCCGTCACCTATCATATCTTGTATACGTGCCCACCACTCTTCAGCTCAACACCACATCCCTCTGACTCTTATACTTTAATGGATCACAGTCTTCTAACTAGGTACTGGCGAATCATGTTCTGTTACAAGGAAGACTCTCTGTTTCTTTGACATCTTCATAGAACATTCTTCTCACCATATCTTGTTCACTTCCAGTGGGAAAGCTTATTATTCTCCAAGAATCATAAGACATTTCAGGCTTTCTGCTAATGGTGGAGGGTAGGATTGTTCAGCACTAACTGGGCTCCCCATTTGCCGATTCCCATTATTTTTCCTCTCCTCTCCTGTCAGTGCCTATCCTCTTTTAACACTTAGGTAATGTGACCACACTACTCCCTGTCCCTTCCTCTTTATTCTTTTAGTAGGTGGCCCAGTTATCTGCAGCATCCACTGGAGACTATAGCACTTTGTTTATCCACTCCCAACTACACAAACAGCCATCTTGGTATATTTCAACAGCACATTTGGTTGTTTGTTCTATTGTCTTAACTCTGTTGATTTTACTTTCTTTTCATTCTGGTGCCCTACTCCTTAGGCACCCCTCTCCCCACTGGATTTTATCATCATTTGAATTTTCCATTTCAGATTTCTTAAACTCTTAACATTCTGGACACTCAATTTGCCCTCAGTAAGTTTCTCAACAACTTCTTAATTACTGAATTCAAAGGATTGTTTTCAGTGCATAGCAGTCCTTTATGCTGAATGTGAATTTCTTCTTCTCAAAACTCCCTTTTTCCTTATACCACTTAGTTGCTTTTTTTCCATCTCTTTGGCCTCCCTTTATCATTTCTGCTATGGGCCCTTCCGTAGTATTCCCTGTCTTCCACTGTGACCTTCCTCTTTTCTCACATTGTGTACTCTCTGGCTGCTCTTCTCCGCTCTCATAGGTCTAATAGACATGTGGATGCTGATGACTCCTAAATATCTCCAGCTCAGGTAGAACTTTCCTTTAGATATCCCCTCACACACCCTACCATCAGATCTGTGTCTTTCCATGGATATCCTACACTAAATTCTTAAGTATATCCCACACTAAATTCTTCCTCTTCCCTCCCCAGACTCACTTCTACTTGCTATTTTGAGTCTTAGTTGTCAGGATATACCCAGTCTATGGAACTGAGAACTTGGAAATTGTTCTTTTCCATTCCTTTCTTTCTCCTTCCCATAAACAATGAGTCATAAAGTTATCCTGTTTTCTTCCTCATATATTTTTCTGTTTTTCTTTTCTTCATTTCTCCTCCATTTCATCAGTTCTCTACACTGTTTTCCCCCACTACTCTACCCTCCCAACCTCAGCCTAAGTTTATTCCTTGTACTTCTGCTTCTTTTCTAACCCTTTGTTCAGTTTTGGTTCAGTCCTGCCTTCTGTAAGCTTGGTCTGCTCTGTCCAGGAAAGAGAGCTGAGCTCTTGTTCAAGACCTAGCCCATTACTTCATCACCACTATTCCCAGAGGCCAGGATCAGTCCTTGGATGTTTCATTTCATCTTATTCATTCCTACTAAGTTCAGGAATCTTATTAAGGAAGGGGGGGTCTAGCTTCTTCTCTTTTTTTTCAAATTTTTTAATGTGTATTTAATTTTGAGAGAGAGAGAGAGACACAGAGTATGAGCAGGGGAAGTGCAGGGAGAGAGGGAGACAGAATCCGAAGCAGGCTCCAAGCTCTGTGCTGACAGCTCAGAGCCCAACAAGGGGGCTCGGACCCACTATCTGTGAGATCCTGACCTGAGCTGAAGTCGGATGCTCAACTGACTGAGCCACCCAGGTGCCCCAAGGGTCTAGCTTCTTTTAAAGTTTATTTATTTTGAGAGAGAGAGAGAAAGAGAGAATGCACGCAAGTGGGAGAGGGGCAAAGAGAGAGGGAGAAAGAGAGAATACGAAGCAGGCTCTTCACTGTCATGAACTGTGAGGTCATGACCTGAGCCAAAATCAGGAATGGGATGACGCTTAGCCAGCTGAGCTACCCAAGCACCCCTAGCTTCTTTTAATCTAGGTTTCTATGATGAAACGTTATATAGTTTTTATATCATAAGTTTGATACTTTACCCAAGTGTTTACATTTTTCACATTATAATAATGATATATTTTACAGTAAATAATAAATACTATAGTGAATAAAGAAGAGATAAGTACATTAAGAAATAGTTAATTTAACCAAATAAATTTAGCTCTTTATTCAAATACTAACATAGAAATCCAACATGTAAAACCAAGAAACAAGTAGCTATCCTGGGTAAAACCCAAACACTCAGTTTCCCCACCTTCATTGGTTCCCAAAGGGGTACTCAGAGGGCAGTTTGAAAGCTGATCTAGTGGGAAGAGAGCTAAGCCAGAGAGCAAAAGTTTCAGTCTTAATCTCTGAAACTTAACTCCATGATTTCTGTTGCCTAATCTATGAAGTATAAGTAACACTGCTTTCCCCACCTGCTTTTTAGGGTATTGGAAGAATTTAAAAAGCATATTTGAATAAGTATTTTATAAAGAAAAATAACTAGGTAGATGTAAGGCTTAAAATGATGCTTTATTAAACAGGTGAAATTATATGGCAGGTGAAGGATTCATGGCCATTAAAACCTTAAGAACCACTTTCTTAGAAACAGAAACCCTCCCTCTCTCTCCCCGCATTCTTACCCTCTTTGAGTTTGATGGGCATCTTCTGCTTCTAGTCTACACTCTCATAACACTCTGTGTAATACCCATCATGGGTACCATCTCCTACTTTTCCTAGGAACTATCCAGTCCTGTCATAGAGCAGTTTTAACACGCCATACATAGTAAGGTAGGAAAACAACTAATACAGTGTAGAAATATAATTTGCTAGAAAATACCATAACCCAGATAATTCATCACCTAAGTGTTTTTTTTTTTTAATTTTCTCTATTAGGTCATAACACATTTTGCATTTGATTCTGCTGAAAGGTACATGATGTAATCTCTGATTTTGACTTAGAAACATAAATCTTTATACAGTTTTGGCAAACAGCATTAATTTTTTAAAGATAAAGGATGAACCAGTATTAAGCATGATGTCTGTTCCTTCTGTGTGTGTGTGTGTGTGTGTGTGTGTGTGTGTGTGTGTGCGTTTGTGGGAAGAAGACACCATATGAAAGTGAGGATCAGGTTTACACTTGCCATAGCCCTTTCACTCATTTACTATAGGGCTGCACACACCCAATCCCGGAGCTGCCAAGGAAATTTGCAGTTAACACATAAGTCTGTGATTCTCAGGGAGCCTGGTGGCTCAGTTGGTTAAGCGTCCGACTTCAGCTCAGGTCATGATCTGGCAGTCCGTGAGTTCGAGCCCTGCGTCGGGCTCTGTGCTAACAGCTCAGAGCCTGGAGCCTGCTTCGGATTCTGTGTCTCCCTCTCTCTCTGCCTCTCCCCTGCTCATGCTCTGTCTTTCTCTGTCTCAAAAATAAATTTAAAAAAATTTAAAAAAAATTCTTAAAAAAAAAAAGTCTGTGATTCTCATGCATTCTCCCAGCACACCCCACCCCTTAGAGGAACAGCCCAAGGCTTTGTGGTCCTCAGGGCAGCATCACATGAAAGCGGGCAATGGAAGTATGTAGTCTTTTTTTTTTTTTTTTTTTTTTTTTTTTTTTTTTGCATTTTATTGGGGCAGGGAATGTGGTATGGAGGATACTTTTTTTTTTTTCCTTGAGAGAGAGAGGGAGAGGGAGAGAGTGAGTGAGCGAGCTCTGGGGAGGGGGAGAGGGACAGAGAGAGAGAGAATCTTAAGCAGACCCCATGCTCAGCACAGAGTCCGACAAGGGGCTCAGTCTCACAACTGCTAGATCATGACCTGAGCCAAAATCAGGAATTGGATGCTGAACCAACTGAGCCACCCAGGCACACCTGGAAGATGCATTTCTTGTAAGTTCTTTGACAAAATGAGAAACTCATACATTTTCACTCTTGAATGTCTTTAATAACCACCACAATGGCAAAAATGGCACAACACACATGTTCCACTGCATTGCGGTGGATCCCATGTGTTTGGTGACTGGTTATAACGAAAATCAATATTGATATCCCATTGACCCATTAATGTTTCAAGAATTGGTTGTGACTCCTAACCCTCACTCTGAGTCTATGAATGTGTGAGTAAGAACTCGAGAGTTGATCTCAGCACTCTGTTGCTTTAAAAAATGAATATAGCAAAAAAAAAAAAAAAAAAGAATATAGCACATACAGGTTGTTGATTATCTTTCTTTTTCCCCTAAAGGGTAAAGTTTTACCTGCTTTTCAGTGCCAGTCGGTAAATGAGGTATGCTTGAAGTTATGTTTTTCAGGGTGTGATCTCATCAGGTAACGTGCTGTTTGGTCTCTCCTGACCTGAGTGCAGGAGAAAATGGATCATTATTTTGTGAAAGATATGTAATGGGGTATAAGGCTGTACTGTCTTTCACTTCAATGTTTGCTCAGAGCTTGTTTTGTGATTATACTTAAAATATTATGGGAAGGGCTAGGAACTGGACTCTTGGCCTCTTTAGTGGTCATTCTATTCCTCATCAGGCTTTATACTCTGTTCTCTCTCTGTTCAGTGTGATAATATTAAAGTCTGCTCTCTAGCAATAGCATAATAAAGGAGTTCTCTCAATCACAGCCTTCAGATTTTTAAAGAAATTTTGCTCTGTGGGAAGAACACTGAAGTCTCTATTCCATGATTGCTGTGTTTCCTTCCTACACTAGATCTTACTGAGAAAGGAATGCACAATCTATATAACATATCTGGCTAATTTCTAAAGCAATTGTTGCCAAATTACATTCCCACCTAACTCCTGAGCCCACAATTACATGGCTACTTGTGACTTGCTACGATTCTCAACAATGGTAAAAGTTCTAGGAATGGAATAAGAGAACAATCTGTTTTGAAATGTAAAATTGATACCTTCTTTAGAGCATATCCAGAGAAGAGATAAAGACAAGATAATTTCTAGTTCTTAATCATAATGAATTCCATTTTAGTATATTTCCTTAGAATCTGGAATCAACACTTCCATATGTGCTTGAGAGGAAGTATAATCAAGTGCTTGTAAATCTATATTAGGTGTGACAATTTGCTTAAACTTTTTTTGTTGTGTTGTTAGCAAGAGCAGAGGGGGTGTGACGCAGTGGAAAGAACAGTGGGCCAAAGTTATGAGCTCAAGTCTGATCTTCCTAGCTATTAAAGCTTGGGCAGGTCACTTAAAATCAATCAGTTGATCAGTTGATTGATTCATTCATTCAGATATCTATTTTGCACCAGCATTGTGCTATGACATGGAATCTGTATCTGCAAGATAGGGACAGTAATTTGAGATTAAAATGAGGTAATACATGTGACAATACTGTTTATGATAGAATGCCATTTATTTTGAATCACATGGTAAAAATGAAATTGAGAAAAATAAAAATACTTTTTAAAAGAAGTAATTGGATCCTTTAATGTGGTATCATAAAATGTCTCGTATTATTTATAAAAGATTAATATAGAATAGTTTTTAAAAAAACATTAATTTTTGAGGAGATAGGTCTTTCTTTGGAAGTTAGACATACTCAGAGCAATTCACACTGATGATACTGGGTGTTATTTTCTGAAGTTACAGTGGCTCAGCTTTTACTTCAGGAATAGATAAACAGTCATAACTGATCTCGACTAACAGGAAATGTGTCTATCCCTAGAATCCTGATTTGACTAAGGGGATAAATATGTGGGTTCAGAATATTTGAAAATGGACTTCAGGAGTTTTAATTAAAACTCATTAGTTTATATAGAGGTAATAGAAGTGACTTTTGGTGGAAAAAATTCCAGTAGTCTGTCATTCTCTGCTGGGTTTGGCCTCATATCAGATTCCAAGATGGGACGGAGTTGTGCAGTGACTTGAACAGAAACAGTGGCTGCATTTTGGTCACTTTAAATGTCATATTTTTGTTTGATGTGAACACCAATGATTCCTTGTTTAATAGTGTTTTTTGTTATATAGAAGATAAAAATCTGTTTAAAGTAACTACTGTTCTGGGTACCTGGGTGGCTCAGTTGGTTAAGCGTCTGACTTCAGCTCAGATCATGATCTCTCAGTTAGTGAGGTGTTTTTTTTTTTTTTGTATTTTTTTTTATGTTTATTTTTTTTTTAATATATGAAATGTATTGTCAAATTGGTTTCCATACAACACCCAGTGCTCATCCCAAAAGATGCCCTCTTCAATGCCCATCACCTACCCTAACCTCCCTCCCACCCCCCATCAACGCTTAGTTTGTTCTCAGTTTTTAAGAGTCTCTTATGCTTTGGCTCTCTCCCACTCTAACCTCATTTTTTTTTCCTTCCCCTCCCCCATGGGTTTCTGTTAAGTTTCTCAGGATCCACATAAGAGTGAAACCATATGGTATCTGTCTTTCTCTGTATGGCTTATTTCACGTAGCATCACACTCTCCAGTTCCATCCACGTTGCTACAAAGGGCCCTATTTCATTCTTTCTCATTGCCATGTAGTACTCCATTGTGTATATAAACCACAATTTCTTTATCCATTCATCAGTTGATGGACATTTAGGCTTTTTCCACAATTTGGCTATTGTTGAGAGTGCTGCTATAAACATTGGGGTACAAGTGCCCCTATGCATCAATTCAGTTAGTGAGTTTGAGCCCCACATCACACTATGCTGACAGCTCAGAGCCTGGAGCCCACTTCAGATTCTGTGTTTTCCTCTCTCTCTGCTCCCTGTCCCCCATTCTCTCTCAAAAATAAAAAAATAAACATTTAAACATAAAATAAAATAAAAATAAAAAAATAAAATAGCTACTGTTCTGGGGTACCTGGGTGGCTCAGTCAGTTGACTGCCTAAGTCTGGATTTTTGGCTCGGGTCATGATCCAGAGTCATAAGATTGAGGCCCGTGTTAGACTCCACACTGAGCATGGAGCCTACTTAAGATTCTCTCTCTCTCTCTCTCTCTCTCTCTCTCTCTCTCTCTCTCTCTTTCTCTCTCTCCCTCTGCCCCTCCCCTGGACTCATGCTCATGCTCTCTCTCTCAACAATAAAGTGAAATGAAATGGAAATGAAATGAAATGAAATAATAAAATAAAATACTACTGTCTGACTTCCCATAATTCTGGGAAAAAAGCTTCAGAACAGAGATTTGAAATTACCAAAAACAAACAAGCAAGCAAGCAAAGAAACAAAAACCAGTCCCAGTGCCCCACCCTGAGACACCAGAATGTAAGGACAGGCCTGTAGGAAGCAGGGCTGGCCCCTGCATCCGTATTCCTTCAAGGGGTGGTCCCATGTGGTCTTGCTCAAAGGAAGAAGCAGTCCAGGCAAAAGGAAAGGTCTTGCCTGCTTTGGGGAGAAAATCAGTGCTCAGGTTGCTTGCCTTTGCTGTCCCACCATAGCAAGTCAAGTCATAAGAATGGGTTAAAAAATTTTCTATGTCATCTATTTCCTTTTCTTCTTCACAGCAGCCTCATGTTGTAGGTCAGGTGGGTATTATTAATCTTTCTTTTACAGAGGAATAAATTGAACATCTGGTTAAGTAACTGCTAAACATTACACAGCAAATAAGTAGCAGGAGAAGCGCTTGCAGTCAGGTCTTCTTAACTCTCAATTCTGCAGTCACTTGGCTGCCCACTGCCTTTCATTCAACACAATCATATGTTGGAAGTAAAACAAGGAAGCAACCCCATCCCTTTAGGAGAACCTCAGAGATGTTTGACATAGAAGCAGGGGCTTTGGGAGGAGGGGAGGTAAGTGATCATAAACTAATTTGCCACAACAGAGAATTAGTTACCAATGATGGGTGATTTGCACATCTTGATAACGATGGGTTGGAATGGTACAGACACACCTCTGGAATAATCTGTACTTCTTCTAACATAGCCTTTCTTCTGCAAAGAGCTTGGTAGCACTTTGAATCCAATCTGAGCTATACTAAGGATTCTTTTTGGGAAAAGGAGGTCAGCCTAGACATCTTTATATTCAAAAGGAGTGACAAGATACCAAAGACTTGGAACTGAACAAATTAGCCACGTGAGCATTCTTTATGAAGATTAAAGCAATAGAAATGTCCTCCTCCTCATACTGCAGCATTTTAGAGTATGGGAAGATGCTTGTCAATGTTTCTAAGTTCTGTGGTGGGAGGTGCAAAATCAATGTACAAATAGACAGCTAGAAATTCCGAATAGGATAGAACAAAAGAATGCATTATAATGAACATGTTGATGGGAAGATGTGTGAGATAACATCATACATCTTTTTTTTTATATCACATTTCGACAGTCTTCATTATGTGTGCCTGTATTTTCTGTTCCTTTAGCTCAGAAGTTGGCAGAATCTATTTTGTCTTAAAAAATATAACATGTGCAGTCACAACTTTCCATTTAGTGTGTTGTGCTAAACATCCAAGGGACAGATTCAGATAAAACTCACAGTATTCAAATTAATGCCAAATTTTCTCACTTATTAAAGGACCCCTAAATCTGTGACTCATTCATTTCTCAGGTTTATCATGTTGAGGAATAACTTTATTAGGTAGCTAAAGGTCTTGAGATTTTTCAGTCCAAGTTTGATAGTATTTTTAAAAATCATACTAGAAATTGGTTATATTTTTCCCCTTAAAATATAAATTTCAGTGCTTTTCCCCCTAACAGCTGACCTTGACCTGAGAAGGAGCACTTCCTGGAACAAGATGACTTATTGTTAGTAGTGATTGCTTTTGGAGGCAGTGATGCCGTTGAGGGCCCAATCCCTGTTGCATCTTGTTGGATCTTTGTATTTCATATTTGGCCAGGCCTGTGCCTTGTATAGAGCAGACAAATATTATAAGTGTTGGACATGGATGAAGTCATCATTTCTTCCAACTCTTCCATTTTGAGGAAATAAGTCCCCAAAAGGTGCCTTCACTTAGGAAGAACTAATTGAGTGAAAAGCTAAATCTAAAATCCAGGACTCTCATTTCAGGACCTCCAGTCTTGTGCCCCATTCACTAGTATGATAAATACCTGTTGGTTCAATAAAGCACTAAAACTGTCTCTGCAAAGGTCATAAATGACCTTTGTCAAACCCTTAAAAAAATGTTTTTAAGTTTATTTATTAGAGAGAGACAGCGCAATTGGGGAGGGGCAGAGAGAGAGAGAATCTGAAGCAGGCACCACACCAACCAGTGCAGAGCCTGATGTGGGGTTTGAATCCACAAAGCCAAGAGATCACGACCTGAGCCAAAACCAAGAGTCGGACACTTAACCTACTGAGCCACCCAGGCACCCTGCCAAACCCATTGTTTTTTCCATTTCTAATATGCCTCAGTCTGTATCCCTGGAAAACAGAGAAAAGAGAGCTCCCAGACACAGCCACCTCAGCTTCCTAATTTCTGATTGAGGAAACGATTTGTGCCATCCTTGCCTGCCTTCTCTTGAGCCAGTGTACATCTATCCAAGATCCATCCTTTTACCTGGGCTCAATCTCATCCCTTCAGCTTCTTCAGGAGCTTTCTCTGTCAAGGGTATGCCTTCCTCTGCAGTTGCAAATATCTCCTCTTTAAACTTGCCTCTGGGCTGCCGATTTACCTTTGAGGTAGAAACACACGCAAGTCTGACATCCCCTGATCCTTGCTCCCCTCCACTTCCACTACTTTTCTCACAATAACCTTCTTAAAAGAGCAGTTTATTTATTTCTGTCCACACCATTCCCCCACCTCCACCCCAGCTCCCTATTGTGTGGCCTTTCCTTGCCTGTCCTGTAATGGATGCTGCTAGCATTTCTAGTGCTTCCTAATTATCAAATCCCATGGATATTTTTTCATCTTTATTGCACTTTTCTGTGACATTTGGCGTTGCCGACCTGTTTGGGACAAGTATTATCTATTTTGGTGGCCCAGCATCTAAATCCATTTCCTTTGGGGAAATTTTCCACCTTTTGAGGCAGGACTTGTCTCCCAAATGCCAGATACTTACCCTCTCTGTGTCTTTTCTTCACCGCCCTCTCTCCTGTAATGGAGATATTTCACAAGGATCTGATTTGATACCCCTTGTCTCTCTATATCAGTGCTTTTCAATCTTTTTTATATCATGACACACACAGTAAAATAATAATATTTCACACTGAGGGTAAACAGGAGGGGATTTGGAGGTGGCTGTATGGGAAGTTTGGCAGACAACAGCTTGTATTTTCTTTATATTACATACATATGATAAGAAAAATAGAATTAAAACCTTCCAAAAGAAACTTTTTTTTTCAAACTTTTTCTTGAGACATTGGAGTTTGCTTCTGTGACTATAACCTCTTTATAATAGGTTTTATGCTTGAATAGCTTGGAATTCCTTTTTTTTTTCAAGGTTTTATTTAAATTCCAGTTAGTTAACATGCAGTGTAATATTAGGTTTAAGTGTAGAATTTAGTGATTAAGCACAGACAATATCCAGTGCTCATCACAAGTGCTCTACTTAATCCCTATTTCCTATTTAACCTATCCCACCACCCACCTCCCCTCTGGTAACCATCAGTTTGTTCTCTATAGTTAAGGGTCTATTTCTTGGTTTTCCTCTCTTTTTCTCCCTTATGTATATTTGTTTTGTTTCTTAAATACCACATACAAGTGAAATAATATGGTACTGTCTTTCTATGACTGACTTATTTTCATAGCATAATACTCTTGAGCTGCATCTACATTGCTGCAAATGGCAAGATATCATTCTTTTTTATAGCTGAGTAATATTCTGTGTGTGTGTGTGTGTGTGTGTGTGTGTGTCTGTGTGTGTGTGTGTGTCTGTGTGTCTGTGTGTGTCTGTGTGTGTCTGTGTATACCACATCCTCTTTATCCATTCATCAGTCAATGGACATTTGGGTGCTTTCCATAATTTGGCTATTGTTAATTATGCTGCTATAAACATTGGGGTGCATGTATCCCTTCAAATTATTATTTTTGTATCCTTTGGGTAAATAGTACAATTGCTGGATTGTAGAGTAGTTCTATTTTTAACATTTTAGGAACCTTTATACTGTCTTCCAGAGTAGCTGCAGCAGTTTGCATTCCTGCCAACAGTATAAGAGAGTTCCCCTTTTTCCACATCCTTGCCAACACCTGTTGTTTCCTGTGTTATTAATTTTAGCCATTCTGACTGGTGTGAGGTAATATCTCATTGTAGTTTTGATCTGTATTTCCCTGATGATGAGTGATGTTGAACATCTTTTCATATGTCTGTTGGCCATCTGTATGTCTTCTTCGGAAAAATGTCTATTCATGTCTTCTGCCTATTTTTTAAACTGGATTATTTGTTTTTATGGGTGTTGACTTTTATAAGTTCTTTTTATATTTGGATACTAACCCTTTATCAGATATTTTATTTGCAAATATCTTCTCCCATTCCATAGGTTGCCTATTAATTTTGTTGATTGTTTCCTTTGTTGTGCAGAAGCTTTTTATTTTGATGTAGTTTCAATAGTTTATTTATTTTTTAATGTTTTTATTTATTTTTGAGACAGGAGAGACAGAGCATGAGCAGGGGAGGGGCAGAGAGAGAGAGGGAGACACAGAATCCGATGCAGGCTCCAGGCTCTGAGCTGTCAGCACAAGCCTGAGGCGGGGCTTAAACTCACAGACTGTGAGATCATGACCTGAGCTGAAGTCAGACGCTTAACTGACTGAGCCACCCAGGCACCCCCCCAATAGTCTATTTTTGCTTTTGTTTCCCTTGCCTTAGGAGGCATATCTAGTAAGAAGTTGGTACACCCAATGTCAAAGAGGTTCCAGGGGTGCCTGGGTGGCTCAGTTGGTTAAGTGTCTGACTTTGGCTCAGGTCATGATCTTGCGGTTCATGAGTTCAAGCCCCACATTGGGCTGTCTGCTGTCAGCACCTGTGACAGCACACCTTTCCCACTTCAGATCCTCTGTCCCCCTCTTTTCCTGTCCCTCCCCTGCTTGCATGTGCTCTCTCTCAAAAATAAATAAACATTAAAAAAAAGAGGTTACTGTTTGTGCTCTCTAGGATTTTAATGGTTTCCTATCTCACATTTAGGTCTTTAATCCATTTTGAATTTATATTTGTTTATGGTGTAAAAAGTGGTCCAGTTTCATTCTTTTGCGTGTTGCTGTCCAATTTTTCCAGCACCATTTATTGAAGACACATCTTTTTTCCATTGGATATATCCTTTTCTGCTTTGTTGAAGATGAATTGACCATATAGTTTTGGGTTCATATCTGGGTTTTCTGTTCTTTTCTATTGATCTATGTGTCTGTTTTTATGCCAGTTACCATACTGTCTTGATCACTACAGCTTTGTAATATAACTTGAAGTCTGGAATTGTGATGCCTCCAGCTTTGCTTTTCTTTTTCTGGATTGCTTTGGCTATTCAGGGTCTTTTGTAATTTCATATACATTTTAGGATTGTTTTAGCTCTGTGAAAAAAGCTGGTGGTATTTTGATAGGGATTGCATTAAATATGTAGATTGCTCTGAGGGCTACAGACATTTTAACAATATTTATTCTACCATGGAATGTTTTTCCATTTCTTTGTGTCCTCTTCAGTTTCTTTCATCAGTGTTTTATAGTTTTCAGAGTACAGATCTTTTACCTTTTTGGTTAGGTTTATTCCTAGGTAATTTATGGTTTTTGATGCAGTTGTAAATGGGATTTTTTTCCTTGATTTCTCTTTCTACTGTTTTGTTGTTGGTGTCTAGAAATGCAACAGATTTCTGTGTGTTGATTTTATATCCTGCAACTTTACTGAATTCGTGTATCAGTTCCAACAGTTTTTTGATGGCATCTTTGGGTCTTCTATATAGAGTATCATGTCATAGTTAAAATATTTAATTTTTTTAATGTTTATTTTTTTTTTAATTTTTTTTCAACGTTTATTTATTTTTGGGACAGAGAGAGACAGAGCCTGAACGGGGGAGGGGCAGAGAGAGAGGGAGACACAGAATCAGAAACAGGCTCCAGGCTCCGAGCCATCAGCCCAGAGCCTGACGCGGGGCTCGAACTCACGGACGCGAGATCATGACCTGGCTGAAGTCGGACGCTTAACCGACTGCGCCACCCAGGCGCCCCTTAATGTTTATTTTTGAGAGAGAGAGAGAGAGACAGTGTGTGAGCAGGGAGGGACAGAGAGAGGGAGACACAGAATCCCAAGCAGGCTCCAGGCCGTGAGCTGTCAGCACAGAGCCCAATGTGGGGCTCGAACTCACGAGCTGTGAGATCATGACATGAGCCGACTGAGCCACCCAGGTGCCCCTTTAGTTAAAATATTTAAAATCTGGCTTCTTCCTTGCTTATTTGGATGCACTTTATTTCTTTGTGTTGTTTGATTCCTCCAATAGGACTTCCAGTAATATGTTAAATAACAGTAGTAAGAGTGGACATCCCTGTGTTGTTCCTGACCTTAGAGGAAAAGCTGTCCATTGTTCCCCATTGAGGATAATATTAGTTGTGGGTTTTTGTATATGGCCTTTATTATGTTGAGGTATGTTGCCTCTATCCCTACTTTTTGAGTTTTTTTAAATTTTTTTATTTTTATCATGAATCAGTGTTGCACTTTGTCAAATGCTTTTTCTACATCAGCTGAAAGGAAAATATGGTTCTTAGGTGGTGTATCACATTGATTGGCAAACATTGAACCACATTTGCAGTCTAAGAATAAATCCAACTTGATTGTAATGAATGATTCTTTTAATATACTGTTGGATTTGATCTACTAGTATTTTATTGAGAATTTTTGCATCCATGTTCATCAGGGATATTGGCCTGTAGTTCTCTTTTTAGTGAAGTCTTTATCTGGTTTTGGTATCAGGGTGATGCTGACCTCATAGAATGAATTTGATTGGCTTGCAATTCCTAACCAAGACTTTGATTTTATGTTAAAAGTCTATTTATTTATTTTGAGAGAGAAAGAGAGCACGATCAGGGGAAGGGCAGAGAGAGATGGGGAGAGAGAGAGAATCCTAAGCAGGCTCCACACTGTCAGCGCAGAGCCCAACATGGGGCTTGAACTCACAAACGGTGAGATCATGACCTGAGCCGATACCAAGAGTCATATGCTCAATTGACCGATCCACCCAGATGCCCCACCTAACCAAGACTTTTAAAATGATAATCTCTTCAAATTCTTGGCCACCACGAAACAGTGAGGTTTCCACAGGGCACATCATCAGATCCTGCTCTGATTTGGCCACTCTTCATGGAGCTTCACATTGAAGCTGTTCATGGCTGAAGGAGACTGGAGAACTCTGACCCCTCAAGAATCTATCAGCCAAAACAAACAAACAAACAAAAAGAATCTACTAGCCATACTGAGGCTTGTAGGGATCAATTTCTTGCAGCAGACCTGCAACCCATTGAAGACACAGTGTCATGGGCATGCTGATTGGGAAGCTCTGTCTATACCATTTCCTCTCAGCCTTGTTTCTTCTCAACATATGTGAGGGACTCACAATGGCATATTTTTTAAAACTCCTGGATATTCTGTTACATTCCTCATAGAGACATTCTCCATACTTCCCACTCTACTTAAGAATGAGTATTCCAGGGGTGTCTGGGTGGCTTGGTTCGTTAACCGTCTGACTCTTGATTTTGGCTCAGGTCATGATCTCATGATGAGGGATCAAGCCCTGCATCAGGCTCTGAGCTGACAGCACAGAGTCTGCTTGGGATTCTCTCTCTCCCTCTTGCTCTGCCGCTCCTCTGCTCATGCTCTCTCTCTCTCTCTCTCAATAAATAAATAAACTTTAAAAAAATATTGCAAATAATGGGTATTCTACACCCTATCTCATATAAATTTTACCCAATATCTTGGCTATAACTATCATACGTATGGATGATACCTACACCTTCCTCTATGTTCAGCCTCAACCTCTCTCTTGGGGCCATTCCACATTTCCTGCTTCCTGAATTTCGTTATCATGTACACATCTTGCCAATAATTTGCAGTTAGTGTATTTAAAACTGAACTCATCCACCTTTCCTAAATCTGTTCTTCTTCCTGTGTTCTTTATCTCTATTTTAACAACTACCACCTTTCCTGATACAGATTTCCAGCCCTCTTTGACTTCTTCCTTTGCCAGCTGATTATTTGCCAAATCTGGTCAAGTTCATCTCACTGTGAGCTCTTGACATCTGCCCTGTCCTCTTCATTTGTAATTTATATCTAGTATGTTGCAGTAAAACCATACTTTTCATATTGCCAGTTAGGTTTAGTGGGTTCCCCCCGCCATATTATATATTTCTACAAGAGTAACTTCCAAGAATAGCCCTCTGCATTTTTTGGGGGTACTTGTGATTTGACACCTCATACTGTTGTTACCTGTGAACCTGTTTTATTGCCCTTCCTAATCTGTAATTTCTTAAAGGGGAAATGACACTACAGTTTTCTGTGCCTGCTGCAACAAATTGTCAGAAAGTTGGTGGCTTAAAACAACACAAATTTATTTTCTAACAGCGCTAGAGCCTCAAAGTCTGAAATCAAAGTGTTAACAAGACCACATCCCCTCTGGCAGCTCTAGGGAAGAACCCTCCCTTGGCTCTTCTGACTTCCGGTGGCAGCTGGCATTCCTTGGCTCATGGCCGCATCACTCCAGGCTCTGCCCTATCGTCACATCACTTTCTCCTCCCTGTGTCTGTCTCTCATCCCTTTCTTGTGAGGGTACATGTGATGGCATTCAGTGCCCACCCAGATGTAACCTCCTCATCTCAGGGTATGCGTCTCATCAGCAAAGACCCTCTTCCCAAATAAGGTAGCATTCACAGGTTCCAGGAATTAGAACATGGACGTCTTTTGGAGAGCCATTTTTCAATCTACCACCTCTCTGAGTAAGTGTTCTTAAAAGCCATGCGTAATATTTTCAACGTGAAATATTTTGGTTTTCCTCAGGATTAGTAAAATAGAGAGAACTAGTGTTAAATCAAGGTATACAAAGCAAAGATGATACCAAATTCAACATTCTGTTCAATAGCTAGCAGAGAGATACTGTGTCAGACAAACCAGCCAGGTGCTACCGACATGTTCAGAGCAGAATCAAAGCAGAACTGCTTCTTTCAGTGCAGTGGGTCTGTATTATCCCAGCATTAGGACATGCTCATTCTGTAACTCCAGGGGCCATCCTTATAAGTTATAGTGAATCAAAAGTTCTGACACACTAAAGAATAATAACTTCTACCATTTTTGCAGAAAAATGTTATGATTTTGCTTCATTTTGTTTTTAAAACATTTTTTTAAAGTTTAATTTTTTAAAATGCTTATTTATTTTAGAGAGAGAGAGAGAAATACAAGTGGAGGAGGGACAGAGAGAAAGGGAGACACAGAATCCGAAGCAGGTTCCAGGCTCTGAGCTGTCAGCACAGAGCCTGATGCGGGGCTCCAACCCACAGACTGCAATGCAAGATCATGACCTGAGACAAAGTTGAATGCCTAACTGACCCAGGTGCCCCAAAAGTTTATTTGTTTATTTTGAGAGAGAGAGAGAGAGAGAGAGAGAGAGAGAGCAAGCGAGCACGAGTGGGAGAGGGGCAGAGAGAGAGGGAGAGAGAGAATCCCAAGCAGGCCGTGCGCTGTTAGCTTACAGCGTGATGTGGGGCTTAATCCCACGATCTGTGAGATCATGATGTGAGATGAAATCAAGAGTCAGATGCTCAACCAACTGAGCTTTTAAATATTTTTAATCCTGTCATTGTACAAAACATTGATTTCACCACATATTTATGGAGTGTTTAGCACTATGATAGATTAAATGGGGAAATAGATTAAATGTATATATGTAATTTAAACTAATTCTATCACTAAGCAAAAGTATGAAGTAGATGAAGTCTTTAGGGGTATGGTTGTATTTCAAAAACAATTTGACCTTCTGGGATCTAGTGCCTTCATATTTGTGCATGTATGTTTATACATAAAGGAGCGTCAAACATAACGTTAATATAAAGCATTATATTGCATAGGCCAAATCCGACAGACTTCTCCAAGAAGACAGGCCTTTATTGTCTTGTATTCTAGCTTCCGTTTTTCAGGCTTTCAGAAAAGGTGTAAATGGTATTATTTTTGAAAAGGAAAGCACACCATCTAGGTGGCCGCCTGGAATAGATGGCTACTTTCTCCCTGCATCCATGGAGTCCTGATTCCGATTACTATAATCCATATAAACAATAAGTTAGGACATCTTACATTTGACTTCAGGACTCATTTAAACTGAAGAGGAAAAAAAAAGCAACGAGATGAGGAAGTAAAAAATAAATCTCCTAATTTATGATTTCAGAAAATTATCGCAGTTCTTTTTTCTTCCCTCTTACTAGTTGGAAGTTTTAGCACACAACCTTTCTGTTGTACTTGAGCAGAGAGGCAGGAAAACCCATTAGCAGTTCAGCAGTGCTGCTGGCAGACCTGTCAGACTGCGGCCCTTGGCCACAGTGATGGAGCTCGTTAGGATTTGGAGGCTTCATGCAAGCATGCAGTTGTGGACTTTGGCAATGTTCGTTCATCTGCATAGGACAGAATCCCAGCTTCTACCTCCGGGACACATTCGAACCGATATGTCCTGCTTCATAAGGCATAAATGGGGCTGATATTTATTTGGAATCATTAATTTCTCCTTTCCCTTAAAAAATATTTTTATAATACTGAAAGAAAAAGCAGCTTCTTGCTAATTAGAGTCCTCAAATGTCAAGAAAGAGAATCTGGTAGTAATGGAAAAATAGAATCATAGATGAATGATTCACCAGTGGATGGAAGAATATATGTGTGTAGATTTTATGCTGCAGGATGTTTATATGTCCAACATGGTCAAAAATAAAAGCGAAATTTTCTCTTTACCATAAATGGTAGGGTTTCGGCCAGTTCCTTGGTGATTTAAATAGGCTGCACAATGTGTCACATGGAAAACCAAGAGTTTAGTATAAAGCAGAGTGTTCTTTCACAGTCTGTTGACATTAAATCCCCGCCTTCCCCATCCTCATCACTTCTGTTAGGTGAGAACTCTTCATTCATCCATCCATTTCAACAAACATTTAAACAGTACCTATTACGCAGAAGGAGTGGGAAAGACAAGTGAACGGTCACTGGAGCTGTGGCACGGCGGAGGAGGTACAGGCATGGAGGAACCCAGACCAGACTGAGTGGGGTGATATCTGCCAGGCCAGAGCGCCAGGAAGGGGCCATTCTCCAGCAAGCAGCTCTTGCAGTCTATGGAATGGCGGTGCACAAAAGCCCAGGGACGGGCGGGCACCTTCTTTTTTTTTTTTTTTTTTTTTTTTTAATTTTTTTTAACGTTTACTTATTTTTGAGACAGAGAGAGACAGAGAGAGACAGAACATGAACAGGGGAGGGGCAGAGAGAGAGGGAGACACAGAATCGGAAGCAGGCTCCAAGCTGTCAGCACAGAGCCGACGCGGGGCTCGAACTCACGAACCGTGAGATCATGACCTGAGCTGAAGTCGGTCGCTTAACCAACCGGGCCACCCAGGCGCCCCGGGAGGGCACCTTCTAAGGGCTTAACTGGGACAAGTTAAGGGATGAAGCTGCAGATTCAGGTAGGGGTCAGAATTACAAGCCAAAATCAGGATTTTATGTTCTTTTCTTTTCTTTTTTTTTTTTTTTTAAGAAAATTTTTTTAATGTTTATTTATTTTTGAGAGATAGAGCACAAGTGGTGGAGGGGCAGAGAGAGAGAGGGAGACACAGAATCCAAAGCAGGCCCCAGGCTCCAAGCTGTCAGCACAGAGACCGACGCGGGGCTCGAACCCATGAACCGTGAGATCATGACCTGAGAGAAGTCGGACGCTTAACCGACTGAGCCACCCAGGCACCCCAGGATTTTATATTCTTAAAATATTCTGAAGTATTTTAAACTGCTGACAGATTTTAAATAGGGAAGTGATATGAGAATTGATTTCCACTCAGAAACTAGAGCTAAGCATGGCTGAAGGTGCCTTTTCTGACACAGGTAAAGAGAAAAAGACATTTTCTCCCCAAGATGCTTTGAGAAAAAAAAAGGTGCCAAAAAAGTTTGGAAAACAGTTCATATTAATCCCTTTTTTGGAGATTCTCTATTCACATTAGCATATTAAGGGAGTGTGAAAAACTGGTAGCAAACAAATCATTCTAATCATTTTCTTTAAGCCAGGGTCTTTTTGAACTTTTTGGTTAATTACAGATT
The DNA here is from genome assembly GCF_014898765.1 of Herpailurus yagouaroundi. NCBI lineage: Eukaryota > Metazoa > Chordata > Mammalia > Carnivora > Felidae > Herpailurus > Herpailurus yagouaroundi. Next base: position 14,980,873 of record NW_024412428.1, on the reverse strand, counting down.
TTGTTTCTCTTGTAGCATTTACTAACATTCTTTGTAATTCTCAAGGGGTAGAATTTAGAAACAATTGGCTAGTATAACAGGCTCTGCTGTGTAGAAAGGGAATGAGAACCATCTACCCCAGGTAAGGAAAATATCAGCCAGCGCTTGTTGAATATATGTTGGGAGGAGGGTACTTCATTTTATATTGAGTGTGGTGTAAAGCCTTTATTTCATTGGAAACAAATTTCATTTTCACTTATACCACTTCTTCCCCGGTACCTAAACTCTATGCTTATATTCATGACTGAATTAGGAAATCCTACAGACAGGATTGGGTAATGACTGATAATAGGTGTCAGCATTGGCTCTAGTAAAACTGAAGAGATGGCAGGACAGAGGATAGATACTGCTTTTTTACCATATACACTGACCAGTGCTTTCTAACTAGATCATCTCTTTTTTTTTTTTTTAATGTTTATTTATTTTTGAGACAGAGAGAGAGCATGAATGGGGGAGGGGCAGAGAGAGAGGGAGACACAGAATCGGAAGCAGGCTCCAGGCTCTGAGCCATCAGCCCAGAGCCTGACGCGGGGCTCGAAGTCACAAACCGTGAGATTGTGACCTGAGCCGAAGTCGGACGCTCAACCGACTGAGCCGCCCAGGCGCCCCTAGAATATCTTTTTTTATAATTTGTTTAAAAACAGGGACGCCTGGGCAGTTCAGTTGGTTAGGTGTCTGACTTGGGCTCAGGTCATGATCTTGATGTTTGTGGGTTCAAGCCTCCTGTTGGGCTCTGTGCTGACAGCTCAGAGCCTGATGCCTTCTTCAGATTCTGTGTCTCCCTCTCTCTCTGTCCCTCTCCCCCTTGCACTCTATTTCTCTCTCTCTCGAATAAATAAACATTAAAAAAAAATTAAAGGAAATACAATGTTCCTCTTTTCTTTGGAATCTAAATATTGTCTGTATTTTACAATTGTTTCTCTTTCCCCTGATGTGTTTTTTAATAAAAATGGAAACTTCTATATTTTTCAGTAAAGTAGAAATTAAGTCTTTGTAGTAAGCCTTGGGATGTAACTACATGTTACCCAAAAAGTATGTAGTTGGAAAAATAAATACTAATTATATGAAACATTATTTTTTATTTGGTATATAGTGGTACATCTCCTTTAAACTCAATAAAATGGTACACATTTAGTATAGGAAAAAACATTTAACATTGTAATCATTTCTTTGATGTTGAAGGCTCATACTGAGAAGGACCCAGAGAACATTCATTAGTTCAGAGCAAATGAAGGGAGTTGTGAAAATAATGCTAAATCTTCAAATCTAGTAAGGATGACTCTTTCTGGCCCTCTCCTCTTTTCCCTTGTTTGTTCAAGATCTGCTCCCATTCCTGTTGGCATTTTGCTCTCTGTCTTTATTCTTAGTGGTTGAAGAAAGCTGGATGCTCATCCTTCCTTGTCTCATTTCCAGTTAGGGAATAACTGGAGAAGAGCTTGATGTAGCAACATAGAATCTTCACTCTGCTCCTTTAAACGGAAACATGAATTTCTGGGGAAGTGAGGACACTGGTCTCTGTTGGAACTCTGCCACTAGCTAGTCATGTGGCAGTCACGTCACCCTAGTGAGATGAGGTTTCAGTTCTGTAACTGATTTGGGGGGCCTGTTTTTGGCAATTTTCCTTTGAAATACATTAAGTGAATACCTAACTTTTTGCACTTTTATGTATCCACTTAACAAATACTTATGAAATACCTATTATGTGCTAGCATTGTTGGGAGAATATAGAAATGAGCAAAATAATATGGTTTCTGCCTTCATAGAATTACATACTTTCTAATGAAGAGATTTAAAAATAATGGTAAAATAAGGGTTCTTCCATCCCATAGTCCTATTATATGTTCTCCCTTTGCTGTAAAACATTGTATCCTGAGCTGCCGACACCAATTTTGTTTGTAAAATAATATGCATTAATATTAATATCAGAAGTTACTGTCAGAATATCGGTTTTTTTAAAGGAAAAAAGAATTCCTATAACTTCTCTATCTGGAGATTAGCATGCTTACTTTAAATGTGAAATGACATTTTATTGGTTTTTCAGTGTTTAAACACTGGCATACCATAGAGTCTAACAGCAGCCTTTTGACGTTTCCTTTTCTTTGCAGATTTATCCTCACACATATTAAATATTATCTGTCTTCTAGGTGATCTGTAATAAAAGGAAACTGTTGTCTTTGACGTTTTCCCTAAACATAGAATGATATTTTAAGTTGAAAGCATTGCAGGGTTTTAAACTTTACTGATCTTTTAGAAGAATTACCCCGTATTGTATGTGTCAATGTTAGTAGTATTTAATTCCAAAGATTTCAATTAAAATAAGGTGCCAAACATAGACTTCAGGAGAAGAGAAATGAGCAAAGTTTGCTTATTTTAATTCATCATAATTAGGCTCTAGGTCATGGCCCAGCAACTTGAAGACACTTATTACACTGAGCCTGACTGTCATTTGGGAGTGGTGTTAGGCCTGTGGGTAGACTTTCCTTTTCTCCTATACATGATATCAAATGGAGGCTTTTGCCTGAATGCAGTTCTGTTTGCATGCTTAGGAAAGGTGGTATGGATTTTCCTACTAATTTCACTGAGGACTTATCAGAAGTTCCCCTTAACATTTGCAAATTTGGCAGCCGTTGTGAGGTTGAAAACACTGTGGGGTCAGAATTTGGGAAGATGGAGGAGGGCAGGTTAGATGTTGAGAAAAGTCTCCATGTTCTGGGAGAACATATTGCTGGTATCTCTCAGGGTGCCAAATATTTGTATCCTTCAAAGACATACACAGGAAAATAATGTCTCCCTGTCATAATTCCAAGATGGATGTCCTTTCCTCCCTCCTTTCTTCCTTTCCCAAGCATTAATTGGACATGTGCCATTGTGCAGAGGACGAAGAATGCTCTGCCATTCAGATGTACATACATTTAAGTCATGTTCCTTTTATTATTATTTTTATTGTGGTAAAGTAGACACAACATAAAAGTTAACCGTTTTAATGTACACAGTTCAGTGACATAAAGTGCATCTACACTGTTGTACAGCCATCTCCAAAACTTTTCATCTTCCAAACTGAAACTCCATACCCATTCAGCAATAACTTCTCATCCTCTCTTAGCCCCCAGCCCCTGGTGACCACCATTCTATTGTTAGTTTCTATGAATTTGACTAATCTAGATACTTCAAATAACTGGAATGATATACTGTTTGTCCTTCTGTGTCTGGCTTATCTCACACATCACATAATGTCATTTATTTATTTACTTATTTATTGATAATTTACATCCAGGTTAGTTAGCATATAGTGCTATAATGTTTTCAGAAGATTCCAGTGATCATCCCCTTTGTACAACACCCAGTGCTCATCCCAACAAGTGTCCTCAATGCCCCTCACCCATTTAGCCCATCCCTCCCCCCACAGCCCTTCCAGCAACCCTTAGTTTGTTTTCTGTATGAAAGAGTCTCTTATGTTTTGTCCCCTCCCTGTTTTTGTGTTATTTTTGCTTCCCTTCCCTTATGTTCATTCATCTGTTTTGTATCTTAAATTCCACACATGAGTGAAGTCGTATGATATTTGTCTTTCTCTGACTGACTTATTTTGCTTAGCATAATACCCTGTATTTCCATTCACATTGTTGCAAATGGCAAGATTTCATTGTTTTTGATTGCTGAGTAATACTCCCATTTGTGTGTATGTGTGTGTGCGTGTGTGTGTGTGTGTGTGTGTGTGTGTGTGTATACTGTATCTTCTTTATCCATTCATCTGTTGATGGACATTTGGGCTATTTCCATACTTTGGCTATTGTCAATAGCGCTTCTATAAACATTGGGGTGCATGTGCCCCTTCAAAACAGCGTACCTGTATCCCTTGGATAGATACCTAATAGTGCAATTGCTGGGTCATAGGGTAGTTCTATTTTTAATTTTTTGAGGAACCTCCATATTGTTTTCCAGAGTGGCTGCACCAGTTTGCATTCCCACCAGCAGTGCAAAAGAGATCCTCTTTCTCCGCATCCTTGCCAACATCTGTTGTTGCCTGAATTGTTAGTTCTAGCCATTCTGACTGGTGTGAGGTGGTATCTCATTGTGGTTTTAATTTGTGTTTCCATGATGATGAGGGATGTTGACCATTTTTTCATGTGTCTGTTAGACATATGGATGTCTTCTTTGGAGAAGTGTCTACTCATGTCTTATGCCCATTTCTTCATTGGATTATTTGTTTTTTGGGTGTTGAGTTTGATAAATTCTTTATCAATTTTGGATACTAACCCTTTATCTGATATGTCATTTGCAAATATCTTCTCCCATTCCATTGGTTGCCTTTTAGTTTTGCTGATTGTTTCCTTCACTGTGCAGAAAGAAGCTTTTATTCTTGATGAGGTTCCAACAGTGCATTTTTGCTTTTGTTTCCCTTGCCTCCAGAGACGTGTTGAGTAAGAAGTTGCTGCGGCCAAGGCCAAAGAGATTTTTGCCTGCTTTCTCCTCTAGGATTTTGATGGCTTTCTGTATTATGTTTAGGTCTTTCATCCATTTTGAGTTTATTTTTGTGTATGGTGTAAGAAAGTGGTCCAGGTTCATTTTTCTGCATGTCACTGTCCAGTTTTCGCAGCACCATTTGCTGAAGAGACTGTCTTTATTCCATAGGAGACCACAATGCTATGAAACTCAAAATCAACCACAAGAAAAAATTGGGGAAGACAATGAATACTTGGAAACTAAAGAACATCCTCCTAAAGAATGAATGGGCTAGCCAAGAAATTAAAGAGGAAATTAAAAAGTACATGGAAGCCAATGAAAATTATAACACCACAGCCCAAAACCTCTGGGACGCAGAGGGAAGTATATAGCAATCCAGGCCTTCCTAAAGAAGGAATAAAGGTCTCAAATACACAACCTAACCTTACCCCTTAAAGAGCTGGAAAAAGAACAGCAAATAAAACCCAAAACCAGCAGAAAACAGGAAATAATAAAGATTAGAGCAGAAGTCAATGATAGTGAAATTAAAAAAAAAAAAAAAAAAACAGAGCAGATCAGTGAAACTGGGAGCTGGTTCTTTGAAAGAATTAACAAAATTGATAAACCCCTGGCCAGTTTGATCAAAAAGAAAAAGGAAAGGACCCAAATAAATCAAATCAAGAATGAAAGAGGAGAGATCACAACCAACACAACAGAAATAAAAACAGTAATAAGAGAATATTATGAACAATTATATGCCAATAAAATGGGTAATCTGGAAGAAATGGACAAATTCCTAGGAACATTATAAACTGCTGAAACTGAAACAAGAAGAAAGAAAATTTGAACAGACCCATAACCAGTAAAGAAATTGAATTAGTAATCAAAAATCTCCCAAAAAATAAGAGCCCAGGGCCAGATGGCTTTCCAGGGGAATTCTACATAATGTCTTTAAGGTTCATTCATATTATGTACCTTGTTCAGAATTTCCTTCCTTTTTAAGGTTAAACAATGCTCCATTGTGTATATGTATACAAAATGTATACAAAAATATAACAGTATATAATAACAATTATTACTAATGTTATATGTCAGTAATATAAATATAATAACAAATATATATTTGGCTATTGTAAATAATGCTGACATGAATATTAGTGTACAGGTGTCTGTTCAAGTCCCTATTTTCAATTTCATCAGGTATATATCTAGAAGTGGACTTGCTGGATCATATGGTAATTCTGTATTTAATTTTCTGAGGAACTGCCATACTGTTTTCCATCATGGCTGCACCTCGTTACAATCCCACTCGCAGTGTATGAGGGTTCCAGTGTCTCCACATCCTCATCAACACCTGTTATTTTCTGGTTTTGTTTTTGTTTTTAGTAACAGTCATTATAATGGATATGAAATGGTATCTCTTTGTGGTTTGGATTTGTATTCCCCTAATGACTAGTGATTTGTGCTTACTGGTCATTTGTGCATTTTCTTTGGAGAAATGTTTATCCAAGTCCTTTTCCCATTTTTAAGGTGGGTTGTTTATTTTCTGTTGTTTTTGAGTTGCAGGTGTTTAAAAATGTATTCTAGATATTAATCCCTTATCAAATACATGATTTGCAAATATCTTTCCCATTCTGTAGGTTGCCTTTTCACTCTGTTGATAGTGTCCTTTGATGCACAAAAGTTTGTAGTTTTAGTAAGTTTAATTTATCTACTTTTTTCTTTTGTTGCCTACACTTTTGATGTCATATCCAAGAAATCATTGCCAAATGGTCATGTACTCTTAATTGATGTATATTTATTATATACATGAATCATATACCAAACAAAAGCAAATTGAACTTTAAAAAAGGGATGAGACAAAGATGAGATAAGCAGTTACATTTTTTAAAACATCATTGAAAACATGTCATTGGATATGCTATATTATCTTTGAAAAGATTTGGTTTTAAGTTCTGGTTCTAAACTCAGTTTCTTTCTATAGTTGTTTCTAAAGGTGGTCATAGTAGAAAAATACCTCACAAAGATACATGTATACAAATTGAAGATGTGCATTGTTGGTTGTGCCTGCTAGATCATGATGCTGTTTTTTTCAATTCCATTCACCAATTATGCAAAGATTTTAGTTGAAAATCACTCACCAGATGTTCATCTTCCGTGATATCAATCAGTTGTTTATGCAGACTCATCAAAAAGTCCTGCATTTTATGTATTTTTGTAAGTGGGTATAGGTCCAATGAAATTCCACATGTGGATGATTTGAAAACAGGTTTGAAAATGTATTGTCAACTTTTAAAATGTGAGCACAGGAAGGAGTTGTTACAGGTGGCATACATTATTGTCAGTTGTATGATCATATGCTAATGGAAATAATATCAAACAGTCATTGTTCAAAATACTCTCCCCAGAGTAATTTTTTTGTTTTCAATAAGCAGTTGTTTTCTCATTCATTATCAGAATCAAAATTATCAAAATGGTAGCTTCATCTTGAAGGTGGTGATAAAGGGTATTTAATCTATGAAAATATCTTCCCAACAGCAAATCCTGACAACCATTGTCATACCAGAAAAAATCAGCAAATCTGGAGCATGGTGTTTTATATAATAAAGATGTATAATACCTTTATATTCAACAAACCTTTTATGTATTTTGCCACAAGTAGAAAAAAACAAACCTTGTGTCATTCAAAAGATTACCACGATTATTCCTCATGTCATTACAAAGTATTGTACAAGAGTCTGTATTTTAAAGATCTTGTCTTCTTGGAAAGGAACTACATTTTTGACATCTCTAACACTTGGCACACTCCTGGCTTCAACTGCTTTGCTGTAACATCTTGACTATGAATGATGCAGTGCAGGATTTTATATGTGGAAATGTTTCTATGATGTTATCCCAGAATATTTTTTAGTCCACTTTAAGTAACCATTCAATTAAGCAAATTTTTTCATAAATAATTGTTTTCAGGGGCGCCTGGGTGGCGCAGTTGGTTAAGCGTCCGACTTCAGCCAGGTTACGATCTTGCGGTCCGTGAGTTCGAGCCCCGCGTCAGGCTCTGGGCTGATGGCTCAGAGCCTGGAGCCTGTTTCTGATTCTGTGTCTTCCTCTGTCTCTGCCCCTCCCCCGTTCATGCTCTGTCTCTCTCTGTCCCAAAAATAAATAAACGTTGAAAAAAAAAATAAAAAAAAAATAATTGTTTTCATTAAAGAATTTACCATTGAGAATATAGCTTCTTGGTACATGTTTTCCTTTAGTTGTTCATAAGAAAAGGAGTTATTTTTTATTTCTTTTTTGAACCAGACTAGTAATATCATAAATTGATTTTTTAGCAATATCTTTACTTTTTTCTATCTATACAGAAAACCTGTATTATTATATACTTATTTTAATATTTATTTCTTTACATCTTCAGACATTCAGCAGTTTTGCTGAGAATCTTTCAATTACATTTGCTGATAAAGGAATGCATTTCAGCTTGTCTCCATAGTGATTTTCTTGTATTTCAAGTATTTTTTTTACCATAAGAGGAAGAATAAGTGTTTATCTATTCATACGTGGCTTTTCTTTTCTTTTTCTTTTCTTTTTCTTTTAATATTTTGGTATTAAGCAAGGATACTGAAAGAGGCTTCTAAACATTTCAATTGTAGTGAAGTTTCGTGAGGTACTGGATTCATTGTTGTCTGACTTTACCCCTGGCACTGTGGGGAGTTCACCAGAGGGAGTGGGTGGGAGAGTATTCTCCAGGCACAGTAAAGAGCAGATACAGATGTATGATGCTGTGAAAAAGGTGGGCAGCTTGGAAACCTGTGAGGAGCTCTGCTTGATCACCAAAAGATGAACGTAGGGGACCACAGGTGATGAGAGTGAAAATGACATCGGGAACTGGAACCGAGGTTTTCTTTGGAGGGAGTGAGCAGTGAAGTGAAACTTAGCCCAGGTTCTTTATCAAACAGAACCAGAGGTAAGGATTAAATGCTAATGCTTTCCCGGAAAGGTAATCTGGGGGCAGTGAGACAGGAAAAGTGCAATAAGTCAGGCAAGGATGGGAGGTACACAAGGTCTTCATTACGAAGCTGGTCATCACTTCACGAAGAAACAGAGCCAGTTTCTCAGCCACTTGAAACAGCTCCAAAGACGCTGTACAAAAAAGACGTGCCTCAGAGCATTCCATCAGCGTGTGTAGGGGAAGGGAATCCATCTGATAGCATCTTACCTTCTCTTGTCTCCCATTAAACAGAGCTCACTGTTGAGGTATTAACTCCCTTCTACTTTTGAACTGCATCACTGGGCACCTTCTAGAGAGCCAGATCCATGCCTTGCAGTGTGGTGCTTCATCTGAGTCTGGAACCAGTCATTGTGGCAGTGGTTGAGGCAGAACAGATAGCCAAGGGCTGATTGACAGGTGAGGCTGGGGGAATCTGAAGCAGTGCATAAGATGTACCCAGTACAGATGACCTCTTATGATCCTCAGATATGCTTGTGACCTTCCATTATATATGGTTTCTGTGATACAATATTGGGCTTTTATTATTATGAAAACAAATTGCTCTTACTGCTTCCCCACAGAGAGGAGGAACAAGTCGGTCAATCACAGAATTCCCCTCAGGAAGGAGACTTGTTGTGATTTCCAGAAAGAAGGCAAGTAGGCTAGTGAAATAATAAGTTACAATCTTTTGGCTGGGGCTGGTCCTGAGGCTCTAATTGATATTTATCATCTCTGTCCTCACATACATTCTATATACTTCCCTCATCCTGGGCCAGCTTTTGCTGGTCTATATTGGTTTCTTGGTGAGGTGACCTAGAACTTCAAGTGGTCTCACCCTTTGCTTTCCCTGTACATTTTAGGTCATGGCTGCTGCATTTTTCCATTAACCATTACCAATGGGCATGTGAGTACTGAGAGATACCCAGTGGATCCCCTGGGTTTCAGACACTATCTCCTTTGAAGCCATCCTGTGATGGTAACACCAGCTCTTTAATTAAATCAATAAGACAGGAAACCATTTCCTTACCTTTTGGACTGTTGGCATGAAAGCTCAAAATATTGTCATTAAAGCTCAAAATGGTCCAGGGGTAATCAGTGGGACTCTTACATACAGTAGCAGATGTGCCCCTTCTCCGGGAACTAGGGCCTCCGATTGGGAAGGACCTCGGATTGCAAGGAGTAGAAGCACAAATCCTGTCAATGGACCCCTGTGTTTGATGATGAGGGGACAACTTGTGTGTCTCTTGCTTCCTGGACCCATAAACCCTTACTGTTGGAAGCATATTACTATATGTCACCTGTCAATTTGGCCCATATATCACTTCTTGGAAGACAGTACCCAAACCCCACAAGATATTGCATCCATAGTTGAGCCCTCAACAGGCTGTTTGTCATTTTGTTGGTCTGGTGGGGTATGTAGTATAATCATTGAGTCCCCTGGTAACAAGTCCACTTTTGTACCTCTTTTGCTGTAGAAAACAATCCCACGTGGGAGCTAACATTGTGTGGAAAGCATGTTGAAGGATAAAGCATTCTGCAAGCCCTTTGATAGTGGTGTCAATAGAGGCTTTGCAGGTAGGAAAGGCAACCCTCTATCCAGAGTATGTGTCAATGTTGTATGGATTAATAATTAATGTCCCTTCCAGCATGGAAAAATTAACTTGCCACTAGATAGTTGTTGGATGACACCTAAAGGGATGGCGATACATTGAGGGCACATCTTTAGTCTCTGATGCTGGCACATTGGCCACTCATAAGTGGCTGTAGCCAGATTGGTGAAGATGACAAGAAGCCATTGTTATTAGGCCCATGCATAGTCTTCATCTTTGTTACCCTGTCTACTCTGTAGCTTATTGCACAAGCACTGGGCTGGTCAAGGAGACTATTCAGGGTCATTATGTCAGACCATCTTTCAGAGTCACCCACATTTGGGGCTAATGTGGTAACTGTTCATTTCCAGCTACACCAACATACTATGAGCCAGTCTTGTGTCTTTTTCCTCTGAGACTTGGTCAGCACAGGAATTAATGGGTTGAAAGAGAGGCACTGGTGTTGTAGAAGTAGATGGCAGGCAGTCTGGACCAGCAGTTGATAGTAATTTACTCATAATTTTGGACCTGCTCCAGCCTCATCATAAATGTGCCACTTCCGTCATATAGTAGACTGCTGCTGTGTCTGTCCAGCAGTATGATTTGGTGGATCTGTGTACACGCTAAGTGTACAGAGGCCACACTTCCTCTGTCTGCCCCAGTGATTGATCATAGCAGGCTGATCATAGCATAGTAAGGTAGGTCTATTCCTAGGAGACAGGGACTCCTCTAACAGGAGGTTTTAGCTTGTGGATGTCTCAGCATTCCTGCCAAGATTTCCTTAGAACTGCACTGGAGTCTAGGACTCTTCTATATAACCTTCCTAACTTCTTTCTCTCCTTCAATAGTGATCAGATCTGTAGCACATGTTTAATTGAATCTTGGTATTTGCTTCTTGGAGAACCAGGACTAACATGTGGTGCTTCATCTGAGCATGGGAGTGGTGGAGGGGAGCTAGAAGCTCCAGGCCTTGGGATCAGGCAGATGATTTCTGTAGGCAGGCATTTTAGATGTGTGAAGTAGCTGTAGTTAGGGCAGAGCAAGTGACAGAGGCCTGGGAGACAGGGAGGCTGAAGGATCTGAAGGGGTGCGTAAGAGATGTCCAATGTGGAGGGTTTTCAACAACAGAGTGAGGTTTATAATTATAGGCACATCGCTTCAGCAGTGAATTGAATGGCTGGAGAGCAGCAAATATCACAACAGGGAGACTGTTTAGGAGACAGTGTTATAGGCAGGGGATAATGAGTGTAAACTACAATAGTGTCATTGAGAAGGAAGACAACGGGATAGGTAAGACACTGAGAATGGTGAGAAGGGGATAAGGAAAACTAACAAGTCTTAGTGATATTGAGGTCAGACAAAGGGGAAAGAGAAGCGGCAAAGCTGGTTCTTTGGTTACTGGTTGAAGAACTGAGAGGATAAAGAATATAGTAGGAAAAACTTTTCTTCTTTCAAAATAAAGCCTCTCTGGTTACATTGAGTTGCGGTGTCTATTTAACATCCATATGAGCTGTGGGATGTATAGATTTGGAGCTCAGGAGCTGAGGAGAGGGTTTGCACAGCAGATGCAGATGTTGGAATTCTCAACTTAAGGAGAAGCTGTGAGCAACGATGCAATTGCCCAGGCAGAATGTGAAGAGAAGGGGCCTCATGATGCAGGTCTGGGGCTCACCACTGTTTAGTAGGAGGATTGATGATGAGGAGCCCATGGAAGAGTAGAACTGAGAATTAGAAGAAAAACTGGAGTCCTAGACACCCACTGTGTAAAGAACCTCACAAAGAGGAGTCATCAATAGTGTTGGGTCCCTGGAGTTGTCAAACAAGGTAGGGGCTGAAAAATAGACACCTTGTTGTTATTACAGTTGTTAACAAGATTTATTTTTTTGTTTGTTTGGTTTTATTTATTAATTTTGAGAGATAGTGTGTGAGTTTTCATGAGTAGGGGAGGCGCAGAAAGAAAGAGAGAGAATCCCAAGCAGGGTCTTTGCTCTCATTGCAGAGCCCAATGCTGAGCTGGATCTTACGAACCTTGAGATTATGACTTGAGCCAAGATCAAGAGTTGGACACTTAACTGACTGAGCCACCCAGGCATCCCAACAATATTTCTAATCTGGGAAGAAGCCAGATGACAATGGGGTCTGAATGAAAGGGAAGTAATAAAAGTGAAGATGGAGAAATGCACTATTCTTTCAGTGAGTCAAGTGTGAATTAAATTGGCAGAATTCAAAGAGGACTTTCTTGTTTCTGTTATTTTATTTTTTTAAGATGACAGAGACATGTGCACATTTCTAGGCTAATGGGAAAGAACCAGGAGAAAGGGAGAGGTGGAGGTTACAGGTGAGAGAAGAGAGTGAGACGAGGTAAGCCTCAGATCATGGTAGTTTCTGTTTGTTTTATGATGGTCTCTAGATGAAGAGAGAGAGAGAGAGAGAGAGAGAAAAGAATTTCTTCTGAATGAGCTTCTTGATGTAAACAAGCCCATACATTAATGTCAGGTACCAGACTTCAGCTCCCAGAGGATCCTGTGCCTTTCTGAAGAACATGGCAATGGCTGACTGAGAGGGAGCAATCATTGCCTCTGCTGAGCACAAATGAACTAATCAGATCAAATCTGCATAACTCATCCACAAAAATTCCTATAATAATCCAATCCTATTTCCATCCACATCTTACTGCAAGTGTCTCAAACAATGGGACATTTTATTAATCAGAGAAAAAGTTTGTCTAAAAGCTCACTGTAAGGAAAGCTTTAGTCTAATCTCTCCTGTGTCACATTTCATTATGACAGATGTGTCTCATTGTAGGTTCTTATTTACATAGCACACAGACATATTGTCATTACAGATAATTAGTCTCGAAAGCATTAGCTTTTAAAACAAATCAAGTTTTAAATTTCCTATTTATCCATCAGCATGTTAAAGAAGAATATGCCCCCTCCCCCATTAGGTTCTATGCCTGGTTTTATTTCTGCTCGAGCTCTTTGTCCTCATGTTTTCGAGTGGAGGGGAAGCACTGAGAGGTTCAGATGAAGCTATTGTTCTGGCATTCTAAAACTGCTGACATTCTTTTCTGTGAAAGTCATTGAATCACCAAATTTGATGAAAGGTCCCTGAAATATCAGGAAACAGATTTTCTGTGGAGTCTGTGAATACAACTATTAATGAAATGAATTTTAAAGTCACAGGAAAATATCTTGGATTTTTTTTTTCTTAGCTTGGCTGTTTTCTTCACTGAGAAGTATTTTGAAAATAATTTACTGCAAGGGTGCCTGGGTGGTGTAGTCAGTTGGGCATCTGGCTCTTGATCTCAGCTCAAGTGTTGGTCTCTCTGGGTCATGAGTTCAAACCCTGCATTGGGCTCCACACTGGATGTGAAGCCTACTTAAAAAAAAAAAAATAAGTTACTCCTTTTTGACAAAGATATGATACGTGGGTACCTTTTTGTAAAAGAACACACTGTGATATGAAAATGAAGTATCAACTTGTCTTGAATGTTTTCTGAGAGATTTTACTTCATAAACAAACAACAGAAGGGTCTCAGTCGTTCCATTTTACAGTGTAGTTTTGGTGGTGCTGTTTTGATTAAGCTTTAAGGTACTGCAGTAATTGTAAAATGCTATACTATTTTAGTGGAAAGTTATTTCCCAACTCGGAGATTAGAAGTGTGTGTGTGGGTCACTCAGCATCCGTTGTGTAAGTTGTTGAATTAAATTTCTGCAGATGTAGTCATTTACAGATACCCCTATTCAGAAATTGTTTTCCTATGAAAAATTAGAGATATTAATATGTAGAGATCTACATTAAAAACTATAGGAAAGTAAAAATGAAAATGTTTAAAACACACGTTATTGGAGTTACAGAAGGAGAAAATATTTGGTGAGATAATGGCTGATGATTTCCCAGAATTATTGAAAGATGTGAATCTTTAGATGCAAGAAGTAAAAATTCCCAGGCATAATAAATAAAATAAATCTACGTCTAGATATATCATAATGTCTTGAAGATCTTAAAAGTAGGAAGAGATCAAGTTGCCTATACACAAATTACTCTTAGGTTCTCAACCTCTAATGAGCCCCCGAATCACCTGTAAATTTAGTAAGTAAGCATGGAGAAGTGTCTCCACCATTTCAGAGTTCTGATTCAATTGGTCTAGGATGGGATCTGAGATCCACACATCTGACAAGCTCCGTAGACCATACTTTTGGGCGGCAGCAGTAATGCGAGGGCTGACTTTTCAACATCAACAATGGAGAGAGGCCCTAAATGGATAATATTTTCAAAATGCTGAAAGAAAAGAACTGTCAATACGGTAACACATACCTAGTTAAAACTTCAGGCAAGCATAAGGGCAAAATAAAGACATTTTCAGCTAAGAAATATTGAGAGTGTATTACCAGTAGGCACTCTTCAAAGGAGCTTCTAAAGGACTCACTTGAGGAAGAAGAAAAAAGGAAGATGTGTGTGCAACACAAGAAGGAATGATGAGCAAATTAACATATGGGTAAATATAAATTGTTTCATGACAGTTTCAAGCTGTTTGTAAATGTTTTTATTAAAAGTTATCACAGTAAATGAAAAATACCTAAAATGTATTTACCAAAAACTTACAGCAAATATCATCCTTACTGGTACATCATTAGAAACATCATCTCCTTTAAAATTGGCATGACACGAGGATGCCTGCTATATCATTTCAACATTGAATTGGAGGTCCCAGTTGAAAAATAAGAAAAAACGTATTAAAGATATATGAATAAAGTTGTAATTACTCATAGATAATGATTTAAAAAAGAGAAAATAACGGCATATAAGTCAGCCGAAGCTATTGTTATGCCCTCTCTTCCTGCTGGGAAATGGAGGAAGATGCTCCCTGGTTTCCAGTATGTATTTGGTAAACCTGACTCTGGGATACCCTTTTTTTGTTACTATTTTCCAAACACTGTATTATTGTCACCTTGACATACAGGTTTCAATAAAGCTTTATAAAGATAATGGGAAAAATTAATAAGGGACATCAACAAGTGTACTAGATACATATTCTATAAAAAATAAATTTAAAGACATATGGTTAAATAAAACATGCCATTTAAAAAAGAAAAACATATAAAGAATTAGAAGTAAATCCAAGAAAATCTGACAGTGACCTTAAATGTTCATATTAAGTCATAATATACTTGCTTATGTTAAGACTTACGTAATTCATAATTGTGAAATTATCTCCTAATTGTTTCCTTTGTTCAAGACTGGTTGCCTATCCAAGTAAAACTTTCTTCACATCAGGAGTTGTGCCTTCTAGTTGTCATACTATTCTATTCTGTAATGTGCAATGCTAAGATATTTTAAAAAATGAATTACTATTATGAGAAGTTTCAAGTATGTTAATCCAATTGAGTTTGGCATATATGGGGGAAATAATGGAACAAAAATAAATGATCCAATGTTTTGGGCACAGTTCTTCTGTTACACAAAAATCATTTGGAAAGATACTTCTTTATAACCCTCAAAGCTATCTGGACAAAATGATTAATACAAAGATAGTGGTTATCATAGAGTGTGCATGATCACCAAGCAGATTGAACACTTACACAAACATGTAGTAAAATGCTGGTTGGTACCACTCTGGAGTGCACGAGACCCCCACCCTCCAATTTTCCCATGCATGACCCTTAATAATAGGCCTTTCTGATTATCTCTAGATTTTTCATAGTGTCTGAAACCCACGAGAATTGGCATAATACTTTAGTTTCTTCATTAAATAGAATTTGGGGAATAAAGGTTATATGAAAAATGAAGCTCCTTAAACTAATACTGGGCAGTTAGTATTTTTGGTTTTTGTTTATTTTTGCGAAGCTGTTTTCCATTCATTTCAAGTAGAACTTAAATATTATGAAGGTGACAAATAAGATAAATTAATCACTTTAGTTTAGTGTGAATGTTTTGAATTGTAATTGGAAATGTAAACATTATTAACCTAGAAAAAAGAAGTGAGATTTTCTTTCATCTTTTGGTCCTCTCCTGTTTGTTTCCATGAGATTTTGAGACTTTCTTAGAGAGGATGGTTCATGTGTTTTGGGATTCTCTCCCAGACCTGCAGCATTCAGTGCTTCTCATCTGTTGTTGGGGCTGAACTAACAGCCACCATGACGTTGAACATACTTGACTGTCACACCACGTGAGTAGATACAGGGCATCTTTGAAGCTAGTTCTGTCTGCAACCCTCAACTGGAAGAGGCCATCCTGGAGGACTGCAGCAGCCCCTGGGTGGTCAGCAGTCCCTTGCCAGCCATGGAGGTTAAGAGGCAGATAGGCTTTAAGGAACAGCAACTTTAAAACTGTGCAGTGACCTTTCCTGGCTGGGGTTCTCCCCGGAAGAGGCTATTGTGGGGAGGGAGCAGAGGGGCTTTGCCAGGTACTCCTGATCAACACATCTTTGCTCTTTTTTTTTTTCATCTTTTTCAACCTCCACTGCAACCTGAATTTTCAATTGTGTTTCATTCCTAGTTCTGTTATAGAACCAAAATAACATAGCTTACATTTTGTTTATTCAAAATCAGAGGTTATTTGGAAAGCAAATAGCTTGAGTAGCCTCCTGGGTAATTTTAATAAAACTTAGTACCTGAGAGATTCTGTTAAATGGAAATGGAAATTCACTCCTGATCAGTTTCCATTTTCATTTTTTTCATTTTCACTTTAATTACTGAGCCTCCTTTCTCTGAAATCAAGTCTCTAAAACAGACCTTAATTATCCGTGTTTAACTGTAGGAAGATTTATTATTCAGAGAGCAGCTAGCAATTCAGAATAGATGCTGTTTTGTTCATATTTTAAAGGGTTAGTCAGAAATATTTCTTCTAATGGGAATATTTTGTACAAAAGGCCACTAGACCAAAAGGTAGACAGCTGAAAACAAAAGGGTTTAAAATAAATCTGTAACAGAAGAAGATGACTAAATCTTTTGAACTCTTTAGTGGCATAATCCCCATGGAGTAAATGAATTAAATTAACATAATTTCAATAGAACCAATCTTTGCATTCATATAGCATCTTATTTTTTCTAAGATCTCTTTTTGCCTTATATCTTAAATAAATGATTCCTCTAAGGTAAGTACTCCTGAGCCTCTCTAGTCTTTTAGGAATCCATCTAACTCTCTTTATGTGCTTCCCTAGAAGTGATTTTCTTTGTAAAATGAGACATTTTTTATCTTAAATTGCAGAATTGTATCTACCTTGAGGTGTAAAAACATCATTTCCTCTTTAGTTCTCTGTAGCCTGGTTTATAAAGTTTGTTTGCCAAAGAAGTTTTAGGATATTATAATTTCTCAAAGCCTTTAAAAGTAAAAGAGACATTTTATCTCTTATTTATGGTTTTAATGTGGTTCTGCTGGAAGGGAAATGTAAGAGATAGACATAAAGGTATGTTTGGAAAAGAAGAGGTGATGAAAATTAGTTGCAAGGATACTGTTTCAGGTGTTGGTGGTATCTGTAGGGGGTCACATCCCATATGCAGACAGAAATCAGAGCCAGAATGTGTTAGAGAGGTCAAGGCTTATATATAGGACTAGTCCAGGCAGGAATGGTGGTTGAAGTTGTGAAAGTGAAATATCTAATGAAAGAGAAGAGAATCAATGACATATCTAGGATGAAGGAGGAAGGAAGGGAGGAACGCCTGTGAACAGAGTCTGAAAAGGTATGCTTAGAAGGATAGGAGGAAAGCAATGGAGTTATGTCCCAAAAGACTAGGAGGAGATCATTTCAAGAACTAGGATAGATCACCTATATTCAATGGAAACTGAAAATAAGGCACTGCATTTGGTATCTGGATTTTTTGTTGTTGTCATCAGATAACCTGAGGTAATAGTGAAGAAGATGAAGAAAGAAGTTAAAAGGGGCAGTAGATGCCTTATAACAAAATGGAGGCAATAATAATATATTGTCCACTGGAATTGCTGGGTGTGGAAGGTTAGAAATATGATATTAGCTGGAAGGGCACTAAAGTTAAGTGATTTAGGGTACAGGCATCTGTGCATATTTGTGGATAGACTGGAAGACTCCAATAAAAAGGGAAAGGATAGATATAATGTTGCAAGAAGGACTCAGAGAACAGTCTGGAAGGAATGGGATTTTTATTATTTTTTTAATGTTTATTTTGAGAAAGTGAGAGAGAGCATGGTCATGGGCATGAGCAGGGGAGGGGAGGGGCAGAGAGAGAGAAGGTGAAAGAGAATCCCTAGAGGCTCCATTCTCAGTGCAGAGCCTGATGTGGGACTTGATCTCACAACCATGAAATCATGCCCTGAACCGATATCAAGAGTTGGACACTTAACTGACTGAGCCACCCAGATGCCCCAGGAGTGGGATTTACTAAGGTTTACTTAGAAATGAAGAAACTTTATTTTCTTCATTAGAAGCTTAGAAATGAAGGAACTCATAAATGCTTTTCTCATTAAAATAGAGGGAAAATAATTCTAGCCGAAGACCTTTTCTCGGGAGGTGGGTAGTGAGGCTAGGGAAAGCAATGGAGAAGAGGTGACATTTGGGTCATGCCTCTTCAGTAGCATCATATGTGTACCTATTTCACAACCAAGATCATCACTGATTTGCTCCATCAATAAGTAATAACATGCTGCTAACTCTTTATTATTGAGACCTTTCTCCCATAGCCCCTTCTGACTTTTCTTTGACACTGTTACACCAATTACCTCAAGATTATCTATCATTTGTCAGGTAGACCAGGATCATAGAAAGAACATTCAAGAAAAGGAAACAGTATTCACTAAAACAGAGTTAATAAAAATGCAGCAAAAAGGCCAGTATGGCTGACGTATAGGATATTGGGTTGTATGAATGGTTAGAGTGCGGCACAGAAAAGTAATCTGAGAGCTTAATAAGGAAGCAAAATGCCATACTAAAAAGCTTAGGTGTGATTCTTAATGGGGAACTGGTAGATTTTCCTTCTCTGGGCACAGTGTATAATATTGATTGTGCTGATCATATGTGACAAGGTATATATATATGGCAGGGTTCTTCAGGGGCTTGGAATGGGAACTGTGAAGGGTTGGGAGTTTCTCAGTGGATTGGGGATTGGATGTGAGTCAAGGACTTCCCAGCAGCTGAGAGTCGCTCTCTACCTCAGGACTATTTGGCTTGTTGCCCAGGGGATTCTTACTCTGTGGAACCTAATGGACCATGAGTGGTCTACCACCTCGTTGCTGTAGTCAAATTCATACCTAAAAATAAGCTTACCAAAGTGGTCATTGAGGGCAATGCCCTGCATCAAGGTGGAGGAGTGGGTGACTCTGTTAATCATGAGAGACAATCTAGTCTTCAGTATTGCTCAGGACTTTCTTCAGAGGGCCCCCCAACTCCTGCTCTACCACATTCTTGACGTTGAACTTAGAAGCTTTCTTCACATGGCAGGTCGGATCCATGACATACTCTTGGAAGTGCCACTGGTTACGGGGATGATACTCTGGGAAGCACCATGACATCATGGTTCACCACAGGGGACACCCACAGTGTCTTCGTGGCATTGATGGCATAGACTGTGATTATGAGTTTCTCCATGATTTGAAATTTTTATGGATGATGTTGGCCAGGAGAGCCATACAATTAGGGTTCAGATGGCATTGCTTACAATCTTGAGAGAGTTCTCATGTTTCTCCTTGCGCATGAAAATTCCCATTGCACACATGAGGGATCAACACAAGGTACAAAGATGAGGGCTTTTGTGGCTTCACCTTCAGGTGAACCTTAGCCTTCTCAAAAACAGTAAAGATACCAGGGGACGCTTCACCAACATCACCCCATTTCATGTTGGTGAGGGTAAGGCCTAATAGAGATTTTTAATCTTGTATGCATAGGACATAATTCACGAGTTACTCACAATGATTTCGTTGGTATGTGATGGATGAGGTGGAGTTTCTCTAGAGGAACAAATATGGAGGTGAGGATATGGCTGAGGCATAGGAGCACAAGGTTATTACTTGGGAAGATTTGGCTGGCCAGGTTTCTTCTAAGTGTTCTTGTATAGTTAAGGGCCTAACAAGCTCAAGTTCCCATCAGGATAGGCTTATAGAAATTTTGAGAACTAACTGGAACCAGGTCACCATTCCAACTCTACCAACTTGCAACACTTTCTCCTGCCTGCTCCCATTCCTTTCTAAACCTGCTCATCCCCAACCAAAATGCCTGACTTCATATCAAGTGAACATATCAAGAGGTTCACTGCCTCCCTCTTCTGTCTTATGCACTTGGAATTGTAGCTATATGCCTTGATCGTTCCTGGTCATTGTTTAGGTGAGAACAAACAGTTCTCAATAGTAACCTGATTATTATTTAGACAAGTCAAGCAATATTCTTGAGAACTTAAAAGAGCATAAATGATGGGGGTGATAACCCTCTCCATGGTCTCTCTTACAAAATAGAGATTACTTACAATGAGGCTCTAACCAATAGATTGTACTTCCTCATTTATTTGATGAAGAGATAAAGATTTATGCCTAGCATTTAATATTATCACTTTGAGTTCCCATACTATCATTTTAACTTAAGTTTAAAAAACTTAGTATGATATTTTCTCAGATTTTAAATAAGACTGATTCTCAAGGAGCTTTGCTATGTGGCAATAAGGTTTGTACTTTATATCCTAAGTTGGGTGAGAAGTGTACAGAAAGAGAACATCCTCATGTCTAATCATTTAAAAATTTAATTTTGGGCTTAATCATTGTAAACAGGTTTCCCAGTAGAATACTTAAATGCTACCTGTATCATAGATAAAACAGAATATGATTTTGATCAGGTATAATGCATTAATAAAATGTTAGTTTGTGTGATTATTTATTATTATTATTATTATTATTATTATTATTATTTATTTTAGCGAGAGAGCATGAGTTGGGGAGAGGGACAGAGGGAGAGAGGGAATCCCAAGCAGCTCCAAGCTCAGTGTAAAGCATGATGCAGGACTTGATCCCATGACCCTGGGATCATGACCTGAGCTGAAATCAAGAGTTGGACCCTCAACTGACTAAGCCACCCAGGCGCCCCTAGTTTTTTGTGATTTTTAAATGAGATAGGAAATGCATCATGACTGGTAAATTGTCTCTCAATTAAAAAAAAAATCACAGAATAAAACTGTAGGTCCTTTCCAAGTATTTGCACCTAAATTTGTATACTTTTCAAATACATATCAACCACATTCGCGTTTTCTGATTTGCTAAATAAGTAAGGAAAGCAGCTTCATAGAATGAAAAAAACTATAAACCAATGAGACTTCACTAGCAGGCAGAATTCCCTTTTGCATTTTTCTGATGACTCTTCTTTGAGTTTTGTACCATGTAGTTCTACCACTCTTCCCATCCCATAAGCCTTCATTTATTGAAGATTTTGGCACCAACTCATAGGAGTCATGACTTCTAGAACCCCTGCTATAATCACAGATAACATTAACATTCTGGTGAGCAGTCTCTCAAGGTTCAACTTGACCTCCTTAACTGAACAAAGCTTAACTTCCATTCTACGTCAGCAACCCATCCACAAACTCATCCTCACTAATCATTCCTGAAGTTGGAAACTCCAATATAAACATTGTCGCTAGGGGCGCCTGGGTGGCTCAGTCAGTTAAGCATCTGGCTTCAGCTCAGGTCATAATCTCACGGTTTCTGAGTCCTAGCCTTGTGTCAGGTTCTGTGCTGACAGCTCTGAGCCTGCTTCAGATTCTGTGTCTCCCTCTCTCTCTCTCTGCCCCTTCCCTGCTCGCTCTCTATCTCTTTCAAAAATAAATAAACATTAAAAAAAAATTTTAAACTCTGTCTCTGACTGCAGCTTCTTAGTCATCCAACTTTCACCTACCATGCCCTGTTGAGTTCCCTGGTTCCTCAAGCTTGTGTTCATTGCTTCCCCCTCTTCCTTGGCTAGAAACATCTCTCCAACTATTCTCTTGCCTGGGCCTTATTTCCCTCCAATGGTATCAGCCTCCCAAGTCCTGACCTTGTCTAAAAGGCAAAATGGACGTTTTCTGCCCTACACCTAGGTACTGAATATTGCTGGAGGAAATCACAGGTTGTTACTGCATAGTTTTGGTCCCCAAATCTGAGTGAGATGCTCAAAGTGATTCTAGGAGGCAGTCTCTCACTTTCTTCATAGGCGTATTCACTTTTTCGTAAATACTGACCTCCTTTCTTAGCAGGTGACATTGCCTCATGTGTTACAGTGAGAAGTTGCAGTTTTTCAGGGACTTCCTCTCCCCCACTATACCATTTGGTTCACACACAAAGTAAGATCTCAACTAGACATAAGATTATGTTACACTGAGGCAGAAAAACTTTGATCATCATATCAGAACACTGGGAAACATCTTTTTGCAGTTACTTTTTTGTTGTTGTTGCTGTTTTATAGCAACAAGCCTTCCATGTCATAGATGATGTATAATAGCCCCGTACTAGATGCAGTGAACCCAATGACATCATCAATAGTGTCTCATTCATGTTTCATAGATATGTATTATTCAAATGAGTGAATTATGTGATGAATGAACGAATGGCATAATTCCTGAAGTGAATGAATAAATGTAGAAGTGTAAGAAAAGTTTTCTACACAATAGCTTATAATTTAATTTAGAAACATCTGAACACAACATTGTATAATAAAGTTTTGAATTGTATGGGTAAAAAATTGAAGATAAGGTGATATATAAGAAGGTGCTAATTATATAGTCTGGGTAGGGTAATTCATACAGAAGGGTGTTTTTTTTGTTTGTTTGTTTTTTGTTTTTTGTTTTTTGTTTTTTGTTTTTGTTTTTGAATACAAGAGAGATAACAGCCCCCAGCATTACATGTTCTAGGTTTTCAATATTCAGAAAAGACAGAATGGCTATTCATATTGCCAGAGGGTAAGAGTGTTAGACCGTGAGAGTTAACAATATGGAAAGAAAAAAAGAATCCCTTTCTAGGTGGTAAGGCCAAAGGATAACTACAAGTTAAAGGCAGTTGTGTGTGTGTGGGGGGGGGGGGGGGTGGTGGGAGGGGGTTGGTCAGTGAAAATTGCATCTGGGGAATTACAGGAGAACCAGTTTAACTAAAACATTAATTTGACAGGTAGGGTGTGTGTTTGTGTTTGGTGGTGGGGTGGCACTTAAAAAAGCTGGGCACAGAAGTTTCAACTTAGCAACTAGTTTGTTAGAAATTTATTGATACTAGTATGAACTACTTTAAAACAATTCCTATGGTAGTGTCCTAATATTGTAAGAAAAATAATTTTGCTTATGATTCTGTGCTAAGAGCTTGTAAAAATAAGTCATTCACTCTTGTCTGATGTTTAGTGGAAAATCAGTATCTTTAATAATTAATTCAGCAAACTTTCAGATTGTCTGCCATACACAAGATAATGCCCTACAAGTTTTGGGAGATATAAAGGTGTATTTAAAAATCCCATGGTGGGGGAGAAAAGGAATACATAAACAGTTTGTAATATATAAACACTGATTTATGAATATTTCATGCATGTATGTGATCACCACCAGGGGGCAAATTCCCTTCCTTTTGCAAAACTAGCTGCCAAAGGAGAGAAAGTTCTTCCACCAGAGCCAGTCAAAAGAAAAATTCCTGATCTGTTTTTTCCAGAGTCGTAGAAGGTATTAAAAGTCTCTACTTTTTCCAATCATAGGTTTAAATAGGTTTCTAACATTAATTGTCTTTCTCATGGAACTAGTGCCATAAATAATGGTTAGATTATTTGCAGGTTGATTCCAAAAACATGTATTTTAGCTAATTTTGATGTAGTTAGAAAAACAAATATAATCCATTATTAATGTAATTATGTATATAATTACAATAATATATAATTATAATAGGATATATATTATTATAATGGCATTTATAATTTTTATGGAAAATTTTCTATAGTACAAACTTGCAGAACTCAATCCATTTATATCAGTGATTGCCTGTTATTTCAAGGCATTAAATAAATGCCAAATGAACAGAGGTATATATTCACCCTTAAGATTTTCCTATCTTCTGAAATGTAGAATTACTTATTAAAGAAACAATAAGGATTTATCAGTATAACAGTCAAGATAGCCCACTTTCCCTTTTATGAAAGAATAAATTTTTCGCTTTATTTTTGCAGGTTAATAAAAGACCATCCTCCCCCCCTTCACCATTTCCAAGTACTTGATCACCATTGTCTGTAAATAAATTATAAAAGTTCCATGTCAGGTTAAAAACGAGCTGTATTGTGCTTATCAAAGAGCCTCAGACTCTGCAAATACCTTCTGCACCCCAAACAACAAAGACATGTTCATTGTACATCCATTTTTTCAGGCTAATTTGCTCCCAAAGCCAACACAAGTAGAAATTCCTGTCATTAACTTTATCTTTCAAGTGGAAAACACAGACATTATTAGTAAGTTTTTTTTTTTTTTTTACTTGTTTTGTAGCAGTGCTTTGACATTACAGCCAAATGCAACCAAGCCACTGGCCCTCCTTCTCCCTTAAGACCCTGCCCTTTTCAGATTTCAGGATCATTTCAATGCTTGCTACTCCCTCTGCTAAAAGGCAGTTGGGATTATAAACCACAAATGAACATTTTGTTCCTAGTTAAGCCAATGGAGGAAATACAGGTCACAATCTGTCACCATACAAAGTAATTACAATATTATTGACTACATTCTCTATACTGTACTTTTCATTCTCTGTATTTAAGTCTGTTTGTTCATCTTTTTTTTTTTAATTCCACATATAAGTGAAATCATATGCTATTTGTTTTTCTCTGTTCTTATTTCACTTAACATAATACCCTCTAGGTTCATCCATGTTGTCACAGATGGTAAGATTTTATTATTTATGGCTGAGAAATAGTCCATTGTGTGTGTGTGTGTGTGTGTGTCTGTGTGTGCGTGTGCGCGCGCACGTGCATGTGTGTGTGTGTGTGTGTGTGTGTGGTTTGTGTGTATCACCTCTTTTTTATCCATTCGTCTATTGATGGACGCTTGAGTTGCTTCCATATTTTGGCTATTGTAAATAATGCCACAATAAACATAGGGTACTTGTAACTTTTCAAATGAGTGTTTTTGTTTCCTTTCGGTAAATACCCAGTAGTGGAATTATTGGATCATATGGTATTTCTGTCTTTTAATTTTTTGAAAAACCTCCATGCTGTTTTCTACAGGGGTTGCGCCCATTTGTACTCCCACCAACAGTGCACGAGTGTCCTTTTCTCTACATTCTCACCCATACTTTTTGTTTCTTGTGTTTTTGGTTTTAGCCATTCATTCTGATGGGTGTGAGGTGATACCTCATTATGGTTTGATTTGCATTTCCCTGATAATGAGTCACGTTGAGTATCTTTTCATGGGTCTGTTGGCCATCTGTATGTCTTCTTTGGAAAAATGTCTATTGAGTTCACCTTCCCATTTTTTAAAATTGGAATGTTTGTTTTTTGGTATTCAGTTGTATAAGTTCTTTATATATTTTGGTTATTAATCCTTTATCAGATATATCATTTGCACATATCTTCTTTCATTCGCTAGGTTGCCTTTCATTTTACTGATAGTTCCACTTGCTCTGCAAAAGCTTTTTATTTCGGTGTAGCCCCAATAGTTATTTTTGCTTTTGTTTCTTTTGCCTGAGGAGACAGATCTGTATATTTGTTGTTAAGGCTGATGTCCAAGTGATTACTGCCTATGTTAAAAGAAACACACAGTCCTTATTCATCCAACACCTAAGACCAAATTTTCTCTTCAATGTATCTAGTAGGAAACATTATATATATAAAACCCTCTTCCTATAAAGGGAGACTAGTTTACTATGAATAATGACTCATCATCCTATTTGGGGCTCTAGATGAGGGGTTATAAAATTAGATGCAGGCCAAGCACTCAAGGGTCAAGTAGCCTCCTGAAATTTATATCAGTGTTGTGCAAAAGTGCATTTTTGTTGAAGACAGACCAGAATTTCACCAGATTCTTAGGTTGATTACTCCAAAAAGTTTAACCACAACTGATCTAGCTTCCTTGTTTCTCCTCCTCCTCTTCTTCTTCTCCCTTCTCCTCCCCCTCCCTCTCTTCTTCCTCTTTTTCCTCGTACTTTCCTTCTCCTTCTCCTTCTCCTCACTGATTTGACAAAAAACATCCACTCTAGGATTAGAAACACAGGAATTGAAAGGCTGATTTTTTTTTTGCCACTTAATAGTTACATTAACTGGGGTATGTTTCTCAAATTCTTTTTCACACAGTTTCCTCACTTGGTAAATGGGATGGTAACTATTTCCAACCCCTCAGAGTAGGTGGGATATTAAATGAGATATAACAGTGATTCTAAATTTGAGAGTGCATCAGAATCACCTGGGAGGGCTTGTTAAAAACAGAGATTACTAGAACCCACGTCCAGAGTTTGATTCAGTTGGTCAAGGATGGGTCTGAGGAATTGCTATCTGTCAGGTTCCAAGGTGATACTGATGCTGCTAGTCTAAGGACCACAATTTGAGAACCACAGCTTCCCTTCTGAAACAGTCATAGAAACCTGGCCCTTGTGATCTATTGCCCATCATGTTGCTTACTAGGATAAATTCTTCTGCACTGTTGTATAAGCCTTCATTTCAGCATCTAGCATCACAAGTACAGCTCGGGTTTTCAAAGCTGGCATGCCTGCTGGGCTCCATCCAACCCTAGTAGTTAAGAAGAGGATGGGTTTTCCCAGTTTTCAAGGACCACTGTCTACTAGAAATATAATGCATGATACATACATAATTTTAGATTTCCTAGTAGCAACATTTTTTAAAAGGTAAAACTATAGTAACGTATTTAACCTAAAATATTATCATATGATAGGATATTGTCATATTAACATGTGATCAATGTAAAAAGTTATTGAGATTATATATATATATATATATATATATATATATATATATATATAATTGCTCTACTGGACAGCACTATTTTAGAGTATTTTGAATGGAAGAGATCTGGATTGCCCTGTATGTGTTCTTAGAGTGTACTGGGCTCTTTGTGCTACAAATTCTTCTGTCATAAGAGTAGCACAATCTCTCGAAAGGCCACATGCCCTTTTGTGAGACAATGGAAGGCCCAGGTCTGGGATACTGTAATAGAAAGTCGCATGTTTCACCAGGCAAAGAAAACATCCTTAGATATCTGTTATGATGCTCCTAAAATATTCGCGTTTCCAAAATTAGGCTTTTCTTCCTTGAAGTTAAATTCATAGCATACACATCGATCTGCTATTCCAGTCAACTCTAGGAGTGGTGAATTAATTAGCTGCTTTTCCTTTTTCCTAGGAGAGACTCTGGGAGACCATTTTGAATAGAAATCTCCAGGCAAATTGCCATATATGTAGATCAGAGTCACTGTCTTCCAATTCAGCTTTTTCCCATATGGCGGCCTCTAGTGCTCATACCTAGGAAGGCAGTGCCTGGGATGAGAAAGCCTACCAACCCTAGAGATTTCCGTATCGGATGTGGTTGAGTACTAAATTCATGGAAATGCTCAGTCTAAATTTACAATTTGCATTCAGACAACACTGAAACTTATTTTAGTCAATTATATTCATTTCTGCTCAAGTAGTCCTTAATCCATGATACATTACCTTTGTAAACATCCCAGCTTGAAAATAATTTTCATTTTCTCTCTCCACAGCCAAGTTTTTTAGGTTCCATGACAGAATAGTTGTACTTTTTAAGTTTTTCAGTCATGCTGTGAAATTCCTTTTGAAGAGGTGACTATATTTCAGTGGTGTATTTCATAGAGTATATTTCAATGTCAGATGCTTTGGATTTGCTGTGGGATCACTGAAGTCTTATCATTAGTTGAGAATAAGACATGACATGTAATGTATCTCTGAATTTCTCTATTGGAACTGCTGACCACATGTAGGCATTTTTCAGACACATGGATTATCAAGGAAAGATGATATTAGGTTGAGCCGTATGAAATGATTCTTCTCCAGTGGTGAGTGGTGACATGTTCTGTGTAGTTTAGAAGGGGGAACGGCACCTGAGTTCGAGCCCCATATCAGGCTTGTTTCTATCAGTCTGTCAGTGCAGAGCCTACTTCGGATCTTCTGTCTGCCTCTCTCTGCCCCTCCCCTGCTTGCAGTCTCTTAAAAATAAATATTAAAAAAAAAAAAAAAGAAGAAGGGGAACTGCACTTTAGGGGGCATTAGTCTAAGAATCAAGAGTTTGGGTGGATGTTGATCATTTCCTTTGCATAGTTTCACTTATTTTATATTGATAAGTCCCTAAGAAGAGTTGGCCACATGTTCTGCATTTGGGGAAATGTAGTATTTTTAAAAATAGACAGCTTATTGTCAGACAATAACACTCTTGATAGACACTCAAGAGAGAAGTCACTAGGCAGAAGCCATCTCCTGTCATCCTCAGGGAAACTGAGAGGAAGCCAGGTATTTTACTGTCAATTTTATTTGAAGGCAAGGTACCTCAGCTGGCATCTGAGCTGCAGTTCTATTTTTCTACAATTAGCAGAGTAATTAATTGTGTTTCTGAAAATATTCTGGAATATTCTTCAGCAAGTGGTATTTTAGAATCTGAAAGATACTTTGCCAAATGTGGTAGATGTGATTTTGAAAAGTTTTACATAAATTAAAATTTTGTAAATCAAATCACAAATGTCAGTTTTCATGATTAGAATTGAAGTGTTACCCTACTTTTTAAATGGTCTTTAATTAACTT
The DNA here is from genome assembly GCF_014898765.1 of Herpailurus yagouaroundi. Classification (NCBI taxonomy): domain Eukaryota; kingdom Metazoa; phylum Chordata; class Mammalia; order Carnivora; family Felidae; genus Herpailurus; species Herpailurus yagouaroundi. The sequence goes on along the minus strand of NW_024412428.1, from coordinate 14,952,117 downwards.
AGCCACTCGGCTCATTAATTATTAATCTCTCACAACTCTAGCTCTGTTTTAGTTGTAAACAAATATTTTAATCTTTCCAAAGTGATGTTGTCTAAAATAATCCTTCCATCATCTTTTAGTAAAGCCAAGAGATCTTTATAGTGGAAATTAAACCCTTTATTTTAACTGCTTTGTAGTTTAGATGTCAAAATATTAGGTTTGTATAGTAATCACTTTGCTCAAAACGTTTAATGGGACTATCATTGCCTAGATTTGCCTAAATGTAACTGACTTCTTACTCCCACCACTTTCTTATAGACCCTCCTATTTAACCATACAAGTGTTCTCATGTCCCCTCCCATTTGCCATACACACTATTCTGTTCCTCCAGTCACAGACACTTTTCTATATCTTTTCTGGAATAAATCCTATTCTTTCTTCTAGATCCATCTCCCTCTAGGCTCTTCTTTTGATAGTGACCATTTCAGCTTCAGGTTGGATATTCCCTCCTTTAATCTCACAAGGTAGCTATTATGGTAGTTATCCTACCATGAAGTGCTTTTTGACAATTTGTATTCATGTCATTAATAAATCTATTCACCCCACAAATACTTACTGAGACCCCACTATGTGCCATGCAGTGTGTTAAGGCTGAGGGTAGAGTGGTGCACAAGGTCATTCGTCTCCATGGACTTTGCAGTCTATCTGAGGAGATAATCATTAAATGACATGAGTCAAAAAAAAAACCTCACAAATATCTGTATGATAACAACCATGACAGATGCAATGAAGGAATGCACAGGATACTAGAAACAAAGGATCTTGTCTTAGAGATACAGGAAATAACCCCAAACCCCCTTACTCTGATAAAGTGGTGTTTAAGCTGAGAATCAATGACACTGTTGGAGTTTTGCCAAGTCAGAGGTCTGGGGAAGCTATTGAATGTAAAAGCAATGGCCAGGACAAGGGTCCAGAGGCAGGAAGGAGCTAGGCTGACTGCAGTGATAGGAAGAAATTGTAAACTCCCTGAGGGCATTACCCATCCCTTAAGTCTCTTTGCATCCCACCACCTTGCCCTTCTCTGCTCTTGGTGGGTTCTTACTTGCTACTAACGTAGTGATATTGATTACACTGGCATTCCTGGATCTGGGAATCAGGATATGATTTTCTATTGTCATTTTTTTAATGGTAGAAATAAGGAGATATGACAGTTTTTAAAACCTACCCCTTTATTTCTTGACCAGCCACTATTCAGCACAGCAGTGGAATTTCTTGAGGATCCAAGCCCAAAGTAATCACTTGATGTGTGAAAGACTAATTATTGGATATAAATAGAGTTCATACAATAGTTTTGAAGGAAGAAAGCACACTATTTGCAAGTGGTTACCAAATAGGATATATTTTCTTTATTCACCAAACTTTAGCAACAGCATTATTTTAAAAGGAAGTGGGGAAAAATACTGGGATTACTTTTAGAGATGCACCATATGTCCCACTGATAGTGATTATGCTAGAAAAGAGAGTCCATATTTATTTGTGAATATTTCCTAAGGCCATCTATAGGAAGAGATCATGTTCAACTAAACACACACACACACACACACACACACACACACACACACACACACACACACAAAGTGCCAAATACTACTATATGCTTACTGCTCTTACAATTTATTTATTCCATTATATTCTTTGAAGAGATTACTTAAATACTTCTATATTTTGTGGCTTATCAGGAAAAGAAATTATGCCCACTTTTAGAATCAGAGTTCTCACCCAGTCTCCCAGATTCCACTGAACTTCTTGACATGTTTCTTAAACCCTTTGATAACTACTCCGAGCAATTAAATAAGAATCTTTCACAATCTCAAAGCAAGGCATCATTTTATTTTGCCAATTTCAATAAGATTCACACAGGTAAGAATTTTATTTTTTTAATTTCTTTGTGCCTTCTCAGAATTCCTAATTCATGTTGAAAACTTTACATGGATGGATCTCTTAGGTGGTTTTGCTCATGGAGAAGGAAGCCTTTGATGGATACAAACAAGAGCTTTTTCTCAAGACCTGTAAATTCTGAGAAACTCAAGAAGGCTTCAGGAGTCACAGCCAAGGCTGAAAATGAATGGGCTGTGACATTCCCTTGTTCCCTTTGACGTGTTGAAGTCATCTTTGATTCTTTCCCCTCCCTCAACTCATATATACCTTTTATCAGCAGATCCTATTGATTTTTTCTCTAAAATATATTTCACATCTTTTTTTCCCTAAGTTTACTTATTTATTTTGAGAATGAGAGAGCATGAGTTAGGGAGGGGCAGGGACAGAGAGAGAGAATCCCACTGACAGTGTGGAACCCCATGTGGGGCTACTCTGACTCACGGACCCTGAGATCATGACCTGAGCCCAAGTTGGACCCTCAACTGACTGAGTCACCCAGGCACCCCAGAATACATTTCACATCTATCAACTGCTTTCAGATAAGTCCAGACCACCATCATCTCCCTCCTGGGCAAATATAACAGATGCTCAGCTTGTTTCTCCCTGGCCTCTCTTGTCTACCTACAATCTATTTTCCAGAGTAGCAAGAGTTTTCTAAATGCATACCAAAGCATAATCCCTTAGTTAATACCTTTGATGTGTTTTCATTTCACTTTGAATAAACCCCAAGCCTATAAGTTCTGATAAAACTTACTGTCAACTTTCTGTAGCTCCTACCTCGGTGTCTAACCTCATTTGTGTCACTCTCGCCTTGCCAGCAATCTCCAACCTCTTTGTCTTCCTTCTGTTTTTTGAGTATGCTAAGCTCTTTCAGTATTCACCACACATTGTTTCCTTTGCCTGGAGCACTGGTCCCCTTCTCTCTGCCTGGCTGGCTCCTTTCATTTTTGAGACTGCCTAAATGTCTCCTCCTTAAAGAAGACTTCCTGGACATTCTCTGTTTAAAATACAACGCCAACCGATTTACAGATTTTGGTCTGCTTACATTTATTTTTGGTTTGTCTTCCCATTAGACTATGAGCTCCCTGTGGGTAAAGACATATCTCTTTTGTTTACTTTTATATTTCTGTGGCACAGGACCTCACATAGTAGGCCTTTCATTACTATTGTTAAATGACTGTGTGAATAAATAAATGAACAGCTCAGAATTCCTCTGTCAGGTTTCCACACATAGTCAGGACAGCAGATGCAGAGCTTACTTCTGAGGAGCTCTACAAGGACCTGCCTGCCCCAAAGTATCTGGCCCATTATCTTTTTATTTTATTAAAAACTTTCTTTTAATGTGTATTTATTTTTGAGAGAGAGACGGAGAGAGAGTGAGCACAAGCAGGGGAGGGTCAGAGTGGGGTGGGAGACACAAAATCCAAAGCAGGCTCCAGGCTCCAAGCTGTCAGCACAGAGCCCCACATGGGGCTCGAACTCACCAGTCGTGAGATCATGACCTGAGCTGAAGTTGGACACCCAGCTGACTGAGCCACCCAGGCGCCCCGGTCCCATTATCTTTTATGGCTCCGGTGTCCCTTTCTACACAACTAGAAGTACTTTGCCATCAGAATTGCTTCTCTTCTAAGTCATTGCCTCTAGGAGGTCATTGTTAACAAAGCAAAATGATTTCCAGAGAGGCCTGGTCTTACAGGGGTTCTTTTAGCTTCCTCCATTTGTCTATTAGCAGAGGGCAAGTTAATTTACTGAGTTAGCTAACTCTTCTCCTTGGAAAGCCCAGCATGTCCAGGAAAAGTATGTACCTGCAGGGCAGATAAGATCTGTGAGAGGGGGTAGAAGAAGGGCTGGGCCTGGGTGGCATGAGAAACCTGCCCAGGGAAAGTTTGGTAAGGATTCACATTCTCAAAAGGAATCATAAACTTCTCCAGAATCACATTTTGATCTGAGACAGTCCTATTCACCAGTCCACCCATCTGTGATTGGAGTGTGACTAGGAAACTCCCTTTGGTAGTTCAGAAATGACTTCAGCTTTAATCTGCCTCTACTGAAGTGAATCCCAAGACCAAGGAATCCTCGAGTTCTTTCCCCTGGGGAGGCAAAGAACCAATACATGCTTAGCTTTACTGGCTGTCCTCCAGGATCCTCTCTCAATGACTGGCCATACCAAAAAAGATGATACAGGGGAATTTTAACCTAGGATTATGATTTTCCTGCTTTGGACTGGAAATGAGATTTCAAAAGTCTTGCTTCATTACTTTTGGCTTTTAAGTATTTATTGACCTCAGCCATTTTTATTAGTGCTGAACTTTTCTACTCTTACTTAGATACACCCTTTCCTTCTACTGCCCTTCATCTCAGGATAATAAGAAAAAATAATCTTGGGGTACCTGGGTGGCTCAGTTGGTTAAGCATCCCACTCTTGATTTCAGCTCAGGTCATGATCTCATACTTCTGTGAGATTGATCCCCACATCGGACTCCATGCTGACAGTGGGGAGCCTGCTTGGAATTCTCTCCCTCTCTCCATGCCTCTCCCCTGTTTTTTCTCCCTCTCTCTCAAAATAAGTAAATAAACTTAAGAAAAATTAAAAAAGGAAAAAAAATCTCATAAGAACCAAGTTAAAGGAGTTAGAAGTGGGAAGAAGGTTATAGTAGAGGGACTCAAGGAAGAAGGTTGGGCATGGGAAATTTGCACATATGGAACTTAAGTGGTTTAAAGCTTCATTAGAATATATTCCCTGAGAGGTATAATTTTGCAGGTGACCACGGTGAGCTTGGCTGAAGAGTTGGAAGTCAAGGGCCTCAGACTTGGCACTCTTAATGGGGACATTCTGGTAGACATCTCAGCCTTGAGGTCTCCTACAAGTGAAGCTGCCTTTGAGGAATTGTTGTACTGGTACAATACATTTCAGGTATATGGGTCATTTGAGATCCACCCTTCTGTGTGTTAGATTGGTGTAATGCCTTTAAGGAGTCTCACCCTTATTATCATCAAGATGATGCCTGTAGGACAGGTACATACAAGGTAACTCCTGGCACATAAGGACTGGTACAGAGCCTTAAGGTCTTCCACTCTCCAACTTATGCCATTGGGGCCTGCTGAAAACCGGAGGATGGATTCACAGGCTCATCGCAGGGCTGCTGTTTCCTGTTTCCCTCATCTGTAAAACTCTATCTATGTGGCATTTTGTTTCTCCTTGCTAATCCTGGAACACCTGAAACCCTCCCTGGACCATAGGTTCTCCAGACCTGAGCAGTAGTCAAGGAGGTGGAGCTCCGTGGGGGCCTGGAAGCCCAGCCGTACAGGGGTCTGCCCCCCTGTGCTGTGGCCTGAAGTGCAAGCGTGTGTCCCACCTGTAGCACACCCACAAACTTTCCACAAAGTTCTACCAATGAAACCTAGGGAAACCCTAGCTTTTCCCTGACTAGCATGCTACCCTGAGTACACAGAGAGTGAGAAATCTGGTATGGTGCCTTTGAAGGAATGTACTTAGACAGGAACCTGGAACGTGAAACATTTACGGCTGAATTTCCTGAACAGCCAAGTCTCTCCTACTCTACTCTGTGCTTTGTTTTCTTGGTGCTCTAAGCCACCATCCTCATTACCCATCACTGCCCTTGTCTTACCTTTTTGCCCTAATGCTCCATGCTGTGTCTTCTGCCTTCCGCCTTCCAATCTCTGTTTCCCTCCTGAATATCATTTTGTCTTTTTCCTTGACTTTATATTTATAATCTATAAATACAGATTAATACCAAATCTAACATTGCCTTGTTTGCTTAATATTATCAATTCCCTTTTGGTAAATTATCATAAATGCCAATTGTATTTTTCATTTTGCTTTTTAAGCAGGAAGAAGAGTTAATAACCATTTCAGAGACTGCCAAAAGTATAACTTAAGTCATAAACTAAGACTGGGATGGATTAGTTTGTGAGAAAAGGCTGAGAGGCTTTTAAAAATTGCTAAGCCTGCCTTCCTATAATTTAGAAAACGCCCATGCTCAAATCCTCACCCTGCCCTTCAGTGTAACAGTGAGCCCAGGAGAATTGTCAGAGCACTGATGTCATGGGTTTCCAGATAGGTTTCATAAAGACTCAAGAATTGACTAATTGCCACAAAGTACAAAGCACTTTGATGTTTAGCTTAGTGTGTGAGTCTTTCTAGTTTAAAAAAATATACAAATATAGATATAGTCCAGTTACTGGATGCCGTCCATGGAGTGAAGCTCTGGGTATACGAAGGTGTATGAGACAGAATCCTGGGAGGAAGACAGACACATGATAAAATGATGACAGTTTACAGGGTGATGGGTGCTTTGGGAGGCATAGGAAGGAGCAACAGTTTTGGGGGTTAAAGGGGACTTCAAAGAAGAAGCCACATTAAGTTAAATTTTGGAAGATAAAGTTCATCAGGTGTGCAAAATAGATGAGGGCTGCTCCAAGCAAAGAGAACAGAGGCACAGCAACGTGGAAAAAAAAATGTGTAAAGAATTGGAATAGTTGGGAAAGGCAGGAGTGCAGAACACACGTGGGTAAGGGTAGAGCTGGGTAGAAGGTGAGGATGGGAAGGAGCCAAGTCATGAAGGGCCTCATTCTTGCAAAAGAATCTACACTTGATCCCTCAGATAATGGAGTTCATCAGTCAGGGGAGTGATGCTCCTGGACACATTTTAGAAACGGCACTTAGAATAGGATCGACTAGAGGAGAACAAGACTGAAGACATGGAAACTAACTAGCAGAATATTTTCATAGTCCAAAATGGAGGTGGAGGGACATGAATTAATTAATGAAGGTGACAGAAAGTATTAGGAAGGCTTTTAAGAAGTGAATCACAGTGTGGCAATTGATTTGATACAGAACATGGGAAAGAAGGAGAAATTTAGCATGGCATTTTTATCCTCTGTCTTTGATGTGATTCTGCATCCCTGTTCCTTCTAATCTGCCATTATTTATTCAGTTAACATGTATTAAGGGTCTATTATGTCCAGGTGTCTTACTAGATACAAATTCATTTCTTTAACAAATATTTCATGGACACCTGCTCTTATGCTAAGCACTGTTCTAGACTCTCAGAATCTAGCAATGAAAGAAACTGACAAAATCTTTTGAGACAAGCAAAAAACAAACACACGAGCAAAATGGAGGAATCAAAGGTTAAAGGTTTCTCTTTATGAACTTGGCTGGCAGCAGAGGAGACACCTTCTAAAGTAGCTGCTTTGAAGTGATTAAGTAGGGACAAAATTTTATAGTGTTGTAAGTCTATGTAAGTCAGTCTATGAACAGGTAACCGAAATTTTGACAATAAACCAGAGCGAAGTTTCAAGTATCCTGGCATTCACATGTTAGCAAAATAAGATATTGGTGATATAGGTAGGCATGTGCAAGAAGAAAAGGACTCCAGCAGTTTCCCTCAGAAAAGTGCAAGTGGTTATTTCTTAGTAATGTAACTATAACTTAGAGCCAGGTAGAAGGGAAAAACCATCATGAGACCAGGGAAATTCAAGATGGTTTTGAAAAATACAGAGTTTCAAATTCTTGCTCTCATGCAATTAATCTCTAGTGCATAAATAGATAATAAACAAAATAAATTAGTACATTGTATAGTTTGTTAGAAGTGTTGAAGAGCAGGGAATGCAAATAGGAAACTGTGTGTGTGTGTGTGTGTGTGTGTGTGTGTGTGTGTGTGTGTGTTACGTTAAGTGGGCTGATCAGGGAAGAACCCACTGAGACAGTGACAGATGCAAATAAGAAAGTGTGCTAATCTTTAAGAAGCTCAGTGTCCTGGACAAGTCAGACAAGTGTTGTAGCACTGTGAGATATTCTGTGTTAGGGGAATGCGCAGGTGGTATGAGAGTTCATGCATTGGGCACCTAATCCAGTTGGGATGTGGGGGGAAGGTTAAGGAAAGCATCTCAGGTAAGGTACCACCTTAGATATAACCTGAAAGAGTGAATTGAGTAAGATAAAGGATATGAAAGATTTCAATCCAGGAAAAAGAAGCATCATATGCCAAGACATAAAAGCAAGATGGTTTAGAACTTTCAGAGAGCTTCCAGTAGTTTAGTGTAATTGGAGAAAAGGGTGTGTGTGGAGGAGTAACCGTGATGAAAAACAAGTACTTGTTTTTTGAAAGATCAGGCTAAGGGTTATGTTAAAGATGGATTCGAAGAGATGAGGGAGGAAAAGAATACTGTGGAGTTAGAGGGACCGATTGAGAGGTCATCAGTAAATTCAGACAGGAAGTTAGGAATGCCTGAAAAAGTCAGAGGCTGTGGTAATAGAAAGGTAGTAGGAGGCAAATTCAGGAGCTATTTAGATGATTTCTGTTGACAGGTCAAACTTTCAGGCCTAAACCCCATCTTCCCATCCTTTCCCTCTGGTGCCTAAGGCTAGAAGCCCAAACACTGGCTTCTACTTCACAACCTCAGATCTGATGACTTGGTCTGCCTGTCTTTAATGTTACTCATGGGCTGCTCAGGAACCACTCCCTCCTGTAGTTTATGATGTAAATCACCCCATTGAGCATATACTGTGTGCAAGCATTGTGCAGAGGGTAGGAAAATGAGTAAAACATAGTACTCACCCTCTGGAAGTTGAGTGGGAGGGGGAGACAGATGGGCGAACTGATAAACTCCATAAAGTACATGATGGCAAGGGTATAAGAGACTGAGTAATAGAAAGTAGGTGCTCAGTAAATATTTGTGACTTCAAGGAATAAAAAAAAAAGTGCTGTTGGAATATGAAGGAGAGATGCCAGACTCTGCTTGGGGAAGCTAGAGAAGGCTTCACAGAGTGAAAGACATTTTGAACTGGGTCCTGAAGAATGCATATGTAGTTGCCAGTGAGTGTAGGATGGCATTCAACTAAGACATGCATAGTCAGCTATGAAATTATTTTTCTTTTTAGAAATCTAGCTTAGGTCCACAGCTATACTCTGTTACCTAAATTCAGCCTTCTGATTAGTCAGGAAGGAAATGATTTCATTCTGAAGGCAGAGACATAAATAATCACAGAAAACCAAAAATATGAACGCTATTTATTCTGGTTCTTCTGTTAATATATAATTAACATTTAAAATAACAATCCAGGGGGAAACTAATTCTAATATTTGAAATGATTGAGGAAACAGATTGAGGAGAGTCTAGGAAAGGCCTCTGGCTTCTTTAAGGATCTGATGAACAGGACTTTAAGGGTTCAACCAAGAATCCCAAGTTTCATTTCATTCCACATCAGCCATAACTTTCCTAAGTGAGTCAAAAGTATTAAAACAGGCACTAAACATCAGTAGCCCTGAAATGGTGCCATTCAAAGTCATGGAAATGGTTTGTAGGCAACATGGCCACATGAACTGAGCCCAGGCTAGCAGATGACATAAAAGAGTTAGGGACGACCAAAGCTCAGTGGTTCCACAGCCATGAGCTCCCACATTATTTTTCTTTAGCTTCTTATCGCACTTAACATAGAGCTCAGATTCCAAACCAACTGCATCTCTCTGAGAAAGTGGTAAAAGCCAGCCAGAGGCAAACATTTCATTTTGGTTGACATTGAATGAAGTTATAGAAGCTTCTCTCTGACTCATCCAGCTATAGACTTGCGTTTACTAAAGATGTAATGTGAGAACTGGGTTTGTAGTAAGAATGTTAGTAACTAGTCCTCCAGCTGCTGACATTTAACCAGAGGTAAACCATTGTGGCCTCAGAGCTGAAGGACAGGTACACACTCTACAGTCAAGGCCTAGTAAGTATTTAGGTCTACTACTTGCTTTGCCCTTTCCTAGATTATGTAGGGAATACAGAAAGAAGTGTAAGATATATTTCCAAAGAGGCCCCAGCAAAGAACAGTTAAGTGTGCCATCTCCTTTCCAAATATTACCTAGTTTTGACTTTGTCTGCCACTGGCAGGAAGAGTGTCCAACTGGAAGAGCTGGAGAACTTTCTGGAAGGTGTAGAGCTTACCCTGGTCTTGGAGGGATGGAGAAGGAGTTGGGAGGGGGATGGAGGGGGAAGGAAAGCATTCCAACTGGTAAGGAAATGGGGACAGGACAGGGTAGGCATGGGTCAGAGATGAGAATGGCGCTGAACGGGAAGAAGATGGTTCTGTTCAAGAGGAGGGTGCCTTGGAGTGCAGGAGTATAAGTAGTATAAGTAGGAGTGGAGCCACATTCTGAAGATCTTAAAAACTGCACAAAGGAATTAAGACTTAACGTGGCAGACAATAGGAGCCATTGTAGGTTCTTCAACAGGGCCTCAACATGGCAAATTATGCTTGTGTCTGGAAGATTGATCTGGCAGCATAGTAGAGAATAAACAACACCTGGGAGAAAGCAGTCTGCAGACTGTAGTTGGGTTTTGAAGTTATTGCAGTTATTCAATTCCAGTTGACCACATGGTAACAATGGGAATGGGGAGGAAAGGAGATTAGTTTACGACCTTTCATTATCCAGATATTACTTCTTGCAAACATTAGTAGTGGTTGGGGGGCATTGGAGAAAATTGGTGTCTCATTAGGAATCTTGGAGAATAACTAAACAAGTTTATCCACTGAACAGTTTGGGAAGATAACACGATTCTCCAGTGTTCTATAACCTGCATCGTTCGAAAATGGTTGGCTTGCATTCCTGTCAGTGGAAACCTAGAAGGGAGCATAGAAGTCAATATGAGTGGAAGTGCAGACTTTCCAAGGTAGAGAACAAAATTCAAATCCAAAGGGAAAGGAGGTGGCTGGCATTTTTGTGACAGAAAACCACGGGTCACAGAATCTGCTCTTACCTGGGGGCCATGGTCCGAGTGCTGTCTCAGATGGTATTTGAAGGATATGAATAGAAAAGATAAACCCTGCTAAGCAGTATCTAAATTCTCTATACATTTACATTTCTACTGACATAGCCATAGGATTGCAGGCCTGTATGGTTATACTTTTTAGAGTTTCTTAACACCTTTTCTTCCTATGGCCTCTGTCCTTACTCACTGGATAAACACCAACTTAGAAGAGCAGATGTCCACATTTCATTCTTGTTTTTATGCATCCCAACTTTTTTTTCTTTTTATCCATGAACATACCCTATAGTATAGAAGCATGAGAATATTCATATTTAAAAATAACTTAATTTCTACAATGCTCAATAACCTATTTCCTTTTTCAAGCATAGTATTAAACTATCAACAGTGAAAGGCTTATGTCACTCTTGGTGAAAAATCAAGAGAAGGCCATTTTAGAATGCCTACTACAAAATTGCTGTAGATTACCAAAATTCGACTTGATCAATAGACTTTTTTTAAGTAGAATTTTCTAACTGAAATTAAGGAACACTGATGAACTCTATTTTGATAGCACCCTTAATATAACTTCCTTCCTTTTTCCCACAAACATTTGAGTGTCTCCTCTATTCAAGCACCATGCTTATCATTGGTGATGCCAGTTTGAAAGGAAGATGTGATGTCTCTCATGTCCAGGGCTGATCTCAATCATCTGCACTCTGGATCTCATTTTGCCCCATCTTCTCTGGGGTCCTTCAAGTATTAATTAATTAAATACTTCAGTCATTAAAAAACATTTCTGAGACTTTGTACACAGTCCTCTGCTAGGTCTGGAGTGTGCCACCCAGTGGGAGAAACCTGTGTTGGAGGAGGTCATCATAAGGAGGGTATGACCTTTGGTTGACCTGAGAGTTGGACCCACGTAATCAGAGGACCCTAACTTCTTTGTCTGTCCATGGAGTATGCATTCCACTTGACTTCCCTGTACTAGAAGCTGCCTAAAGGACACAGCCTTGAGATAATAAGGTGTTGTTGAGACCATCTGGATGGTATATGTGACTGAACCCAGCTAAGGCTTCTGTATAAACTTTTAAGATTCTGGTAGGCAGGTGTGGAGATCTACTCATCTGTAGCCTCTACAACAAGCTTCATAAGTTCCCTTACTTGCTTCTTATTGCTTATGAAAACAGCTACCTACCAATCTGGAATGGTCTGCCTCTTTCTTTGGTCTTTTCTTGTCCTTCCTGTATGGGGGCCAGTTTGCAAATCAACAGATTACCTCCTTTCTGGTCCATCTTCCCTGTCTCCACCTCAGCAGGCTCCTCCTCAGCCCATAACTCAACCAGTCCCCCCTCCCCCCCATATGAGACGTAAATATCTATGTAGCCCTCTTTTAACATCTGCTTCTACTTTGTAGTCCTTATTTCATAACACAGTGTTCTCCTGTTCCTGTTTTTGCACTTCATACAATTCCATCATAGCCTTTTTGGTGAATTCTTCTTCATAGGCAGTGTTTTTGTTGTTGTTTTGTTTTGTTTTTAAGCCCAAATTTCAGTCCCCAGCCTTTTCTCTACTGGATTTGTACCTAATCCCTAAGGATCTCATTCATGGCTTTAGCCCTGAATTCCCCTGAACTCCAGATCCATATTTCTAGCTGTCATCTCAGGAGCAGAGACATCAAAATGGGGATCTCCAAATTCCTTATGTCTAACCATGCAAATCTTCCCATACTCTTATTTCTTATGTCAGTTAATAATATTATCCACTCAGTTACATGGGCCTGCCTCCTTCTCTGGCTTCTCTTGCTCTTACCACATTGCTTTGCACTAAGTTCCCAGCAGGATAATCTTGGAAAGAAGATCTCTCTGAACATCTCTTTCTGTGACAGACAGAGCTAATAATCCCAACCGCATGCAGTTACCATGAAGACTAATTGAAATGGTATATAACATTTTATATACTACCTGACCTATAGCAGACACTCAACATATATTTGTTCTTTCTTTTTCTTTTTTCCTCTCCTTCTCTTCTCCTCATCAGACCACGAGCAACCTGAGGACAGGGTCTGTACCTTCCTTATTTCTGATGAGGAGTAATTGATTAGTGAATCACAGAACCTATATAACAAGGACCTAAAAAAATGGACCCTCTAATTCTGTGTTTAAAAATCTTTGAGGCTGCCAGCCTTTCAACCTTCTGTATTCCTGCTGTTGGAAGTACAAAGAAGTTCAAATTTAGAATAAACTCTGTATGGTCATTGCAGTAAACATTCCTTAAAGGTTTTACTTAGGGTATGTTTTCACATGGATTGGGAACAGACCTGTACAACCTATATAAATGCACCCAGAACACAATGTGCAACCCACATTTCTAACATTCACCAAAGTTCTCAAATCTACATATTGTGTGAGCCAAGGGATTTCATATCCTTAATTTTAACAGTCTCATATTTTCATCAATTTGCATTACTTCGGATGCCAAGGTATAAATTATTTTTGGTAAAATATCATTTTCCTGTGGGGAAAAATCATAGCACTGAGCACTAAGAACATATTTCCCCCACAAGGAATTATTTATTGTATTTTAGCATTCAGTATGACAATGTGGAAAAGTGTGGCTGAATTGTGACTTTGTGCTGAAAAAAAAATGATTCTAGATACCTGCAGCTTATAAGCAGATATTTTCTGATTATGTAGAGATCTGTCTATTCAGTGTTCTCCTAACTCAGTTGTTGTGTGGTATGTAGTGCCTCATTGTGTTCAATTGCTTTGAGCAAAAAGGTCCACTTGTTTAAGAAGTCAGGTTGAAAGCTGGTGAGTCATAGAGATTCCTTTGATAAAGAGCAAGTAGGTCCAAGAGAATTAGTGACAGTTGGGGGCACACACAGTCTACAGCAAGGGCATGGAGAGGAGTGTATAATAGTTCTCTAGTCTCAAAAGAAGCTAAAAGGAATAGGTCCTGCCTTGGGCAGCTCACAGGTCAGGAAAGTGCAAACACTGAAAAGCCCTGAGCTTTATGCAGTTAAATGACTTGGAAAATCCATTTAAACTTAAATTTTTTTTCTCTGAGAGAGAGAGAGAGTGTGTGAGCAGGAAAGAGGGGCAGAAGTAGAGAGAGCGTAAGAGAATCTTAAGCAGGCTCCATGTTTAGCTCAGAGCCTGATATGGGGCTCAATCTCACAACCATGAGATCATGACCTGAGCTGAAATCAGGAGTCTGACACTTCACTGAATGAGCCACCCAGGCACCCCTAAAAAACATTTAAAAGGGAATTTTATTTGGTTTGTTACTCTCAGTGAATTCTGTATGGAAATATTAATGTGTGTGAGGAAAATGTAATTCTGTTTTCTTAGATTATCACTCATTTATTTGTGGACCCTTTATTGAAGGTATCTTATGTGCCAGGCCCAGGGCTGTGAGGATAACTTGCAGCTTTGCCTGCAAGGAGCTCTGTGTATCGTGTGTGAGGGGAGACACATGAAACAGCACAGTGATGGGTGCTGTGTATTCCACCAACACAGGAACAGGGGCAGTATGAAACCCATAGGGAATGACTGACCCCTCCTGGGAGGGTCACAGAAGTCCCCTGGAGGACCTGACATCTAAGTGAAAAGGTATATATGTATAAGTATATATTTATGTATATATTTTGGCCAGACATCTGTGCAAAGGTCTGGGGAAGAGACAGAGAGAAAGAGAGAGACAGAGATTGACTGAGACTATAAGTCTTTCTTTCCATATTGATGTGGGTAGAGCATGTGGGCAGGACTGAGTGGGAGGACCCAGAGAGAAGGCTGGGATAGTAAGAAATAAGGAACTGAAGGGCCATGCCTGAAGGCCTTATAACCAATAGAGAAAATTTATCTTTATTCTGCATTTAGTGGAGAGTCACTGAAGGATGGTAAATGATGGATCAGATTCTCATTTTCTTAGGATGACTTTGGCTGCAGATTGTAGGATAGATTGGAGGAGAGTGAGAGAGAAAGCTGGAAGGCCAGTGAAGGATTGGAGAAAAGTGGCCTGAAAGACAACAGTGGATAAAGGGAGATGTGGCTGAATTCAAGATCTTAGTAGGTCTGATGGTCAGGATTCTGTGAGTGTTAGAGTGCCAGTGAGGCCTTAGGAGGAGTCAGCACAGCAGATACAAGAGAGAGGGCAGGTTGAGGGGGGGGGGGGGCATTGGCAGGAAAATGAGAAATTTAGTTTTAGATATGCTGAGTTTGGGTCAGGAGGCAGTTGGATTATGGGTTGGCTGAGAGTTGTCAGGAGGAAAACGGAAATGAATTCCATGAGAATGGATGTGATTGTGTAGAATGAAAAGAAGAAAATACCAATGGCAAGTAGCTGGTGGACACTAACATTTAAAAGACGAGTCAAGACAAGAGATGCAGAGAAAGGTATTGGAAAGCAGTGGCCAGAGGAATGCCTGGGGAACATGGGGTAATAAAGCATGGGGAAGAGAGAGTTTTGAGGTAGGGACGCTCCACAGTGTGTCAGTGTTGCAGGCAATTCAGACAAGGGAGCAACTGAGATGTGTCCACTGGATTTAATGACAAAAAAAGCTGGTGACTGTCAAAGAGCACAATGATTTCAGTCAAAGATTTTCAGTCAAAGCCTACCTACAGGCTGCAGTAGGTAGAGAAGTGAATGAAGCTGAGGAAGTAAGTGCAGGAAACCCTTTCAATAAAGTCTAGATCACAAGAGGAAGAGAGTAAGAGCCAAGATCCCATTGCTGCCTTGGACAATTTGCATTCACTCACTCAAGTGCCCTCCTAAGGACCAGCCTTTATCGACCGGATACTTTCTCTCCACAATTGCTTTGCCTGTTCCTGGCAGCCTTCGCCTCCCCTGACTTCCTGAGCTATTCTCCTAAGGTCTTGTCATTTTTCTTACTTGCCCTCTCCCTCCCAAGTCAAGTTAGGACAAGGGAGGCCCATCCAGAGAACAACAGGGTGTATTATAAGGAAATGAGGACTTTTAAAAACGCTACTCTTCATATATGATGACATTCTTTGACTAAATTACTGTGTTGAATTTGAGATACTGAATGTGGCATTAATGTAGGAAGAAAAGAGTGCTATTAAAATTAGAGTGAAATATTCTTACATATTTTAGTTATACTTTAGAACAGAAGTAGTACTAAAAGTAAGAAAAAGCAATTTTGTCACCAAAGCAAATATGCTCATTCTAAATATTATTATTATTATTATTATTTTATGATGAGACGGTGAGCTGTGTCACAAATGATTGGAACATGAGTACTGATTTCATAAATCAGTTTCCTTCAGTGCTTTCTTATCATGGCAGTGTAATTGTAAATCAGATCTTATGGAGAAGCTTTTTGTAGATTGGAGCATAAATGTGCCCTGGACCTTAGTTTTGCTGGGATTACAAGTCAGGACAGTTTTAAGCAGCCCAGGTGCAGAAAAACAAACTAGCAGATGTTGCTAATTCTGAGCACAAGGTAGACAAGTCCCTAAATGAGAGAGCTGCTCGTTCCTGGGGAAAGGTGAAGAAGTCAGTGGAATCTCTGGAGAAGAGGAAACTTTGGAGTTAATGAAGGATGGCATCAGAAGGAAGGGGGAGAGAGGAAGGGGGAGAAAACACATTATTCTCGCAGGTTGGAGAGGACCCAAACTAGGAGGCAGCAAAATCTCTAAAGGGAGAAAGGAGTTCAGGCAGAACTGTGGATTTCATTCAGCCTTGGAAACAGTGTAAGATAAATTGCCTGTATGGTCACTGAAGCAAAGAGTACAAATAAGCTAGAAATATTTTGCTATTTATATGGAACGGCTGATTGAGAGCTGCAGTAGGACAGACAGAAAAGTTTAAAGTCTCATAAATGTTGGGTTTACTGAACCGAATAGGATCCTTTTTCCTGTTCAGCCATTTATTCGATTCTTTGGCTTAATCCTACTTTCCTCGTGTCCTCATGAACATGTTCATGGCATATGGTATGCCCTGCTTTATCAAAAGTTCTCAATTCAAAAACTCAGTGATCCAAGCTGTGGTTACATATCTTCCAGTCTGACTTCTTTCCGCTCACTTTTCTAAGCAAGTGAATATTTGTTATAGCTTCTATGATGAAATAGAACATTGGAAAGCCTTCCAATTCAAGTAGTTTCCATCGAGTTTTTAGATGGTGCCTGTGAAATCACTGGGGATCAGTTCTCCTCACAGGCTTAAGGGCTCTAAAGGTGTCCTTCTGGGAGCAGAGGGAATTTGTTTCTGCACGGTTGGTCTGTCTTTCACTCCCTCATTCATTCTACAAATGTTACTAAGTCATCCAAGAACTGGGGGGAAAATAAAACTTTAAGGTTTGCAAAGCACTTTCAAATGTATTATTATTCCAACTTTAAAATAAACGTGTGAAGCATATGATCATGTCATTCCCCTGGTTAGGAGCGCCCAGCAGCAATCCCCTGCTGTAGAATAATGCCTGAACCTAATGTGGCGTTAGGTTTAAGCCCTGGCTGTCCAGCGCTGTCTTCCGCCAGTCTCTGGAAGAGCCATAACTAGCAATTTTGTCATCCCAGGGTCATCAGTGAGGCTCACCCTCAGACCCTCAGAGATAGAGGCGTATGGGGTAAGATGGAAAGGACGAGTGACCTTCTCATGCAAGCCCTTTGTCCTTGATCTTGGATTTCAGGTTCTCTCTCTCAGCCCTGCAAAAGTGCCCCAGTGGGTATCTAGCTACAGGCTGTGAAGTGCTATTCAGACACCAGGACACCAAGAATTAACATGTTGTGCCGGGAGTGGAGGGCGGAGACATTTTGAAAGGTGGTCCTGTGGTGGTGTGCCTTTCTTCTTGTGTGTTATGTGCTAACAACATGGGCTACCATGTGGTTCCTCAGACATGCTAAGCCCTCTCAGATCTCCATGCCTTTGGACTTGGTGTTGCTGCTAGAATGCTTCCTTCAGCATTCCATATAGCAAACAGCTGGCTCAAGCATCCTCCACTTGGGAACAGACTTCCTTCTTCATGTGTCTGCTGTACCTTATATTTACTTCCATTAGAGCTAATTTTATAGTTAGTAAGTTCTAATAGCAGTCTGTTCCCACTTCTAGCCAAGTAGCTGAGGCTGGGTTGGCATGACACCCGTGTGCATTCATTTCTATGAAGTGAAAATAATCACCACAATATTTGGAATTGGATAGCAAAAGCAAGTGGCTAATATCATTTTCAACTCTCCAACCAGTTGTTTTCATGCATATATCCTCTGTGCAAGTAAGGAGAGCATGTTAGACCACATCAGCAGACGGAAGACAGAGCAAGAAGTCAATTCAATGTGTGAGGAAATCTATTTTTTTTCTGTTCCTTTTTTCCCCCCACATAAATCTGTGAAAGCTTTGTTTGGTTTATGGTTTTATGTTGGCTGACTCTGAGTGATTGAAATCATGGGGTTCAACATTTTTACTCTGTAATCTTCAGATGATTGTCTTTTGTGTTATAATTTAATTTGGGGGGGGGAAGGGCACAAAAAGTTCCTCTTTGCAACTCAAATAGCATCTTCTCAGAAAAATCACCTTTTCTACCCCTCTCTAAACTTTCAGTCACATTTAATTTTTTCTATCCCATTTTCCCACTTTGTTTTTTCTCCTGTTCACTTAAATTATCAAACCTGTTATGTATTTGACTTATTTATTTTCTTACTGTCTGTCCTCCACTAGAATGTCAACTTCTTGAAGGGTTTTTGTCTGTTTTGTTTGCTCTTGAATCCCAAGACCAAAAAACAATGCCTGGCGTATATAATAGATGATCAATAAATATTTGCTAAATGAATTAACACCTCTTCCTTTCATCTGAAATGAATCTACTGCAAGGAGGGTTTCCCTGTGCATCTTGCATGTATGTTCCCATGCTGCCATGCTGCCCATGGAACTGAGATGTCTTTCTGTCCAGACGGGCCCTTGCTCCGTATCTACAGGGTCAGCCTCAGGCATGTCAATGACAAAAGGGACTGTGTGGGACCTGGTGCCATAGTTAGGTAAGAGAGCAATAGCCTATGATCTTTTCTCCATTTTTAGCAAGTACATGTTTATACTGGTCTGGGACATATTATAAAGTTTAACATTTGGTTATTTATTTATTTATTTATTCCTCCTCAACCTGCCTTTGTGAGTAAACAGTTTCCCAAATATTTCTATTAAAAGTGACTATTTCTGAATGAAAGGAAGAGAGGAGTAAAGCATAATGATGAAGTTGTAGAACTTAAAGCCTGATTTCTTTTTAGTGGAAGCCCTGATTCTGCCACTCACTAGCTTTGTGACCTTCCTCAGTTTCCACATCTGTAAAATGGGAATGGTAATTGTACCTATATTATGGAGTGTTGTGAGTGAACACATAAAGCACTTAAGAGATTGTCTTACAATGACTAATAAATGTTGGCAATTAATATTATTATCAGTAGTATTCCTGCTTGAATAATGGTCTTGAGCTAAGTTTACTTTTATTACTAGTGGTAGGCATGTCTAGGTACTTTTAATTTTATTACAGCTGATATTATAGTAAATGAATCTGGCATTTTATTAACCAGAGTTCCCTCTGGACTGGTATAAAAATGATGTTTATAATGATATGTCATTATATCATTATATATGTCATCATATATATGTCACTGGGAAATCTTGACTTATCTTCTGAATTCTCAGGGTAACTACAGCTCTGGGGTCAAGTGGATTTTAATGTTTGTTTTATTTTTGAGAGAGAGAGAGAGAGAGAGAGAGTGAGCAGGGGAGGGACAGAGAGAAAGGGAGACACAGAATCCGAAGCAGGCTCCAGGCTCTGAGCTGTCAGCACAGAGCCCAACACTGGCCTTGAACTCATTAACCTTGAGATCATGACCTAAGGTGAAGTCAGATGGCCAACCGACTGAGCTACCCAAGCACCCCTGAAGTGGATTGTATTATAAAAAGAAACTAGAAACTGCTTTTATGAAATGTAGTAATCCATAAGTAGCAACGTGCAAAAATTCTTCAGTAAGTTTCTATTCTTTTTTTTTTTAATTTTTTTTTTAACGTTTATTTATTTTTTTGGGACAGAGAGAGACAGAGCATGAATGGGGGAGGGGCAGAGAGAGAGAGAGACACAGAATCGGAAACAGGCTCCAGGCTCTGAGCCATCAGCCCAGAGCCTGACGTGGGGCTCGAACTCACAGACCGTGAGATCGTGACCTGGCTGAAGTCGGACGCTTAACCGACTGCGCCACCCAGGCACCCCTGTAAGTTTCTATTCTTGAATGCAAGGGATAAGTGGCACAAAGACTACCCTAACAGTAAGGAAACAAAGACAGTTTGGGAACCAACAATATGCTGTGCGGCTGAGCAGCTCATACCGGGAGTCCAGAGGTGCTGCTTAACTGGGCCAACACTGGGATGATTTGGGCAAATGTGCAGAGGCCTTAGTGTTGCTTGACTCTTCCCAATCTGATTTTCCTAAATCATCCATCTGATTGCAACCCCAAATCCCTCCAGCATATTTACTATGCTTCATAAATCAGATGGTACTTACCAGCAGTCTTGGTTCTTGATATGTCTCTCCACCATTATTGCTTACATTATGACACATTACTCTGTCCCTAACATGCACAGTCCTTGGGAAGGGGAAAGGCTGAATAAGTAAGTACATTGTTGAGAGAAACTGCTGTGCAACTTCTTCCGTTCATGGATCTTCACTGAGGTCACAGGGAGATTTAGATAGAGGGTAGGTGAAAGCAGTACAGTGGACTGCTTAAAGTCTTAAACACTGCTTAAAGATAAGACTGGAAGAGGGATTGAATTCATGAAGGCAAGGAGAGTAGATGATAAGCAGAAAAAAATGGGAAAAGTTGAACCTTCAGGGACCAAAAGTTCTAAGTGATGTTTGCTTGGTATTTGCATCTGTAATATTACCACGTAGAAAGCAATGTAGCTTTAGACAGTTTACATACAGTTTCTCCTTATCCTCACAACCCATAAGGAAATGACTCTTCTCTTTAGGTTACCAAGGTTTGGAGACTCAGGAAGATTGCCTGTGGTCATGGAGGTAGTCTTTAGGACTTGGGGATTTGAACAAAACTCTGAATACACACCCTGAGTTCTATGGCACGTAGACTTAGTTAAACAGGGCAGGCAGATAACTGAGGAGAAACTTTTCAAAAATGCCAACTATTCATGAGAGGCTAGAACCATAAGGGTTAAGCCATAGAGTGCTTAAAGAATGACAGCTTTTTCGGGAATGGAATTTTGAAAGGAGTAAAACTTTAAATGCTTTAATGCTTCAACTTTACTCCAATATTAGAATATTAATTGTTTTATTGGAACATTAGTCACACATCATGTTGAAGATACTGGAATAAGAGATACCATGGACTGAAAATGATCGAAAGAACGTCAGCGAGGGCCAAATGCGGACAAGTGAGGAGAGGAGGGAAACGGTAGGAGTGCGTATGCGTGTGAGTGTAAAAGAGACAGAGAGATGGGAGGAGTGAGGGAGATGAGTATGTGGTGGAGGAGGAGGGGAAGGGAGTTGTGTGCTGACACTAATTCTAAGCTAAGACCGTTTCCATGGCTAGAAGATGAACAGATATGATATTTGTAGCTGGGAGAACAACTCTCCACCCACTCGTATACCCCACCCAGGTTGGATCTGAATAAGGCTTTTTGTCCATCTCTAGTCTATTTTCCACAAAACAGCTAGTGTAATATTTCTTAAATGTAAAGTTAGTTATTTAACAGCTCTGCTTAAAATCCTTCTGTGGATTCCCACTGCACTCAGAATAAAACCTAAACTCTTACTATAACCTACCAGGCCCTACATAATCTGCCCTTACCCACCTTCAATTCACTGCTCTGAACCACAACACTCTGACTTCTCTATGCCAATAAGCGGAGAACTTTCCTGCCACAGGGCCTTTGTACATGCTACTCCTGTTTTTTTTTAAATTATTTTTTTTAATGTTTTTATTTATTTTTGAGACAGAGAGAGACAGAGCATGAGCAGGGGAGGGGCAGAGAGAGAGGAAGACACAGAATCTGAAGCAGGCTCCAGGCTCTGAGCTGTCAGCACAGAGTCCAATGTGGGGCTTGAACCCACAGACGGTGAGATCATGACCTGAGCCGAAGTCAGACGCTCAAATGACTGAGCCACCCAGGCACCCCCATGCTACTCCTTTTGAGAGAATATTCTTCCCAACACACTTCAGTACTTACATATGATCTCATCAAAAAGGCTCTCCCTGACCACCATATTTTAAGTGACTTCACCTTGTTGTCTGTCATTCCACCATTTTATTCTCTTCATACTGCTAATTGCAGTTGTAAATATGCATATTTTTTGTTCTTTTGTTGTGTCTTTCTCAGTAGATTGTAAGCTTCACGAGGGCAGGAGCTGTATCTATTTGCTATGTCTAGTGACAAGGGCCTTCTGTCTCCTTACAATGTTCAGGATGGCAAAGACCCTACTTCAGAAGGGCTCTTACCTGCATATACAGAAAAGCAGTCAGTACTTGCAATGAATGGTTTGATAAGGTCTTCATATAGTCAAATGTGACTACAGGGATCAGTGAGCTCTGTTGCAATAAAAAGGAGCATTACTAGCAATTCTGTCTTTTAAAAGGGTGGATGTGGGGGCGCCTGGGTGGCGCAGTCGGTTAAGCATCCGACTTCAGCCAGGTCACGATCTCGCGGTCCGTGAGTTCGAGCCCCGCGTCGGGCTCTGGGCTGATGGCTCAGAGCCTGGAGCCTGTTTCTGATTCTGTGTCTCCCTCTCTCTCTGCCCCTCCCCCGTTCATGCTCTGTCTCTCTCTGTCCCAAAAATAAATAAACGTTGAAAAAAATTAAAAAAAAAAAAGAGATATGTTGTTTGTTCATAGGAGGGCTGTGTGTGGAAGAGAACATATGCGTGGGACTCTCTGTGTGTATGAGTCTGTGCACACACACAGACACGTGTGGGATTCTAAGAGCTGCCCACTGGATAACTAGAAGTAAAGAGAAGCAGTTGTTCTCTCACAGATGGAGAGATTCTGAGGAGAGCTGGTCCTGGGAGGCTCTGAGCCTCCCTTCCACTCTTCCCCCACAGCCTCCCTTCCCTCCAACACCCACCATACCCCTCCACACACAGCCTTGGCATCCTATCCTGAGTAACTCAGGCTCTGGGGAATGTGGTACTGGGGGCTTGGGTCTGTGTGCTGCCCCAGTGGGGATGGGTCCTAGAGGACTTTGCAAACCAGAGCGGGACCTGGCAATGGCTTGAAGTGGCAGCCTCTCCAGGAAAGGCAGACCTGAGGCAGAGCCAACTCTAGAAACTGGCATTTCTCCTTGAGAATGTTTCATTTTTCAGTTGTGTCATTGTTTTCCTTTGGATTGTGAGAATACAATGTAAAATGTTTTCTCTCATTTTATAAATCCTGTCAGTTAGCCCTCAGTCGTCTGCCATCGTCTGTTATATGCACATGGTCTTATGAAAATAGTGTTGTGGGGAAGAAGGGATGTGACCTTCCTCACGTCCCTCTTGCACTGAGTCCAGTATGATGGCCATAGCTTTCCACTGAGGAGGGTGGCCTGGAGTTCAGACCCTTGCAGGAAAGTGAATAGGTTTGGGGTGGGGGTGCTTTAAGCTGTGCATAGGAGGGCAACTTAGCTTGGAGATACAGCAGTTGTTTCAGGCAGTAAATGAGAGGTGAGAGCTCTTGACCTCCGCAAATACACTAGAGCAATATATGTGACCCTTCCTTTGCCACCATGTGTCCCACTGATCACAAGCATCACCCAGGGCCTTTGTTACAAATACCAGTTTTCTGGCTCCGCTCCTGAGGTCTGGGCTGTGGCCTGGAAACCAGGGTATTTTCCAAGTGTGTAGGTGAATCTTCTGACCAGGGAAGTGTGCGACTCACTGCCCCAAGGGTGGGGGACTCTTGCAGGGTGGGGAGAGGCTGAGATCAGGGTCACTCACTCATTAGGGACCCTGCTTCAGAGAGGATGTGCAGACAGAGTGATGGAAAAGCCTCCCTAAGAGGGAAGACCACCTCACTGAAAACAATAAGAGAAGAACCAGGCTTTCAGTGGGCTCTACTTCTTTATTTATAAACCAGTCCTCCAACCTTCCTGAACTTCCTGGACAAGTTCATCTCAAATTGTGCAATCTGTTATCTTGGCAAGCTTGACAAGTCCTAATACACATTTGCGAATGTTGCTTTTAAATACTCTACTTAATCTGGAGAGCAAGAACCACTGCAGCAGCAGGGAGGGGGATCTACCTGCAGATTTTTTTAAAGGCAGTTTTACTTTCAGAAGTCCTTGTATCTCTTTCAGAAGGAAAGAATATAAAGTTACCCTTAGAACAGATGGTACTCAGATTATCCTATTGTGTGGCAAACTTGTTACTTTATTTTTTTTTTAAATCACTTGATCCATATCCTTTCTTCCTCAATAACCAAAATAGCACAAAATTAACCAAAAAAGCAAAGGTGATAACACAGATGCCTCTGTTATCCTGTAGTTTTTACAGTATTTTTAATTGGGAGCGTGTGAAAAAAAAAATATATATATATACATTAGTACACACACACACACACACACACACACACACACACAAACACATACATTCAGAGACAGTTGATAATGATCTAAAGTAATGGAGTTCTTCTAGTCCAGCATTTACACTACATGATAACACTGCAACACATTGCCATGCTTGAAATGGCAGCAGAAACCACGTTTTCACTAATTACACATTTTAGGACAGCAACTCTGTGCAGGTCTTATGGTGTCTGGGAACATTTTTCATATAAATAGTTCAGTGTGGTCTGATTTAAAGTGAAGCTTATGGATTTAAGAAAAAAAAAAACAACAAACAACCTTCAGATCCTCATTACCAGTCCTCATCTGTCTCAGCATTTTGGAATGACAAAAATACACCTTGTAAAAATGGTGGATTCTTTATCCCATTCGAGTTACTAGACAGTGTCGCCTGCACAATCAATCCAAAGGATGTACTGAAACTCCACTACTGAAGGTTAGGAAATGTTTTGGACAAGAAATGATCCACTTGCCGTGGGAAGATGGGGCATGTTGATGCAGTGGGTTCTGTAGGCTGATGAACTTCATTGTTTATGCTGTGGGCCATTTATTATTTTAAAAATTAAATTAAAGTTCTCACTCTAAAGAAGCTGTAGTTTATTTGCTTTGTTTTTAGGGGGAGCTTGATTTCTTCCGTCTTCTAAGTCTGTGCTCACAGGTATGCCTCACTTCATGGACAAAGCCCCCAAGTTCAGTGTTTGGGTGAACATAGTATGGGGCTCCCAGGATCACTAAGTTCTCAGCAGCTACACAACTTGAATGTCTATAATTTCTAATAAAAACCCACATCCCAGGGTTCTAATTCAAAGTGTTATGTTAACATAGAACAACTAATTACCAGAGACATGTCACATTCATGGAGTATATACTAATATGTAAAATAGCAATTTAGTCCCTTAAGTTTTGCAATCTAATGTGGGTGAACAAACATCTGACATCTGGGAGCCTTAACAGAATTCTGCACTAAAATTATAAAGACTATGAAACTGAATAAAGGAACATGCTTACATGACTGCTAGGAGTTATTACTGCAGAAAACAGAACTAAATGAATATTTTTCCATATGCTTAATTTCCACTAATAGAAAGTATAGCTATAAAATAAAAACTTCTTAGTGTCTCTTAGGGTGTTTCTCTTAGTAACAGCAATTATCACAAAGAATTCTACAACAGTAGGAGTATTATGACTATAACATAAGTAGAAAAAAAAACCAAGAGGCAAAAATACATTACAGACTGCATCATAACACATATTTGTCTTGCTATTAAAAGTTACTCTTCCAAAACTTTTCCATAGTGACTTACTCATCAATAAATGTGATTTTCATTTATTAAAGTGAAAACATTTAGCATATTTTGCCTCCGGTTATAGGAATGTTATACATTAAATCTAAATTGATTTTTTTTTAATTTGATGTTTCCACTTTATCTTTTAAGTATGGACAATGTCTTCTAAGTAGCTCAGACTTAATTTTGCCAGTTCCTGCCAGCTTAGTTGGTTTCACGGTTTTGTAAGGGAAATGAAGGGCAAGAGTCTGTATCCAGCACCCACTGTGAGGCCGCCTCGCGTGATTTCCACCTCGGGTGTCCAGCAGAGTGAAATGAACTGATCCACCCTCAAGAAGTCCACTCCGGATTGGTCAGGTGGTTTGTGTGAAATTCTGCCCTTTAAGGTTTGCACACATTTCTCTGAGTCAGCATCAACTCCTACATTCACAAATGGAAAGCGTCATGACTGGAAGGAGAGATTAGGGGTGAAGGAGGAGACACAGGTCTCATTGATTGGAAAAGAAAGGGGGTTATTTCTTTCATGAAGCAACTACTTCATGTGACACTTCCCGCAAGGGAAAACCGAGGCTGCTGCAGCATTCAAGAATTCTTCTGTGTTCTTCATGAGGAAAGGTTTGAGAAAGTGGACCTTTGAGAGGAAATACTACAGACTTCCAAATTGGTGAAAGAACTACCAGCATCACTTGGGTACTCTGGGTAGGAGGAACTGGAAGAGATGATATTTTTGAGCCTCTGGAGGGCAATGATTAAAAGCAGAAGCAGAAACGCCAAAAGGCTAAGGAATATGGACACATAGATGTAGACATTTGACAGGTGGCCTGAGGAAGGGTCTACCGATGTGGACAGGGATGTAGGAAAGAGCTCAAGGAAAGTTCCATTCTCCACGTTACCCGAAAATACAGATGAAGAGCCAGGTTCAGACATCTTTCATGGAGGGTCAAAGAACGCACAAGTATGTTAAAAGTCAGTTTCACACAGGGGTTAAAATGGACAGAATCAGCATTGTTTTGTTTTGTTTTGTTTTTTTATGATAGAAAAGATTGCAGGCAGTTAAATCAGCACAAGGAAACTTCTTGGATTTCAAACAAAGGCAGCAGGGGATCAGGTGTCCATTGGCCCTGCAAAAACAAACAGACAACAAAAAAGAACAACTGAATGCGTTATTCACAAAATATCACACTTCAGTCTTATTTCCAGTTTTCACTTCAAGAAGGGAAAGGAATGAAATTACTTCTCCAGGAACAGGTAATGCTTATGATATTACAAATGATGATATAAAAATAAACTTTTATTTCATTTTACCGCTGCAGTACCCCAGGTACCAGGATTCTCCAAGGAACTAAAATAAGTAAAAAGGAAAATACATTTCTGATGTGTTCCATCTGCTGTGATTTCAACAGATGCTCCAAGTGGATGATCTGAGAATAGGACCCAGAAAGTCAGTGCCAAACCTCTCTTCTCCAGAAAATTAACTCTGCACACCTCTAGCCCACTAGCACCTTCCCAGCCAGGATTTATCTCTACTATACTTTGAAGAATCACGCCGTGCAGGTAAGTTTGCTTTCTTGTTGAACATTTATAATTTTCTGATTTGTTTATAAAAATTCATCTCCTTGAAATGAGGGGCCATTTCTTCATATTTCTTTTCTATCTACCTGTGTACGTTCTAGTGCATACTTTAGCACTGAATAAAAACTTAAGATTAATTTAGAAGAAAAAAGGTTGGATTCCCTCTGAGTGATGGAAAGTACAAGATTTGCTGTCAAGAGACTTAGGTTTGAGGTCCGAATTCCCTTTTACCTTTGGGAAGTTGGGCAAATTGCCTACATTTTCTGAGCTTCACTTTCCCATCTGTAAAATGTATAGCACCTGTCCCACCTGTGTTATCAAGAAAACAGCCATGGAAGCACTTTGTGAATTGTAGAGGTTGGGCCAAAATGAGTTGATAGTGTGTGTATGTGTGTTTATTGGGTGTGGAGAAGGCATGATTTTCTGGCAGCCGGGAGGCAGAGTATGCCCTTGACCATGTTCTCGCTCCTAACGTGGTCCTTGTGAGGAACACACAGGCAAAACAGACTGACAGGCAGGTAGCAAGCAGGAGACGGCATGATTCCCCAGGCTCCGAGTGTGGGTGTAGCATGTCTCAGACACCCTCTCCTCCATGACTAGCAAAGTCACAGTTGGTTTCTGCCTCGGCCTCCAGCCCACTAAGTCCACGTGGAGGCGCAGAATGCATCGATCCCTCTGGGCAGAAGACTCTTCAAGTCGAGAAAAGAGGCTCTTCCTAGCTCTCTATGGCATTAGATCCCTTTGTTGTAAATTTCTAAACCTCCTCCTGTCAGATAGAATGAAATGCTAATGTGAAAAATCCACTCTGCCCCTGGCTTTCCCTCTTCCTAAACTCTGCCCTGCATTTTATCTTGAAAACTTGCTTTTCCGCGGGGCACCTGGGTGGCGCAGTCGGTTAAGCGTCCGACTTCAGCCAGGTCACGATCTCGCGGTCCATGAGTTCGAGCCCCACGTCGGGCTCTGGGCTGATGGCTCAGAGCCTGGAGCCTGTTTCTGATTCTGTGTCTCCCTCTCTCTCTGCCCCTCCCCCGTTCATGCTCTGTCTCTCTCTGTCCCAAAAATAAATAAACGTTGAAAAAAAAATTAAAAAAAAAAAAAAAAAGAAAGAAAACTTGCTTTTCCCTTCTGTATTCCAGATCTAATTAAGTGGCTGATTCTTTGAGGGTCTGACATTGGCCACTGTGGCCAGAGCTGAGCAGCATTAATGATCCCTGGGAAGCAGGGGACACTTATGAGAAGATTGTCCCTGCTGGGTGTCATGCAGGCTAATGATCTTAGTGAGTTCCTCTGAGTAGGCCACATGCAGTGTCTTAGTAGTTCCTAAAGTAATTTGACTCCTACTCCTCATTATACTTTGCTTGGTGATTTTAATTCCATTAAGTTGCTACAGGCTCCTAATGATCCTTAAAAAGAGAGAGAGAGAGTCACAGGGGGACTAAAATGTGTCACACTGATTTGGCAGTCCCTTGCCTTTTTATGTAAATGTCCTAGCCATTCATCTTTAGGGAAAATAGTCTCAGAGGCAGCAAGATCATTAGGAAAGAAAACTAGGATGGAAACCTTATGGGCTGAATGAATAAGAAGAAATATTCTTAGTATTCTGGAAAGACCTCCTAAATCTAGCTGAGGAAACTGAAAGAAAGAAGCTAACTGATCTGACAAAAGAAACCTCTCATTAAAAGATAAGCTAGGACGTGGGGTTTCTGCCCATCCTCACTCCTTATACCATCTGGTCTCAATTTTCCTGACATTTGAGTAGTAAGGATTTTACATCCTATTTTCCTAGCATGGGTGACGAGGGGACTAAGCAGTTTATGTGTTCCTCACAGCTACTCGGTAGAGCAGGAATTATTATTCTCATTTTGTAGATGAGGAAACTGAGCCACAAAGACATGATTTACTCAGGATACACAGCTAGACAGTGACAGACTAGGGACTAGACCCCATGCCTGAACTGTGTTCTTAGTTTTCTCAACTGTGATGGGAAGAGAAAAATGATGAAGAGTTGCATCATTAGCTCCTACCTGCCACTTACTCTGGGCAAGCTCGCTGTTCACTCTTGGCATTTCAGTTTTCCTGTTGGTGCAATAAAACTCACCTTTCCTACCTCACCAAGAGGTCCTGAGCTAGGATGTGATAACATCTCCATAAACATACTTAGAAAATTATAAAAGGCCATCCCACGTAAAGTCCCGGTAGACATATAGTTCCTTCTGAATGCTTAGAAAGGCTAGAAGAGCTTTCAAAGTCTCGGCTGGTCCTACAGTTCTGACACATGCAGGTCATAGATTCAGCTGGAATTGGATGATTTTTCTAAAGCCACCTTTGCTACCCAACACTGTCATTTTCTGGGGGTGAGCTGGAGGCACAGACAGTGTCACTAGGGTGTCAGCAGTTCAGTGGAGAAGCTCACAGCTGGCTGCCAGACCACTTTTTTTTAAAACAAAGGCATCTCTTTACATTGTAAATATTCCAAGGAAACTTTTCACATCAAGAAGATCTTCACTTTCAGACAAAAGGGCCCCTGTGGGCCTCAACTGTCTGTGAAATGGGTTTACAGGAAAGGAGGCTAAGAAGTTTTGGGGAGAGCATCTGATCTTCTAAGAGGTCTTGGAAGAATGGTAGAAATGAACAAATGAAAGTTTGTGTTATTGTCCGACACTTCACAATTAAATACCTTCTCCTTTAAATATTTTCCTCCCAGTATTTCAGACTTAATATCATTTCCACAATACTTCTTAATTTTAAATGACAGATACGCAAATTTTGTTTCACTGTCCTACTCTGAAACCACCGAATATTTGCACTGTTAGAGACTGTTTTAGTTTTGATGGCACTGATTCTCATTTTCTTATTCAAGTTTTAAAAATTTGGTGAATCTTCCTTCTCTCTGGTGGATGTTTTGACAATCTGTGTATAAATGTTCAGGATGAAGCAGGTTGTACATGTTCAGGCCTTGTGACTGTGTGAATGAGGCCAAAGGTAGCACTGTGAAAATGAAATCAAACAAACGTTTCAGGATGATGCACCTTGGGCCATTTCTCCCAAACGGATTAGGTTTAAAGAAAAGAAGAGAGGGGTGCCTGGGTGGCGCAGTCGGTTAAGCGTCCGACTTCAGCCAGGTCACGATCTCGCGGTCCGGGAGTTCGAGCCCTGCGTCGGGCTCTGGGCTGATGGCTCAGAGCCTGGAGCCTGTTTCTGATTCTGTGTCTCCCTCTCTCTCTGCCCCTCGCCCGTTCATGCTCTGTCTCTCTCTGTCCCAAAAATAAATAAACGTTGAAAAAAAAAATTTAAAAAAAAAGAAAAGAAGAAAGAGACTTCATCTTAAATGCATAGCCTTGACCTGTCTCAGGGCAGCATCGATGTCCTCTCATTTCGGGTGGCACCTAAAGCCACGTGGGCATTATGATGTTCTTTTTTTTTTTTTTTTCTGAGCCATCCTCAAAAAGTGATATTTGAAAAAGGGAAATGAGACAGCTAGATCAAAACATTATAAATGAAGATTTGTGTAAATATTTTGGTTCATGGTCAGCCAGCTTTCCCTTTGTCTCTTGGAATAAAAACCTGTGCCGGGGAGGAATCTACAAAAGGCAGTCACCTACTTAAGTGAGGAAGAGCGGATGTGTAATGTCACCATGAGCCCAGTGGGGCAGGGAGATGGAGAGACAGTAGAGACAGGGCAGACTGGGGGTCTCTGGTTCCAGGACACTCAGCACCATGCCTCTGTGAGTCCTCTGGAAGAATGGAAGCTTTCCTTCCCATGGGGTCATTATGAGAACTGTAAAGTTTCAGAAGAACAAAAGCATACCCTCTGACGCGTACTTCATGCCTGGTAAAAGGAAAAAGAGCCAACAGGCCCTCACCTCTGAGTCTGCACACACAAGCACTGCAAGACCTCTGGTGGCCTGCATATGGGTGGAGCCAACGCCATGCCTTGACTTCTACAACATAATGGTGTCCACAACTCAGCCCACAGTCAGCCTCAAATCTGGCACGGCAATTGCTTTGTTTCTGACCTTTATTCAATACATTTCTATGTGAAGAACAACTATTTGAAAGGTTTTTATTGTGGAAAACTGGGATAAGCTGCTTTGTTGCCGTGCAGACATAAAGAGTACCGTGGCTGTTAGGATGTCGGAATCAGCTTTTCATCATTAGCAAGTCCTGCTATGTCATTCTCCAAAAGGCTGTCCTCTCAAACCATCAGTAATGATTTGATAGAGTTGATAAGTTATTAACATGACATGGTAAAATCCTTATTTCCGTCTACAAATGTCGAATTTGATTAACATAATGATATATTGGATCTCTTTCTCTGTAGAACACATAGAAACTATCATTTCCAAAATCTAGTAGGGACCTTATCACACGTAAGTAAAGCTGGTTTTAGTTCTACTTAAAAAACAATATGCTTTCTATGAGACCTCGAGCCGTTCCTTTACTATTTGCACGATTATCTTCTCTCTGAACGCTTTCTCTTTGGCTGATGGCCTTTTAGGTCATGCTAGATGAGAGACGGTTGGTGCTGACATAACATATGCCCCACCCACACTTCTCTAAATGTCAGTTGTCACTTGCAGTTGCAAATACTTACCCCTGGTCTTGGAATAATGAAAATAAAGTTTATTGTCTTATGTGCTATAATTATTCAAAGATGATGCAGCCATCCATATATTTGTCTGAGAACTGCTCTTGTCAGTATAATACTTAGCAGGGTAGAATTACATGTGAATTCTGTTTATGATTCCCTGTCATAGCCCAATAAAAAATAAAACCAAGTGATGAAATAAACTGAGTCTATGTATTATCAAATATTGAATTTGAAGACCATCTTGTGAGAAGAAATATAGAATATGAAGATTCTGAATAATACACTGGAATTCATGGATCTGGATTGATAATGTTAGACAAAAAATTAAAATTAACAGTTCTCTTTATCTACTGTTCAAATGAATGATCAGAATATAGTCAGAGATGGGGCGCCTGGGTGGCGCAGTTGGTTAAGCGTCCGACTTCAGCCAGGTCCGAATCTCGCGGTCCGTGAGTTCGAGCCCTGCGTCGGGCTCTGGGCTGATGGCTCAGAGCCTGGAGCCTGTTTCTGATTCTGTGTCTCCCTCTCTCTCTGCCCCTCCCCCGTTCATGCTCTGTCTCTCTCTGTCCCAAAAAAATAAATAAACGTTAAAAAAAAAAAAAAAAAGAATATAGTCAGAGCTTTTTCATAGTACTTTGGTGAAAATTTTTAAAATGACAAAGTAATAATTTAGTATCAGCTAAAAAAATTTTTTTAACATTAAAAAAATCAATTTCTATGGTAGGTCGTTAAGTTGTTTTAGATCCAGACCAGTCTCCTAATTCTATCTTGGTGAGGACTTGGTGGTAAGGGTAATCTGGATTACTCTCAGGCCCAGTAAAATATTTCCCTAACAAAATAAATATACTCAGAATGCTTTTATGCTAGATGAACTGTTTGTACTAATTCTTTAAAAAATCGTCATCTACATAAATTATAATTCACAAAATATTCAGAATATACCTTTCTTGATATACAAAGTGGTGTAGATTGAAGTTAAAAAAAACATGTATACAAGCAAGTATTTCAAAAGGGAATATACACATGACTGACCATCCATCTTGTACAACCTCAAATGTAATTATAGTATGACCTCCCTTGCATTTATATTACACTGTTTTTCTGGAGAAATCAAAGTAGTCTTTTTGTAATTTTTTTTAATCTTTATTTATTTTTGAAAGAGAGAGAGAGACAGAATGTGATTAGGGGAGGGGCAGAGAGAGAGGGAGACACAGAATCCGAAGCAGGCTCCAGGCTTTGAGCTGTCAGCACAGAGCCCGACACGGGGCTCCATCTCACTAACGTGAGATCATGACCTGAACGGAAGTCGGAGCCACACAGGCGCCCCTCAAAGTATTATTCTTAATGAATTTTTGTTGTATTTATATTCCATGTGAAGATTTCACAACCAAAACACTGCTTCGTAAGAATAAAAGAATGTCACTCTTTTAGAATAAGATAGTTTAAATGCATAATTTTCTGGTTAAAAAACAGGTCAAATACAAAGACAGGTCTAGGCATAGCATTGTCATGATTCTTTTATGATGTGTAGAAAAGACCAGGAAGGGCTCGGGTCCTACCCTCTGGGGATATTGGACCCATCTAGGCTAACACAATTAATCCAAATCAGAATGAGAAAAGTAGCACCCTGAAGGCTGAAGGAAGCACGGGCTGAGTAAGAAGCAGCAGAACAATGAAAATCTTCTACGGAGAGGGAAGAAAGGTCACTGTGCTTAAACACTTGATTTAAAGGAAAAGCGAACAGCCAGAGAAATGATGACTTGAGGATCATAGGCAATGTCCAAATGAGTCAGTGGGAAGAAAGAAGGCAGGAAGCAAGACTGGCCTTTCAAGATGTTATAGTATTTTTAGTAAGGGCTTTCAGGTCAGTTCTCGCCCTCCACTAGGATCTGATCTTTTCCAGTATTTTAGAAGTGTATTAAGAAAAACAGCTAGTGTACTCTCCCGCAGCACATATACTAGAACTGGAGCAGCTAAAATTGGTTAAATCATACCATTAGTATACTTAAAAACCTTACTTATTTTTAATAAGATTGGACACATATAAAAAAATTTTCATTAAATCATGCTCTGGTAGCAGAATAGAATGGTGTTTTCTCCTCTTCCATGGTCTGTCATTCTGCCTCTAAAATAACTTAGCTCTAATATATTTTTTGTTTAATCAGGAATTTCTCGTAACAGTCCCCTGATAGAGTATGACACTGGGAAAATTTGTCCTTGTAAACCTAATTTTGTGATTGTTACAATTTTCTTTAAATCTTTACATGTAGACCACTACGTATCCCCAATCTCCTCTCTCAGGCTCCAGGGAACTGTGGGTTCCTATAAAACTGCTGTAAGGGAATAGGGGAAAGCCTGGACGTTTGTTTTTCAACAGCCATTTAATGATGTCCCCTCTAAGTCTAAGCAGATTACTCACAAGTGGGCAGCCATGGACCACTCACTATAATTGGGGAAAATGTGATACTGTATTCCTCCCAACCAGTACTTTTGTTTGGGTCTACTGCTGCCTAATTCTTTAAGTAGGTAGATTCCTCAGTTTGTAGCTTATTGTCTTCATTGATTCCTCTTTATCTTGATTCCTCATTCCATTTCCTTCCGTCTCCCATAGGCATCCAAACTAATGTGTTTAAAGAGGACCTTTAGGTTTGCCTCTTTCTGTAAATGCCTATTGTTTTATATGTATTTTCTTGTAAATTTTCATCATCTCATAAACTTTCAATTTATAACAATGGATATGTAGTAAATATTTCATTCACTCCATAAATTAACCCCCAAACTTCACCTCTACTTAAAATATCTTGATAATTGAAGCAGAGGGAAGAGAGGAATATAAATTATATAATATATCCAGTTCTCTGGTTTTGCAAATAAGAGTATTCCAAAGACTAATAGCTATCCTCTATCCATAAAATCACATGTATAGGTACAATTAAAAAACAAAAAGTGATGACACAGGTTGTCTGAAAAGAACTTGAGTATTATCAATTAAGCAAGCGACTATTCATGACAACTACAAATACAGTTATGTATTTGTTTAAACTAAGATGCTTTATAGTCTACTCCTTAAAAATAGATTTGAATATTACAAATGTATATAAATGTTTTAGGTCTTACATTTTAAGTCTCAAGCTCACAGAGTTTCTACGTGATGACATTTTTAATCAAGGCACAGCATTTACTTGAATTAATGAGCCATTGTCTCTCATAATATAACTACAAATAGAACCTTAGTTGATTACATAGTATGTAAATTGCCCATCCCTTCTGGATATTAGCCCAGTATTTAGCATAATATATACATATGAATTTTGCTAAATAAGTTCTCCATTTTTCCCCGGTCCTCTACGGCTGACAGTCAATGATGATGCTTTCCACAGTAAAATGGGTATTTAGGAAGAATGATTAGTAATTGGCAGCTTAGGCAGGCTGTTTTGGATACAGCCAGTTTTGGCCATATTACATTATTTAGG
Organism: Herpailurus yagouaroundi; assembly: GCF_014898765.1. Lineage (NCBI taxonomy): Eukaryota > Metazoa > Chordata > Mammalia > Carnivora > Felidae > Herpailurus > Herpailurus yagouaroundi. The sequence goes on along the minus strand of NW_024412428.1, from coordinate 14,916,964 downwards.
AGTCAGATGAATATTCAGAAAAAGAAATAGGGAGCAGATTTCAAGATCCATTCCCAGATGCAATGCAAGATCCTTTGGCCAATTAGAAGAAAAAATGGCTTTCTTATAAAGGACATTATGAGGACAACCGGGGAAATTTAAACATAGATAGCACACTAGATAATTGTATTATATAAATATTAAATTTCCTAAGTGATATAGGAGAATGTTCTGTTATTAGGAAATGCATGTTAAAGTTTGTAGCCAAAAAGTGCCCTAATATCAGCAAATAACACTCAAATGTTTTAGCCAAAAACAAAAACAACCCAAAAAACAAGCACACACATTTATACACACATACAGAAAGAAATACGATAAAGCATATATGTCAAAATGTTCACAATTGGTTTAGTCTAGTTAAAGTCTATAGTTAAACAATCTATAGGTGTGCATGGTTATTATCCTTGCAACTTTTCAGTAGATTTGGAATTTCTCAACATACAAGTTGTGGGGAAAAATGACTTGTCCCCAAAGCTATTAATGAAAATAGGCTTGGTATGATATTTGTAAGTCAGCTAAAATGTTAGGAGCTTTTAAAAATATACAATGATAGAAGCCTGATTCTTCAAAGGAATCTTTCAAATGGCATTGGAAAAACCTCACATATTTGCTGCTACCATCAGCTCATTATGCCCACTAATCCATGGTTACTGGAGGTGAAGCGTTAGAGGAAGTTTAATATGCCGGAGAAATTGGATTCATGGTGGTGGGAGATGCTGCCTAAACACTAGGAATGGTGACTTGCCAGCCAGCCTTATTCCTAACTTCACTCCTGCCATCACCCACTGGTCTGAATCTCAATCTGGACCTCCAGAATCATGAAATCCAATTGTTTGTCTTACATCATCAGTCATCTTCAGAAGCAGCCAGACATCTCTCCTACAATTTAAATACCCAAAGATATTAGGGACTCTGGAGGCATCTTGAGTCAAGAAAGAATAGTTGGTGTTTTGGGGGTTTTTTTTATTGAGATGTAATTGACATTATATTAGTTTCAGGTTAAATAGGATCTGGCACCAATTCCAGTGTGTGAGGCAGAACTGGGGAGCTGTTCTCCACACCAACAAGCAATTCTAGGAATACTGGCGGAGTGTCCTATAATTCAACCCAATTCCAATTCCAACGACACTATCGGGAGATAGTATCAGATTTCACGGGTTGAGGGTTCAATCCTACGACACCCTCCTCTGCAATATAGACATTTCTGACACCAGTCCTAAGCCCCAGGTTGTTACATGTGTTTCTGAATGGTGATAAATCAGAGGTTCCCAAGCCCCCCTCCTCAGCTTCAATTAATTTTCTAGAGCAGCTCACTGAACTCAGAGGAACATTTTACTTATTAGGTTACCAGTTTATTGTAAAAGGATATAACTCAGAAACAACCAGACAGCAGCAGGTGATGCATGGAGCAAGGTATGGGGAAAGGGCACAGAGCTTCCATGCCGAGTGATCCCCTCTCCCAGCACGTCCCAGCACAGCCGGCCCGGATGCTCTCTGAACCCTGTCTTTCTGGGTTTTCATGGAGGCTTCATTACATAGGTATGATTGATTAAATCATCAATCGTCACTGCAAAATGCGGCTACAAATGAAAAAATAGAGGGCACTGATATTAATAGTGCTTTTTGCCAGTCATCAGCAATCATATGACTGTGAATATAGGTAAGTACCCTAGAATGATGAGTACCAGATGAGTCAGATTTTAGACAGGGGTTACATAAAACACCACTATAAGGAGACAAAGTGCTCTCTTATGGCTCTGAAATTACTCATCTACCAGGATTTTCAGGTACACCAGGGAGGGCAGGGGACAGAAAAGAGGACATTGTGTCCTCATGAGGAAAGCGTGTTCCCACGTGGGATTTCCTGTGGTCCTCCTAATCCTTGGTGTGGACCAAACAGCAGTGCTTGCCTTAATGCTCTCTATCTCCCTCGTTTTCTGTCTGTCTGTCTGTCTCTATCTCAGGCAGTACAGTGAACTCAAAAGTCTGGCTAACAAAGAGAATATCTACATGTTCCTTGTAACATGGAACAAAATGATATGGCAGGCTATCAAGTGTAGGAGGAAATCAAGTCCTTAGCAGCCTGTTGTCATTTTAGATAACGACTTAAGAATCTGTCAAAGACAATAGGGAAGCAATAAACAAGTGTAGGCTCAAATTCTCCCAGAATGTGTTTTTAACTTAAAAACATAAAAGGAGGTGAAATTGAAAAATAATTAGGAATTACTTGGAGAAAAAAGGCCACCACAATAGTTATATATTCTTCTAAAAATATAAAGAAATATTGTTTTATTTAACGGAACCACGAGTATCTCTTATATGAGATTTAACTGACTTTTTCCTTTATCAGGGTGGGGCTATCTACTTTTAAGGTTGTGGGCTCTATGTATTTTATTCAGTTGTAGGAATAGCTTTGGTCAGAAGCACATGTCCACACTTCACTCACTACTATTTTTTTTTCATGTTTATTTATTTATTTTGAGAGAGAGAGAGAGAGAGACCATGCAAGCAAGCAGCAGAGGGGCAGACGGGGGGGGGGGGGGGAGTAAGAATCTCAAGCAGGCTCCTCGCTGTGAGCCCAGAGCCTGACATGGGGCTTCATGAGATCATGACGTGAGCTAAAAGAGTCGGACACTTAACTGGCTGAGCCACCCAGACGCCCCTCACTAGTCTTATATCTAGTCTTAGTTCTCTTTTATTTCAATGGTGTGTGCTGGAATGTAGGGGGCAAATCGTGTCAGAAGAGTAGAGGAGGTAGAGGGGAGAGAAAGAGAGTGGGGGGAGCATACCCTAGTAATTGTAGAATGGGAATATATATGGCTCCAGGATATGATAGGCAGAAGAAGGTATACCCAGGATGTTACGTAGGGGAAAGAATGTCCAGCACGCCAGTTTAGGAAAACAATAGTAAGAATATCAATGATAGCAGCCAGGATTTATTAAATAAAAGCATATACTAATTTTGTATGTGTGTTCATGTGTACACAGGCATTGTGCATGTGTATTTTCTCTCATCTTCACAGCTCTTTAAGGTAGTCATTATTGCTCCTCACTTTTCTTTAATGGATGAGAAAATTAAGTATCAGAGAATTTAAAAGCTTGCCCAAGATCACCCAGCCACTTAGAGGCAGGGCTGGAATTCAAATCTGTATCCCTGTGTCTCCAAATGCTCTATATTCACTACCTTCCTTCTCTCCAGGGAGCCTGAGGGTAAAAGAGGGATAATTTCAAGACCTGTGGTCATTCATGCTGTTCACGTGTTTCTGCTGTTCCTTTCTCCTTCCAGGCATGTTGTAGGATTGCATGTTCCCATCCCCTCTGACTTTAGGGTGGCCAGATGACTTGTTTTGGCCAACAGAATCTGGAAAAAGTGACATGTCATTTCTAGGTAGAAAATGTAAGGCCCATGTGAGATTTGCCATATCCCTTCCCTTTGCTGCAGTAACTGTTTAAGTACAGGACAGCTTCTGTACCGGGGTGAGCTGGGTGAGGACCACCACCCTTGCTGGCCTTATCAATACTTAGTGTTAATGACGAATGCACTTGTTTTTTTGTGTGTGTTTCCGTTAAATTTTTTTAAGTTTATTTATTTATTTTGAGAGAGACAGAGACAGTACAAGTTGGGAGGGGCAGAGAGAGAGAGAGAGAGAGAGAGAGAGAGAGAGAGAGAATCCCAAGCAGGCTCTGCCCTGCCCTGCCAGCACAGAGCCCAAGGTGGGGCTCAAACTCAACGGAACAATGAGATCATGAGCTGAGCCGACACCAGGAGTCGGATGCTTAACCTCCTGAGCCACCCAAGTGTACCTTGGCACTTGTTGTTGTAAGCCATTATCTACCTTCTACTGACTGATGTAAGGTCTTATTCTACTATGACAGCAGAGGTTATGCTTGGTATTCAAGAAATTAAAGAAGCCAAATTCTGAGTATAACTTAGAGTTGCATGAATTGTCTATATAATATGTTAAAACCCCTTGTGGCAGTGGTGAGCAAGAAGATTGTAGAGGATGTTTTGGTGAACTTTAATTTCATGCAAGAGTGAGGCTTAAAGGGATGAGAATTAGCTACTGGTGTGGCCAAAAACATATTCCCTAATAATCTGGAACATGATCAGGTGCTACCGTGTAAGGATAGTCCTGACCAGCTATAACTTCAGTATGCACAATGGGTTTCAAGTGGAAACATGTAAGAGATAGTAAAGATATTAAGACTAACTCATTACTTCTAATGGGGAAAAAACAATTCATTATACAAGTAATGGGACAGTGGTATTGCCTTTGGTTAAGAAAAACTATATTTTCTGGTGCATTCATTTATTCATTCAACAAATACTTGTTAACTATGTACAGGAAGGTGATAAAATATTACTATTATATGCAGGAGTCTATTGCATATACAATTTTTATAGTGACCATCTTGAGTAACAAATCTAAAAGACCTTTCCTATATTACCTGTGCTATATTATATGTTCCTTTTTATCAGGCTACCTGCTACTTTTCCAGCCTCATTTTTCCCATTGTTCCTAAGATTGGTGGTTCAAGCATATCAAACTGTTCTTGATTTCCCACATTTTTTTAAAAGCATATATGTTTAATCCTTATATTTATATATGTCTTCTCCCTAACTCCACCCAAAATCCAATTTGTTCATCTTCAAGACTCTATTCAAGCCTTCCCTCCTGTCTCATCTAGTTATTCACTCATAATATAAATCCCCACCTACTTTCTCTACACAAATTTCTGGCTCCTTTCTCTGCATTCTCATGATAATTTCTATACCTTTTCACACTAGCATTTCTCACATTTTATTATACTTATTATATTTGTTTACCTGTTTCTCTAAAACTTTGATAGACTATGAACTCATAAATAGAGGATACCATTTCACTAATCTTTATAGCCATGAACCAGCACAGTGTCTTGTATAAAGATGTTCAATAAGCATTTGTAGGATGGTTGCATGAATAAAAGAGTAAGGGAATGAAGAAACTGGAAGCTTCTTGAAGAGGTATTCCATATTTGTTCTATTTTTTGGATGTGCAATAATATTTATTGAATGAATGAATGATTTTGTATAAAATCATATCGATTACTCAAAGGATAAGTACTCAATAGTAAAGAATAATGTGCAACACACCCTAAATTTTATAACTATTTTAGTTATGGCAATAAAATTTATAGTTTCAAGTTCTAGAGCAAACTCTGAGCATACTTTTTATCAAGCAATTGTGTCAACAAAAATTGTATTTAATCAAGTATCCACCAGGATAACCAAGGAAAGGATGTAGGAATCTGCTGTAAATATTGAAATTCAATACTGTGAACATAGATCAGGGATTGTAACAAATGTATTTTGAAGAGGACAATGAAAATCATGAGTTTACCATAGTGAGTCAGTGAAGACCTGACTGGATATAAAATAGAACACATTGTTTTTAATTTAAAATGTTCTTTCAGTTAAACTTCATGATAATCCCATCCTTTGAAAATTACTAAGTCCCTTATAATCACAACGCTTGGCACTGTATTCATCTGTGGAGACAAACAGGATCAAGGACAATACCCACTTTCCAATCATCACAGAGGAAGACAATTTTAATTTACTTCATTCAGGAACATCATATGCCGTGGTACTCTGTTAGTCACTCTACCTCAAGAATTAGCTCACCTCTCCCCTCACCAAAAGAACCTAAAAGCCAAAACAGAGCAAAACAAAATTCACCAGAAAATCAGCACAGAAATGGAAAATGTTTACAGTTTTATAAATTTCTCAATTTAACTACAAAGCCCCACACTGGAGATCATTGCTACTTAAAGTAGCCACTTGTCTCTGTCAGGAATATGTGGGTTACGAGTCCTTGTGAAATGAGGAACTTGTAAAGCAGTGCTTCCAGCATCCCAAATGTCTTACTACAGAAAGAAGACAGACAGACAGACGGAGGGAGGGAGGAAGGAAGGAAGGAAGGAAGGAGGAGGGAGGGAGGGAAAGAAGGAAGGAAGGAAGGAAGGAAGGAAGGAAGGAAGGAAGGAAGGAAGGAAGGAGGGAGGGAGGAGGGAGGGAGGAAGGTTGGAAGGGAGGGAGGGAGAAAGCTAAACTAAAAAGTATACTAGTGCCTTATATTCTGGCTCAAGTCCCATATCTCATGGTGAGTGAGTAATGATTCAAGGGCTGGCACTGATGCATGGACCATACTCTGAATACCATTCCATCTGGATCATAGTCATGGTGATGTGAGCAGTGATATCCTAAGCGGTATTGTGCTAACACCCTAATCCAGACCTCAGCTTCTTGGAAAAATAACAAAAAGAATGAAAACACATGAGCAGAAAAGAAGCAATTTTTTTTTCTTTTCATTCATTCTGGAACTGACTTAAGTCATTTATCATATATTAAGTTATTCTTTCTTTCCCTGTGATCTCTCTTAATATTAATTTTCCTCTATTCAGAAAATCAAACAATACCAAAACAAAAAGTAAATAAGCAACCACAAAAGGAAAACATTATTCATAGAATTGGGTAACTAGAAGTACTTATAAATTAGGAAGCCAAGGTCTCCAAAGTTAAGTAAATTAAAATTTGAAGGTCATTGTTCATATACCTTCTGGAAAAGGATGGTGGAAGGAGATAGCTAGTGGCTGAAACCACAAATTAGGAGCCTAGGATCCTTTCCTGGTTCCAAATCCACTCTATACTCAGAGCTGAGTTGGGCAGCCAACAAGAAGAAATTAGGTGAAAAACATGTTACTCGGTTTCTTTTGTCATTCAGAGGTTAATTCATCATTTGAATCAAAATATATGCCATGAAGGTCCAAATCTGAGACCAAAAATGATAAGGATACTAGACAGGAGACAGAAGGAAAGATCTTGGAAACTCATTTCAGCGAACCAGACCAACTTTGTTGCCAAGTAGTCCTTTTGAAGGTCTGAGAATCTGTCAATATTCCACTGTCACTCTAAAACTGTGCCCTTAACCTTGCACTTGACTCATGGAAATCGAGGTCAACAAGCTCACTAAGGACTTTCTCATGAGGAATTGTTAGAATGACAGGTTACCAAGGTATATGAAGGTCATCAAGGAGAGTATTAGTAAATATATATTTTTTAACCTGGGTTCTATTTACATGGGTGTGTTGAGCACATGAATACTCACATTGAGTGCTTCTTTATATGAATGTCAAACATCAATAAAAATCAATAAAAATGTTTTTGTGTTTTTTATAAATTTTTGTTAATGTTTGTTTAGTGGAGAGAGAGAGAGAGAGAGATGGGGGAAGGGCAGAGAGAGAGGGAGACACAGAATTGGAAACAGACTCCAGGCTCTAAGCTGTCAGCACAGAGCCTGAAGTGGGGCTCGAACCCATGAACCGTGAGATCATGACCTGAGCCGAAGTCGGATGCTTAACTGCCTGAACCACCCAGATGCCCCAGAATGTTTTGTTTTTTTTTAAGGGCAGAAAATGTGCCAGGCTTATCAGATGAATTATTTCAGTGCTTCCCATTTCATCCAAAAATGTACGGCACTGTAGGCTAACAATATAAATAATACATTCTGAGAATTTACCCCATGGGATAAAGTTAGACAAATTTAAGTGCATGCACAAAGATGCATTCCGTAGCTAAACACTGGAGCTACCATGATGTTCGTGAGTCAAGGATTGGTTAAATAAATGATGTTAGAATCATGCAATGGAGGACTCTGATATAATAAAAAGGACTACATTTTCTAACCTGGAAAGATGCTGGACACGTATGCCTAAGTCAAAAAGTAAGCTTCAGAATAGTGCATAGTGTGATTCCATTTTCACAAAATAAGAACTACTAGCACTGCTACACAATATTAGAGGCATGCAAAAGTAAACTAAACTAAACTAAACAAGAGATTATGCACCAAGTTATTAACATTTCTTGTTAGCAGGTAATATGGGTATGTTTGGTTACATCCTATTTTGTGCATGTATGTGAATTTTGGTACACAGAAATATATTGTTTTATAATCAGGAAAAAACCAATAAAGGTGTTTTCATTAGAAAAATAGAAATAAAATTTAATGATAGCATATGCAGTGAAAAGGCAACTGGCTTTTAAGCCCGGAACTCTTTCTCCTCCCCCTCCTTTTTCCCTCCCCCACCCCACTCCTCCTCCTCCTATTCCTTTTTGTACTGCATATACTTAACACAAACCTTTGAAATGGTTCACTTGTACCTTTCCTTTCAAAGTTTAAGACTCTCAGGCTGAGACAAATAAGTCAATCTGCCCATTAGGGCTTAACTGCTCTTTGTATTACAGTTGGCATTTTATGGGATACCGTGAATGTTTTATTTAAGAAAAGAGAAGAGTAGATCCCTCTGCTAGAATCCTGGTCACAGGGGAAATTGAAAGTGATTAAGAACCAAACTGGTTTAATGGGCAATAGTTAATAAATTACCAGGCACTTCTAATCAGTATCAGACCACTGTGGCAAATTAATCAGGAAAGCTGCTATTTTGGCTTTCCCTGAGGAGCAAATTTATATGTTGAATGAATTGTCTTGGTGTTTTAACCTTGGAATAAGTCATCTTCGTGTCTTTCTGAATTTGACACAGGATCTAACAGCCACCTATCCTTTTGTTTCACATCAAAAATTATACACGGGTATTTTACTTTAAGTTACCCTGTTTAGCAAGTATTACAGGCTTATAATTTCCATACCCATTCACTACTGTCTATAACACTATCAAACAGTCAAAAATATCAACAACATCAACAGCGTCAACAATCAAGCCCATAATGTAAATTATAAATCTGGGCCCACTGATTTCCCATCTTAATAAAACTTAATAGGTGAGAATTTAAAAATTAGGAATTCAGGAAATACTAATGGCAGTCTATCCTGTTCCTGAGATAAATTCAGAGCTTTGAAATATTGGCACTGTTTTGGTTGGATTGTGCCATTTCATGCTTAGAGATACTATTACATTGTATATGGCTACTTGACTATTCAGAATCTCCATTTTTTTTTTTTTTATGGTTTTTGTTGTTGCCAAAAAACTTATTAGACTAAACAGTGATTACTTTCTGGTTCCAAATGTGAACATGAGCATGGATCCTATACATAGGAACTCCTGAAGGAGGCATACTGTGTCTTGAGACTGAGTAACTCAGAAAACTATATACCATAGGCACACCTGCCACAAAACACAATCAGAACTGAAGGGCTCCCAGAACTTGGCTCATCAGCCTGCTGTCCTAGATCTGACATGGTCAGTGAATGCATAGATAGACTTCCTGGGTTCTAAATCAAAGGCTGGTCCACATGTGTACATATCACGGACTTCTGCACCTATGTCTCTGGCTTGATTTCTCTAGGTACATCTGTTAGCTAAAAGGAATCTTGCCAACTCATGCACTTAGTTTGAGCTGCTTCTTTGTTATGTTCCCTATTCCATTAATTAAGTTAAAGGCTTTAGTATTTTTTTAGCTGTCACTAGGAATAATAACAATAATAAAAATTAAGCCCATGATGCTTTATATTGACATAGTAATATAATAATATAATATGCTCCACACATGTCTACTTGAAGAAAATGGCATTCTTCTGCAACACTACTTTCTCGGGTTCTGGTTTCATTTAGCAGACGTTTACGGAATGGCTCATCAGTGCTAAGAGCCAGGCAAGTGGGACCTACACAGTACCTGATGTCAAGGGACTTTTAGGAATATAGTTTTCCAGGTTCTTAAATTACTATTTTAAAAACTCAAAGGAGCAGAATAAAAAAAACTCAATTCTAATTTTGTTTTGCTTCTCCCTAATAACAAATTAAATATAAAAATGCTTCAAGTCTACAACTTAAAAAAAAAAAAGAAAAAGATATTAAAATACAAGTGCAAGGAGAAGAGCAAGCCTAGAGAAGAAGGGATATTATCAAATGGGCTGACATAGATCTACATAGAGGCCAAATCAGAGAGTTTTGCTTGTGATGGGTTAATCTTTCATTCTTAGAAAAAATGGGGGCTTCTGGGTGGCTCAGTCAGTTAAGCGTCCAACTCTTGATTTTGGCTCCAGTCATGACCTCATGGTTCATGAGTTTGAGCCCCAGGTCGGGCTCGGCACTGAGTGCGGAGACTGCTTGGGATTCTCTCTCTGCCCCTACCCATTTGTGTGCATGTGTGTGCTCTCTCTCTCTCTCAAAATAAATAAATAAACTTAAAAAAAAGAATAAATGTATGACTCCACATTACTTAATGATTAGTATGGGTAATCATTCTTACCAATCAACTGCCATCCTTCATCTGCCCTCATTAAAAAAAAAAAGTCATAGGAAACCTGCAAATAAACCCTCTTATGGATTCAATGCCATATGTCACCACACCATTATTTATCTCTTAACCCCTGACAAGCTCTTGCACATCATAGACATCAAATGAAATCTGTTGAATTGCACTAACAGCAGGGAAAATGGAATGTATCTTACCTTACATGAATCTTCTTTAATGAGAACCATGAGCAAGTGTGGAGCTCTTCAGAGCAGTCTGCCTTATGTAGAAGAATCAAAAATAATAAATACATAACCCAAAGAAGTAATAAGCCTCAAAATCAAAACACAGAAATGGAATACCCCACCCATTTTCTGGAGCTCCATATTCCCAGAATGTTCGGAGGCTGGCAGATGGCTCTCCATCCCCACAGTGCCCAGCATTCGAAGGACGTGCCCTGTGGGAGTGGTGGCAGTGCAACTTGGTTACGAGCTGGACCCACTAATACACACTTCAGAGAGCGATGTGCATCAAGGGATCAACTAGGTGCTGATTATAACTAGGCGCGGTGCTGTGTACATGTGGGATGGTGGGGGTAGGGGGACAAGACGCCTCTGTACTTAGCGAAATGAAGCATTTTAGTCACGAAATAGATTTAAGAATCTGTAGGAGCTAGAGTACAAATAAGCTAAAACAGTCAGACTAGTTGCATACTTTAAGCTAATTAAATACCTTTTTTTTTTTAAGAGGGATGCACTGGGCATCAAGACTGCATTAGGAGGTAAACCGTTTAAGAAAACGCTATCACTTATCTTGCTTTTTTTCTGTTGATCGGCTGTTGTCTGACAACGAATCTAGAAAATGTAAAGCAAAAAGCTCCAGAGGAGAAACATCTTGAGGAGTGGTCCCTGGGGTTGGCCCCAGGGCGTAATCCTTGCGGGTTTCGCCCTTTGCACCTACAGCGTGGACTGGACCAAAAGGCTTTGAGAATGTCCAGAACCATAGGATCCTATTATCCACCACAAAGAACCACCTAAGTACTTACACACTTCAGTAAAATAAATAAATAAATAAATAAATAAATAACGAAGGAAATTTAACAGGCAGAGGACCTGAAGGAGGTTAGGAAACAGACCCTGCCCCCGGAGTCTGACACCAACCCAAGCCTGGCGGGCCGAAGGCATGCAGCGGCAGAAAGCGCGCAGGTACAGCCACAAACCTGGTCCTCAACAAGATGCTTCTGTGAATGAACGCATCCTTCTGCTACCCGGAGTGGGGCACATCACACACCTCTCTCCTAAATCATTTAGGATGTCATTTGTCCGTAATCCACGCACCTCGACAGGGAAACACGGGATTCCAGCACCTCCTCAGACCCGGGAAAAGGGGAAAGTAGCTGGCGCGGCTGGCTTTTTCGGGAACTCGGAAGCCACCGCTGGGGAACGCAAGTGTTCAGCACCAGGTAAAACTTCCCCGGATTTGAAGCCACCCAAGATGGGTGAAAAGACTCCCGCAAACACAGGAAGATGCAAAGCGGGCAGTGTGCGCGTGGCGAGTAGAGGAATGGCCGGATGACCCTGGAAATCCGGAGAGGTGACCGCACGAACCACAAAGGCAAAAAGCAAACAATGCACCTAGAAACACGTTCTGCAAAGTGTATGTAGAACTGTCTACACTTGCACAGAGGAGTCAATCTGTGCAGCAGCGGACGCGGGGGCAGGTCCTCCCGGCTCTCTGGGTCCGGGACAAAAGCGGGTGCTCCCGGGACCATGGCCATTACGTCGCCCAGGGAGGTCATCCCGAGAATCTGGAACCTCCGACCTGCGGAGGTTGCTGGGGGCCGCAAAGGACACGGCTAGCCACAAATGGGATGGATTCGGGGTGTCCAGGGAAGGAGCCAAACCTCCGGGAGCCGGGGAGAGTCTGGGAGGCGGCTCCGGAGGGAGTGGAAGCTCCGCAACTCGAGGCCGCCCCACGCGAGGAGTCGGGGCGCTCCCCGCCGAGGGCGAGCCCTCCTCCGGCGCTCGGCACCCCGCGCGTCCCCGGCTCCCCACTCCTCTGCCTCCGCGCGCGGGCGGCGTCGGGAGCCTGTCACTGACCTGCGGGTCGGGACGCTCCGACCTCCCCGGCCGCGCTCCGGCACCCCGGGTGGGACTAGGGCGGCGCCAAGCTCCTCGCAGGCCCCCGGGTCTCTGCGATCCGCGCCCGCGAAGCCGTCCGCGGGGAAGTCAGGCGCAGCGTGCGGTGAGCTGCCGGAGCGCACGGGCGGGCGGCGGGCGCAGCTGGAGTGAAGCCGGGGCCGCCGAGTCGGCGGGACCGCGGGTCTCCCTCCGCCCCTGCGGCCCGCACAGCCAATGGCTGCGAGCGGGGCCCACTCCCCGCCGCCCCCCAGCCGCTGCTCTGGCTGGCGCTTGGCTGGAGGACAGCAGCCCCGCTCTGGCGAGGGAGGAGCTTGAGCCCGCGCTGGAAAATCCTGGAGGACGAGGAGGCGTTCGCACAGGGAGCCCCATCTGGGGAAGGCAGGTGTGGTGCCCTTAACTTTGTGTGTGTGTGGGGGGGGGGGAGTTATGGGGGTGCAGTTTCTTTGGGGGGCTCAGGAACTTGTCAGCAGGTGAAAGCATCTGCTTCCTGCCAAGTTTCTTACTCAAACATCTATTATGAGTCCCGCGCAGCCCCCACTCCAAACCACGAGCCCCGGTCGGTCGATCGCAGCAAGCCCAGCTCTGAGCAGCATGAGGACTTTGCCCCATCCTGTGTCGGGCTTCGCCTCACGCGTCTCTCCTTCCGTGCTTTTCTCTTCTTTCCCCTCTGAATCCTCTGCCAAACCATCAGATGAAATGAACGGGATCGCAGTCTCCATCACTGCCAGGGAAACCGGCATCCGTAAAAGTCCCTACGGGGTAACTGGCTTAGAGAGGGTCATAGACCTTAAAAGAACTCTGGGAAGGGAGGGAGCCTTTCAATGACAAGACGAACTTCGGTTACCAATCAGCCTCGTGATCTTCACTTAAAGACTCTGGATGCCTGTTTTTTGTTTGTTTTTGTTTTTACTGTAAAACTTACTTCAACTGATCATTTAAGATGTCTGTGGTCTCTTCTGCTCTGACAATTCAACAATCCAGTTGGCTCTGACTTACTTGCCTGGTGAAGGGCTGAGCCCCTGTGAAGGTATGGCTCCTTTTCCTCCAGTCCCTGCTCCCTCCTGTCCTGCTGCACTCACCCTGAGCGGGGTCCAACTATGGCTAGGAAAATGAGTCATGCAAATCAGTATAGAAGGATGATGTACACGTCTTAGTGACCATTACACGTGCACAACTACTCCTACTTACCAGTGCCCTTCTCCTGGGATTATGTTGGCTGTGCCCATGTGCACTGGTTCTCTAGGTAGGGACAGATTCTGAGGCCCCCTTGGTAAGTGGGCAGAGGCTTTATTGCTCCCTCTTCCTTCTCCAGGGGAATTGTGAGTTTGTGTTCATCTTTTCTCTGTGAATCTTTTGTATCATGTAAAATGCAGGGCAGTGCAATGAGCTGTATGGAAAAGAGGGCAGATTCAGAGATTCTCTGAATTCAGAGATTCAGATTCTCTCCCAACACTCTTCTGTTTGCATTCTAAATTTGACCCATTCACATGCCACATGCCATGAGTTTTGTCACATCCATCTATATCCTTCAGTGTTCTACCTTAGATTTTTTACGTAACCTCATCATAAATAGTAATATCCAAGAAATTTTTGGTTTTTATATACTGATTGTGTTTCAATACAAAAGAAGTAAGGAATAAATACATAATCTGTAAGGCTTTTCTTGACATTTCCTGAACTTAATTGCCTATGGCTACTGAAGCAAATGACCACAAACTGTGAAAAAACAAAAACAAAAAAACAACCAGTATGAGAGGTAAAGCTTCTTTTGTCTTTGTTATTTTTTAATTTCATATATAAAAGATCTCAAAAATGTTAATTGTCAGATTTACTTACATAGAAAGTTTTCAAAAGTAGGTCAGGCACCATTCAAGTTACTGGGAGCTTGCAGGCAGTTTGGAGACATAATCCTAGCTTTTAGGATGATCATTCATGATCATTCAAACTGTCCCTCTGATCCTTTTCTGTCTTATTCAGGGATGGATGGATTGGTTTTGTCATTGTTGCTGTTGTTTTTAAGAGTGGAATTTGGAATCAGATGGAGAATCATTAAATTCTGATGCTGTCACTTATCTGTGTGATTAAGCCAATCACTCTCTCTGAGTCTTATTTTCCTTACGTATAAAATAGAAATAACAGACCCACTCTCATAGGTTGTTGTGAAACTTAAACACACACACACACACACACACACACACACACACACACACACACACA
>NW_024412428.1:14885890-14902326 GCF_014898765.1 Herpailurus yagouaroundi | reverse complement strand
ACACACACACACACACACACACACACACACACACACACACACACACACAGTTCCTAGCTATTGTCTTGCATATAATGAGTGCATAAAAATGCTGCCTCTGTCTTTTCTTCTTGGTGCTGTCATCAAGGCAACATTCAGAATTACTTTGTCCATTCTCGAATTTCCTTCCAGGAAGGCTTGTGTTCTGTTTCCAATATTCCCTAAACTAATTCTCTGCCCCCCTTTGCTTGATCCTGTCATCTCTGCCCCCTTTTGATATTCCCTCCCCAAACTCTATCCTCTGTCTCATGCCTTAATCTCTCTTCTTTCAAGCAGTTCTCACGTTCCACAATCTCAGAGCTCTTTGCCCTGTAGAGGAACTGAGGTAACTGAGAAGAGGGTAGGTCATAAAAATTTTTACTTCTTTTGCATTTTCATGTTGTGGCAATAAGTCCTTTGGTTTTTTTTTGTTTGTTTGTGTGTTTGTTTAAATCACAGTCTTCCCCCAAACATGGAGAAATTTATGTTATCTAACACTATGGACAAATTCCTGGACCTTAAGTGCTATTAAATTCAACAGACATTTTTGGAGCATCTGCTATATGCCAAGCAGTGCCCCAGGCACTGGGGAGATAAAAATAAAGAAGACAGTCTCTGCCCTAAAATGCTTCTGATCCAGTCAAGCAGACAAACATATAAATACCTACATTGAATCTGAGCGTGCTGTGTGGGGCGTCAAGCCAATAGAGCACCTGAAAGAATTTCCTTTACTTTTTCAGTTATGAGGTTGTCTTGGACCAGCCTATCAAAATGCCCACCCTACCCACAGTCCTCTGCTGAGTGAGGAGCCATGTTCTGTTCCTGAGCAGATGAGATGGGCTTAATTGGTGAAGCCAAAAAGGCCACGTGCACATTCTCATTTTTCCCATCTCCACCCCAACCCCCAATGCAGCTAGAGCGAGAGCATGTGACCTAGACTTGGCCCATCAAATGTACCTTCCTTAGAGATAGAATTGGAAATTGGTCGTACAAGGGAGCTGAGGTAAGAAGAGCGCTTTGTGGCAGTGAATGCAACAACATCCAGTTCCTAGGGCCAGCAGGGGAAGGAGGACAAGCAGTGACATCGGGTCTTCAGTGCCCAGGTGTCAGTTACGAGTTGTGGCTCCTACTGTTCAGTGATGGCAATAGTGTTCCCACTTGTCTGATTTGGAGGTATGATTGGTTGGGATTCTGGGTGCTCAGCCTCTCTGTTTCTGTTCATGTGTTCATTCTCTGAGCATTTCTCTGATCCAATATCCTTTCATTAAATTCCTTTTTTTGCTTAAACCAGCCAACTTGATTCTTAGCTAAGAATACTTTGGCTGAAGCTGGGTATCAAGGCTCCACCTCAATAAGAAGAATGGTAATTAACTGGTTCAGGTAACTTCTCCTGCTAGGACATTCAAACTGGAAATATTAGAGGTGGTCAGTTGGAATCCAGAACAGAAGCTAACGACACAACCCCTAGACTATGAGACGGCAAGGACCATGTGTAGGCTGAAATTATGAGTAAGCAGAAGTTATGAATAAGCAAAAGTAATGAGTTAGCAGAAATCTACATACATGCAGAGGAGAGGTGGTTGGCTCAGAGCAGCAAGGAAACAGAAGCCAAGAGGAACTGAGTCCCCATGATGGTGAGGAAATAGATGAATCCCTGCTCTCAAGAGGACCCCAAGTTAACCCAGTCCTTGGATTTGTCTTGGATCCTGAACTGTTTTCCAGTTTCCAAACTACATTTCTATTTCTGTGAAGCTGATTAACCCTGGCTATTTCTGGGGTCCTTTAAAATTCCAGTTGCTCTTATTGCGATATGTATCCTTATAGTAACTCCCTTCTTACTTGAAGTAACAAGGATAAGATTCTATTCTCTAGGATCAAAGCGTTCCAATGATTACAGGCATGAAATGGCTAGGACCCAGGAAACAATAGTCAAATAGTGTATCTTAGAAGTCACTGACCTTCCTCTCCAAAAACATACTTTCTTTTTTCCTATTTTACTTGAAATTTCCAGCAGGAGACCCTTTCTCTAGGCTTAAAATTAATAGTTTATTAGAAGCCCCTGTTTAAAATGTACTGTAGTTTCTTGTGGGAGTGAAAAGCCAAAGGTATTTCTGTGTTAGCCATGAGCATCTGAGCGTATTACATGAGTTTGTTCTTAAATTGGAACTGTTAGGGGTCTGATATTTATGGGTGAAGCTAGGTATAGAACAGAAAGGTTGGGCACAGGAAGGGAAGGGTGGAGAGATGATAATAGAAAATGTCAGTGAGAGGTCCCTGGAACATTCTGAAGAACTGTCCTATGGAATATTCCCAAAAGGGAAAAATCCTGGTGGCTGCCAACGTGAAGGGTCAGTGGGGCCAAAATGGCAGCTGTGCAACAAGGTGAACACTAACACCAAACATTCCCACTTCACATTCGGCCTTCTGTCAGTTCCACAGTATAACCTTGCATAATTTTTGTTACCCTTCAGCTCTTATAGAAGATGGGGCCATCTTCTATAAGAAGTGTCAGAGGAAGGTGTCAGAGGAAGGTGGCTATCCCATATGCCCACTTTGAGATAATGCTCCGAAATCACACCAATATTAATTATGCCTTGGAGTTACTTGCATGAATCTGTGGCCTTTGTTTTATCTCCTGCAACACACGGTGCCCTCTCATGGCTTGTGAAAAAGGAAATATCTTTATGTCTCACCTAATCAGTGAATGGTGCACAGTCTAGAAAGCAAAAACAGTGATTCTGTTAATAGGACATGACACAGGAAGGAAGAAATTTACACTTGCTGCCGTGTTTGAAGGGAGCGAAAATGTGTTGAAGCTGCTTTAATGAAAGCAGAAGTCTGAAGTTATCCCTGAGGAGCTTTATTTTCTCAAAGTCTAAAATGTACCCCAGGGTTGGTTGGTTTGTTTGTGTTTCTGAGAATAGTGGGTAGAATTGTATTTGGAATGGCAGTGCGTCACATCAGGGTGCAGGGAGGAAAAAAATATTAATGCCACAGATGCATCTTTTCGTAGGGTTTGCACCTCAGCTGCTGGGTGTTGCACTTGCCTGTCAGCTCTGTTTGTGTGGCCAAATGACTTACTGTGGGTTATAAATCAATGATGAGCAATGTGAAGAACAGATGGGGAGTTTAATGCATCCTCCACATCTCTGTCTTGTGACTGGCTGAAGTCCATGTGCAATTTTGAAAAGGATGTTTGAAAAGGATATTCATCATTTTAAATTGCTCTGTGGGAGCTTTGCAGTTCATAATGTGGCACTTAGGTACTTCTCAAAGATGGGTTTTCCTTGACACGGATTAGAATTTCATAACAGCAAAATGGCAACTGGAGGTATTAAGATAGAAAAGCTAACTTTGAAGGAATTAGCAAGAAGTTGGGGGAGGGGAGGCGTTGAGTTGGGGAGGAGTTAAAGGTGTGTGAAATATTTAGGCTGAATTCTACCCCATAATACCTGGCACTGGGAATTCCCAGTGCCTGGCAAGAGAGTTTTGCTATCCGTTTCTCAGTGTAACCCTCAAACACTATTGGGAACATCTACTTAGGCAGGAACCTTCAGCATGACTAAAATATATTTGCTCTTGTGGCAAAACAGTTAAAAACCCAGCAATATAGGGGTACCTGGCTGGCTCGGTTGGTGGAGCATGCAACTCTTGATCTTGGGGTGAGTTCAAGCCCCACCTTGGCTGGAGAGCCTACTTAAAAAAAGAAACAAACAACAGTCTAGCTTGACAATTCTAGAGTTGATCATCTGTAAGAAAATAGAAGAAGATTGTTACTGAAATGTTTCTGAGCTAAACGCATCTGCTATATCCTTTGCCTTATTTTGTGGCTTTACTCAGAGGAATTCTTATCAAGAGTGTTGTGGGTGAATGGCATTGACTGTCAGGTGGAGAGCTGGTGTGCAGGCACCTCCTCCCCCGACGTCCAGGTGAAAATGAATCAGTAATCAGTAGCCGGAGAAAATATGCTTCTTGAGCAAATGTGCTGTAAAGTCAAGAAAAGAAGAAAACAGAATTGGACCTTGATTGTTTTCAGAACAGTAAATATGAGCAGAGTATTTCATGTGCAGAATTATAAAGCATGAGACTTCCATTAACCCCTCAGGAAAAGGGGAGGGAAGAGCAGTGGACCCAATAGGGTTACTATTGCAGAGTGAACTATGTTTTCCACGTGTTAAAAATGTCTTTTAGAAAAGCTCAAGGAGATATTTCTATACAAAGTACATGTAATTAATACGTTTCGGAAAATGGTGCTGTTAAACTATAAATATGGTCATCTTATTTTCATTTCTAGCACTGATAGACAAGGCAGATAGGTAGAGAAAATTTTCCCTGAATAGTACCTTGCAGTGTAAACTTCCTAAATCCATTCAATTAGTCGTCAGATAATTACTGAGTATTTCCCATGTGCTGGGAACTTGTACACAGTCATGAACAAGATAGACTTGAGCAGGAATGGACTTGGTCATCATGAGGATGTCTGCGAAAACAGACCTTCCAGAACATGCTGGTGGTCCTGGTACTTTCTCCCATCCAAATAGCATGCGGAAACTCTTGGCTTGAGTTTTCTCTTGTTTTCCCTCTCTTTTTTTCTCTGTCTCTTTTTAACATTTATTTATTTATTTTGAGAGAGAGAGAGAGAGAGAGAGAGAGAGAGTGAGCATTAGCGGGGGAGGGTCAGAGAGAGAGGAAGAGAGAGATAATCCCAAGCAGGCTCCACAGTGTCAGCATGGAGCCTAATGCAGGGTCACACTCATGAACTGTGACATCATGGCCTGAGCTGAGATCAAGAGTCAGAGGCTTACCCGACTGAGCCACCCAGGCACCCCTCTTTCTTTTTTTTAAAACAAATTTTGTTTGTCATCATCTTGTTCTTGTTCTGTTTGTTTTCCTTTTTTGACCTTGCCAGGAATTCAACTTCGACTCCAACAAGGTTTCTAAACCAGTGGCCCTACTGCTTTTCTCCAGTGATAATCACCCTCTTGTCCTCATTTCTATCCATCTGGGATTCCACAGTTCACCATTCCAGTGGTCTTCAAACTAGGTGGCCATAATGTACAGGAAGATTTTCCAAAGGAAAGACTTCTGCACAGACGGTTTTAAGGAAACCATCAACCTTTGTATCGATTATTTTTCTTAAATTGACCTACCTGAGAGCTCACAGGCATTTATAATACTCCTCCTGCCACACATGAGAAAGGTATATACCTCACTAATCCCAAATCTTACTATAGGGTGTGTTCAACTGGACTATAAAACCTCAGGGTACAAAATAAAATAATAAATCAAAATATTAATTTTGGGGAAGTTAAAAAATCATTAAAACCCTTAAGATTATCCTGATTTCTGTCTTCTGTGTATTTTGGTTAAGGGGAAACATGGTCTTATAAACAGCATTAAGTATAAATAATATGCCATGTTGGGATGTCCTGAATTCAGATATTGGGTAGAAATGGGGTGGTGGTATTAAAAATTTTTGTTTAATGATTCTGCCACTTTTACCTCTGGTCTGTTATCAGTTTGGAGGGAGAATTATATGAGAGCAAAGCAAGGAAAAAAATGCTGAAAATTAAACACATACACTTATAATTTTTATATGCTAAATTCTTTTTTACCTTAGGTATTCAAGATACTTATCCCTAGTACTTTTTTAAGAAGTAAAGTTTTTACATTTTTTAACAACTTTAGATTTACAGAAAAATTACAAAGATAGTACAGAGTTCTTATATATACCCATACCCAGTTTCCCCTGTTATTAACATCTTACATTATTATGGCATATTTTTACAACTAATGAACCAATCTTGATGCAGTATTGTTAACTAAAACATACATTTTATTCAGATTTTCTTAGTCTTATCTAATATTCTTTTTCTGTTCCTGGATCCCACGTTACCTTTAAGCATCATGTCTCCTTAGTCTTCTCTTGGCTATGACAGTTTCTTCAGCTTTCTTGGTTTGGATGTCTTGACAGTTTTGAGGAGACTGGTCAGCTATTTTGTCTGATGTTTTTCTCATAATTAGACTGGAATTATAGGGATTGGGAGGAAGGCTGTAGAGATAAAGTGCCATTCTCATCACATCATATCCAGGGTACGTACAATCAACATGATTTCCCACCGTTGATGTTGACCTTGATCACCTGGCTCAGGTAGTGTTTGTCAGGTCTCTCCCTTGTAAAGCTACTCTTTCCCCACACTTCTGGGACTTTTTATTTTCTAAAACAAAAAGAACCTTTGCACTGCCCAAGTAGAATAGGTTCATGATGTTGATTCTTATAAATATCAGTGGAATGCTTTTTAAGGTTACTGAGTCTTCAAGATATTTAAGGTGAAAAAACTGTGGTGAAAAAAAAAAACTGTGGTGAAAAACTAAGGTGAAAAAAGCTCATGTGCATTTTCCAATAAGATAGTTAAAAATAAGTTTTTTACCAAATAATGAAATATGTGTTCCAGTTACTATTAATATTCATCTTATAAAATGTTCAATCATTTCTACCTATTAACAAAAAATAATACTATATTTTGGCTGCTGGACTGGTGGGATTTTAGTAATATGTATCTTTTTTCCTTTAATAAATTCAGAGGAAAGGTCTGAATTTATATTTAAGATAACTGTATCTAACAAAATTAATAGGATTATTTCTGATTTTATATTAACTTTCCATTAAACATTCCAAAAGGATCAAAAACAAAGCTTACCTCATGTGCACAGTTCACTTACCAAAGTAGGGGAAGTGTGTTTTTATCACATTTCTCATGTCATAAAAAACTTACCATTTCAGCTATCCATTACACTGCATTATCACAAAATAAATATTGAGAAACAATGTTATTGTCTTGTTTTTATTATAGCTGATTAGGAAATGATTATGAAATGATTCTGTTAATTGTACATCATTTAAATCTTATCTGCAGAAGCAAGTAACCTAGCTGACAAAACATGCTGCAATTTTTTCTCATATTTTAATAATATCCTAAAAATGCATACATTGCATTATTTTAAAATGAAGTCAACTTTTCTGAAAGGAACAAATTCTGATATTGCTGCTTGATTGGACATTGAGTACTGGCTTTGTCAGTTGGATTGTGTGAAAGACTTTTTCCATATACTGAATGAGCTAAATCTACAGCTTGGAAGTACGGATGAAAGCATATTAAAAACATGTGATTAGAGGAGGAAACCAAATAAAGGGCAGAAGAGAACTTGTTGTATTATTTTTTATAACTGCATGTTGTATCCACTTTGAGTTACCTCAAAGTATAAGAAGTTTAATGAAAAAAGCATGATTAGATAGCATTTTATCAAACATATTGTATTGACAGAGTTGTAATTAAATTAATAATATTCACTTTTCTAAATTTCTTCCTGAATATTTTGGATGAAACAAAATTCCTCTAAGTGAAAGAATAGCACATGTAATTTATATTCAGATAAGTCTTGGCAAAGCTTTTTTGGTGTACTTCCCAGAAATTGAGGTGGGGGAAATGATTCTAATAATCAGATAAAAAATCCCTTTGCAAGTTAGGAGATTTCTAATTCTTTCCTTCCAATAAATTGAGTTGTTAGATGGTAATTATGTTTCTTATGATAGATCTTTATATGACATTTTTTGCTTTTCAACTCAGAAGGAGTTCAAGGAGTTGAGTGGCATTGCTTTAAAATTCTTCCCTTGCTATCTACTTAGTTATGAGAACAAAGTTTCTCAGTATATATGTATAACAATGAAAAATAAAAACATAATTAATTGCATATATTCCTATAACTTAATCTATAAATAAGTAACATTTACCTATGGATGAAATAATTAATTGGCAAAAAGTGTCATTTGCCTTAAAGAGAAGAACTTTCAATAAAATGTTAGTTTTTATGTTTAATAGTTACTTAACAAATTTTAAAATATATTTATGTTTTGGTTATAAGTTTTTAATATATGAAAATTGTTTTAGTTCATTGTATATTAATAATAATTATAATAGCAACTAATCTAGAAGACAAATTTCAACACTCAGAGCCTTATGCTCAAAGAAAACACAAAAATTACATTAAACTTCAGTTTATATACATGTTTGTTGCAGAGAAATGTGTGAAGGTGATAAATAAAAAACTTGTGAATACAAAAATATGTTATAAAATTCAGTTGTCAGGGAGAGTAAGTATACTGGAAGTATAAGTTCACGTAGAAGGAAAATGATAACATTTCAATTTAGGAAGCGGTTTTAAATGTATTTTTAATGATGGTAGATACCAAATTTATATAGTATTAAAATTCATTGCTTACAGCTATAAACTGAATGTTTTCATCTCTTAAAATTCATGAGCTGAAATTTAGTTCTCAGTGTAATGACATTAGAAGGTGGGGCCTAATCACTTTGAGAAGTGATTAGGTCATGAAGGTGGAACTTAATGAGTGGGATCAGCGTCCTTATAAAAGAGACCCCAGAGAGTTCCCTTGTCCTTCCCTTATGTGAGGACACAGCAAGTAAATGGCCATCTCTGAACCAGGAAGTGGGCTCCCACCAAACACCAAATCTGCCAATGCCTTGATCTTGGACTTCCTGGCTGCCATAACTGTGGGAAATAAATGCTGTTGTTTATAAGCCGCCTGGTCTGTAGTATTCTGTTATAACATTACCAATGGCCTCTGGCAGTTACATTTTCTAAAAAGTGATATATCAAAATGTATTATGTGTCAAAAAGTACTGTGTATCATATTTCAACATAAATTTGAAATTTAGATGTTACCTTAAAAAATATGTGAAGGTTACATAGGTTTTCAAAATTCTTCTTAAGGAGGGGGTGCCTTGGTGGCTCAGTCAGTTAAGCGCCCAACTCTTGATTTCAGCTCAGGTCATGATCTCATGGTCCATGGGATTGAGCCTCTTGTCAGGCTCTGTGCTGACAATGCAGAGCCTGCTTGGGATTCTCTCTCCTCCTCTCTTTCTGTCCCTCCCCTGCTCATGCTCCCTCTCTCAAAATAAAAGAATAAACTTTGAAAAATATGTATATATAAAATTAAAAAATTAACTACATAGAACCATGAAGAAGTATATTAACTGAGTGTTAAACATAAAACTAAAGTAGGAAAATAACAATAAATATAAGATAGGGTAGCTATCAAAACACAAGTTATCTAAGATATTTAGGAGAATAATAGGGATATTGAATAGTTTTAGACTTTCAGTTAAATATCTAGCTTAAGATTTTAAGAGTAATCTCTCAGAGAATAGAAATTGAGAGTACAAGTATATCTTCCAAACAGTGACTGAAAAAAGTGTCATTAAAAAAAAAAAATCATTCCAAAAGAAGTCAAGGAGAAAAAACAAGTAACATTAACTACACACACACACACACACACACACACACACACACACACACACACACGCACATGAATGATTAGGGGATAGCAATAATTCCAAATATACCAGTAATAATATTAAATGTAAGTGCACTAAACTCTCCAGTTGGAAAGCCAGGATTGTCAACCAGATAAGAGGTGTTAGAAGAGAATTATCTAAAATATAAGTGATGTAGTTTGAAGTGTTGGGGTTTGGAGCCAACAGCCAAGAAATAATTCTTGAGATGTCTTGGGCGCAAAAAGGCAGTTTTATTAAAGTACGGGGACAGGACCCATGGGCAGAAAGAGCTATACTGGGATTGTGATGAGCAGTTGATTATATACTTGGGAGTTGGGGAAGGTAAAGACAAGGGAAGTTTCTGAAAGGATTTTCATAAGCTAAAGAAGACTCAAGGATCCTGGAGGCCTAGCTGTTGTCAAGCTAAGGTTGTTTGCCCCTCTAGCAAACATTAACATTAAAACAGTTGGGAGTTCCTGGAAGAATGTTATACTCTACCTGCCTCAAGTATTTTTCAATGGGCTGTAGGTTATAAGGAAATTTAATTTTATCTACATTTCCTTTTCCCTTTGTTCCCCACATCAAAAGGATATAGTAACATCCAAAGTAAAAGGATAGAAGAAAGTTTATTAAACCAGTCTTGATGCAGATACATTAGTATTAGAAAAAATACTTTGAGGAAAAATTATTATTTATAGATAAGAAGAGACACTATAAAATGATAAACAGTTAAAATTCACTGAGTGATAGCCAATTCTAAATTATGTGTACTTAACAATTAGGTCTCAAATATACAAAGGTCAAAATTACCGGATTTATCTGAAGACAATCCAACATTAGAGTATTTTAAAACTCATCTCAAAAACTGATCAAGACAAAAAATTAGTAAAAATATAGAAGATTTTACTTAAAAAATACAGTTAATAAGCTTGATCTTATGAACATCCCTCCAGTGAGAATACACATTCTTCTTAAATATCTATTAACCATTTTTAGTAACTAGCCAATTAATAGGCCACAAAGCAACTCTCAAAGCAATCAGTATGGATATATTTTGAAGATTTAGAAGACAGATTTTTTTGGGGGGAGATATTAGATATAAGTAATAAGAAAAATAGAGGTATCAAGGGTAACTGCTCAATTTTGGTTTAATTTGGTTTAAGAACTAAGTGAATGATCATGCCATTAACTGAGACTGAATATAAGGCAGAATACAGGTATGGGGCTGAGAGTCTGTTATAGAGATATTAGAAATCCTTGGGGCACTTGAGTGGCTCAGTCAATTAAGTGTCTGACTCTTAATTTTGGCTCAGGTCATGATCTCACGGTTCATGGGATCCAGCCCTGCATCGGCTGTGTGCTTACAGTGTCGAGCCTGCTTGGGATTCTCTCTTTCTCTGCCCCCCCCCCCCCCCCCGCTCTGTCTCTGTCTGTCTCTGTCTGTCTCTGCCCCTCCCTCACTCCATCTCTCTTTCTCTAAATAAATAAATAAATATATTTTAAAAAAGGAATCCAAAGGTTTATGTTCACCAAGTTAGATTGAAGATATCTATTGGATATAAAAATGAAGATGGCAAGTAGGCCCTTCTGGAAAGAAATCAAGTTTGACATGTAGGTTAGAAAATCATTAGCATAACAATGGTATTTTAACCACAAGGTAAAGTACCTAAAGGTGTCTGTTGACTGGAGAGAGGAACTAACACTAAACCAGGGAGAACTCCAAAATTAGAGATCAAGTAGGAAGAAGTGATCAATGGATCCATTAGATAAGACGAGAGAAGTAGCCATTGGATTTGGCAACATGGAAACTATCATTGTCCTCAATGAAATATCTTCATGGAATGGTGTGAAGGAAGTCTGTTTGGAATGGACTGGGTGGAAAATGTAAGCTAAGGAAGTGAAATGGCAACATAGAAGACTCTTTTCAGAAGTTCATCTCTGAAGGAAAGTGGAGAGATGGGAGGGTTTTCTAAGACAGGATATATGAAAGCACGTTGTTAAGTTGATGGGTGTGATGTGATATAAAGAGGTATTGGTGATGATACACGTAAGAGGAGGTAACTTTAGGGACAGTGTCTTCCAAGGAGCTGAGAGAGGACAGGGCCCAGAGCATAAGAGGAATGCAGACTTCTGCGGGAGCGACGTCACCATAGTGATAAGTGGGGAGGCAAAGCATGGGTACAAATGAAGGTTGCTGGAGAGAAGATGAGAAAGGTCTGATTTTATTCCAACCATTTTCTCAAGGAGCTATGAGGTAAAGTTATAAGCTGCTAGTTGAGATGTGGAGGCAGTGAGATAGGAATGTTGAGGAAAGAAAAGAAGGTGTGAAGTAGTTGAACATGCCAGACTAGTAGGACCGCTAGGCAGTGTGGGTAATCCTCTAGAGCGTTGTAATCGTGGATTGAATGTGAAACCAGTCAACATGGTCTCAGGCTTCTCTTCAGCGACAGTGAGCTGCTTGAGTACAGGTGTGGAATTGGTAATTAGTTGGGTTGAACCAGGGTTAGACTTAAGCCTGATGAGTGCAATGACAGGAGAGGACAGAGGGCTTAAAGGTGTTTGGAAGGAAAGACTAGACTGTTGCATGGCCTTCAAACTCGTGTGCTTGCATACTCCTTCAAAAAGAAGTTTTTTAAAGTTTATTTATTTATTTATTTTGAGAGAGAGAGAGAGTGCAAGCAGGACGGGGGGGGGAGAGATCAGGAGTTAGATGTTAGATGCTCAATTGACTGAGCTACCCAGCACCCCCCCTTTCTTTTTCAGAGTTTATTTATTTATTTTGAGAGAGAGAGAGTAGTCAATTTTTTTCTAGTTTTACTCACATAGTTTAACAATTTCTTTGTTCATAATTCTTCCATTTCAGTTTTCCTTTTCAAAGCTAATTTTCTTATGTATGAATGTATGGGTTCAAGTACATCTTTCAAAAAGATATGTTGAAGCCCTAACCCATAGTACCTGAGAATGTGACCTCATTTGGAAATAGGTTTGTTGCAGATATGATTAAGATTTAAGATGAGGTCATACTAGAGTAGGGGGAGCCCTTAATCCAGAGTGTCTGGTGTCCTTATAAGAAAGGTAGAAACAGGGTAAATTGCAGAACATTAATTTAAGACAGGGGTAAGCAAACTGATTCTGTAAGTGGCCAAACAGTACCTCTTTTAAGTTTTTGGGGGGGTTATATGCCATAAAAGTTTCTGTGACAACTCTTCAACTGTGCTGTCTGGGTCTAAAGCAGCCACAGACAGTGTATAACACATAGGCCTGGCTGTGTTCCAATAAAACTCCATTTTCAAAAGTAGGCCATGGGGCAGATTCAGACAACTTCTGATGTAATACATGACCCATGACCCATGAGAAGCGTGATGCTGTATTGAGAGGTAGTTGAATCATGAAGCTATTAAAATTTATTGTTTTATCTTATACCTTATAAGATACCTTATATCTTTTACTCATTTATGATTTCATAACATGATATATTGGTCATTTATAATATTGATTCACTGAGTTGTACAGATCTTTCAAATGCTGGCATATTTCACCATAAAATATTATATCGTTAATATCACTACTATCTCATCAGAAAAGTCTTTGAGCGTTAGAAAGCTGTCAAGCTTACACTTGTAGATACAATTTGTCTAAAATTCTAATTTTTGCTTTGAAGCTTGAATTTTATCATGGGAGCAAAACTGTCAGTTATTTTCCTTGAAGTGATAATCTTACTTGGTGCATTGTTAAGAAAATGTCTGCCAAATACCCAAGTCTGGAGAAACATGATTCTTCACTGATTCAAGTAAAATGATATTCTCTCAAAAAAGTGGCTAATTAAGCTCACAACTCAGCCTTACAAGTGCTTTTCCTTGAGACGTTTATAGTTCAGTATGCAATAAAAGTGCTTTTTGCATACTAACCCTTTAATCAAAAAGAATATTAAAAAGATGTATATTAAAGGGATGATATTTAATAAAATTAATAATCTGTATTGCCTTGTAACAGACATTTAAAGTGAAACTCTTTTCTGGCTTTTTCCCCCCTGCCAGTGAATGGCAGTGACGTACAATGTGTATTATACTAGTACAATAACATAACATTAAAACTGGTAAATTTTACTAGTTACAGTTTGAACCACTGCTTTGCATTGTGCTAAGCCACCAAGAGTTCTATTCACTATTGCTTTTGCACCATTGATGCAAAATAACACAAGGAAAAGGCAAATAATTTCTTAGTATTATTATAAAAATAGTTTGAGTTTTTGAATACCCTCAAAGTGTCTCAGAGACCCTTAGCTTTCCTTGGCCTTTATGGGGAGTACCACTGTCCTAAGGCATTGGCTAGAAGGCAATTTCTCCTGAAAAAGTCCTCTCACTAGATTTAACCTTGATCTTTACCCCCCATCTCCATACCCTCCCCTCACCTTCCCATTCTCGCTTCCCCATCCACACTCCCAACATCTCTCACTACTAATGCCTTTTAACCATTAGAGTCAGCACTTGTAATTTTTTTCTTTCAAAAGATGGTGTTCTGACTTTTTGGTTTTGTGGAAATGTTTAGAAAACAGATTTATTTTAAATATTGAAAGTTTGTTTCATGCAGATGATAGAAATTGCTTGAAAATAATTTATGCTGGGGGCACCTGGATGACTCAGACAGTTAAGTGTCTGACTCTTGGTTTCAGCACAGGTCATTATATTTGTGGGATCCAGCTGTGAGTGGGGCTCCCTGCTAGGCATGGAGCCTGCTTAAGAGTCTCTCTCTCTCTGTGTCTCTCTCTCTCTCTCTCTCTCCCTCTGCCCCTCCCCACTTGCACTTGCATGTGCACTCTCTCTCAGAAACAAAAATAATAAAATATAAGAATTTATTTTTAAAAATAACATACTCCAACTTAACTACAATGCAGGACTGCCATATCCTTGTTATAGTTGGCAAATTTTCTACAGTACAAGACATGCTAGTAAGTCATGAAATTATGGGGCACCTGGGTGGCTCCGTCGGTTAAGCGTCCAACTTCAGCTCAGGTCATGATCTCACGGTTCATGAGTTCGAGCCCCGCGTCAGGCTCTGTGCTGATGGCTCAGAGCCTGGAGCCTGCTTCCAGATTCTGTGCCTCCCTCTCTCTCTGCCCCTCCCCCACTCATATTCTGTCTCTCTCTCTCTCTCAAAAATAAATAAAAACATTTTAAAAAGTTTCAAAAAAGGGGCGCCTGGGTGGCGCAGTCGGTTAAGCGTCCGACTTCAGCCAGGTCACGATCTCGCGGTCCGTGAGTTCGAGCCCCACGTCAGGCTCTGGGCCGATGGCTCAGAGCCTGGAGCCTGTTTCAGATTCTGTGTCTCCCTCTCTCTCTGCCCCTCCCCCGTTCATGCTCTGTCTCTCTCTGTCCCAAAAATAAATAAAACGTTGAAAAAAAAAAGTTTCAAAAAGAAGAAATTAAAAGTAAGAGTTTTTTTTTTTCCCTTATTAAGTGCTATTTATGTGTTATTAGCCCACCTCTTACGGGATAATTGACGAGTATCAGTTCATCAGAAGTGGATCCATGTTCAAGTTGTGATGCTTTAGCTCAGCAGAATAGAATTAGTAGGATAGATGGTACTCAGAGGCCCCTCTAATTTTTTGATGTCTTTTTTCTCATATTGGTTTAAATCTCCATGTCACATTGTTCGTCATGGTGTGCACTGGCTGCTGAATTTTCTGTGTCCCTGAATTCACTTTGTGCTGACAGATTTCAGGGTAGATCATGATTTTTCCCCTGACTTTTGTTTGATGTTTGTCAGAACCTCAGGCAGACCCTATACAAGTACCCTGCCTAGTAGTGAGGTTGGAATTAACATCTGCTGGGTCATTCTGTTGCACTGATCCCCCTGTTGTTCTAAGGGTCTGTGCTGCTACTTCTAAATTAGGGCTTTCATTTGCCTCTGCAGCTTAGTTGCCTTTGGCATTTGGGGTTTAACCACTGATATCCCAATGACCATTTGTGCAGACCATTTGTCTACCTACATTCACACAAATTACAGTGAGGGGGCTTTGGTGAAACTAATGAAACTCAGAAAATGTCGACTGAAAAGATTCTTTAAAACAAATTTTCTTTGCAAAGAAATCCTTCTTGCTGTTTTGTGGGTCCTGAAACATGATTTGGAGATCCCTCTAGGGAAAAATACACCAAGTCACAAAAGCGATCTAAGTTAAAATGAGAAAAATAAATCACAACAAATTATGGAAGGCTCAAAGATTCAGAGATCTCTTTAGGCAGCTCACCAACAATGAGCACATGGGAATGCTTCCTGGTTGGAAGCTGGCTTGCGCTCCCTGCTAGGGTGCTATAGCCCAGCGTCTGTGGCCTTCACAGCGCTGTGCAAGGGAGGTCCCTGAAGGGTCAGCTTCATTACCTTCACAGTACATACATCTCTACGTTAGGAGGACTTTCTGTTCCAGACATGGCCACCTCTCAAATCCTGCACTAGAGCATGGCTGTTTTTCAAGCGACCTTAAGTCATGCAAAGCAGAGGCCTGAAATATGTTGAAGTGACAAAGACAGTTTGGTTGTTTCCTTTCATTAAGCTGTGTCATATTTTAAATGACATTTAAAAGCTCTACTTATTCTGAAATTGTATTATATTTCATATTATTAGACATGAAAACATCCCAAAGGGCACCAAATGCCATCTTTGTCTATAGGAAAGAATAGCTATTACTAAACGGAAATGCTACAAATTTCACAAACTTAATTCATGATCCCCATTAATTTTTTAAAGAGGTCTGCCTCTCAGGAAGGCCATTTTAGAGGCAACGTTTTAGTGAGCTCTACTGGAGAGCAAGTAATTCATTATCCCAAAGATCATGTTTCTTATATTAATAGATTTACATGCTAATAAAAGGGCAAGTCCCAGGCATATGTTTTATGGTGAAAGTAAAACTTTGGAAGCATGAAATTAGAGTGGTTTTAGTTAAAACAACAGTAAAAATCCTTAAGGATAATCATCTAAAATATGCAGGAATGCAGTATCTTATAAGTGATTTCTTTTTCTTTCTATCTGCTGAGGTCACTTAGTGACATCCTGTCTTCTTCACTG
>NW_024412428.1:14786060-14885880 GCF_014898765.1 Herpailurus yagouaroundi | reverse complement strand
TTACATTTTATAAATATTAGAGATAATAGATTAGTCATTCATAAAGAATGAGTGCATCTATAGTTAATCATCTTTTGTAACATTAGAGCAATAAGGTGGCTTTTGCATGTGGTTCTCATTATTTGGATAGAACTAGAATATTCTGATCATATGATCATTGAATCATTCATTTGATTTATTCATTTTATTTATATGTTATAGAAAATCATTACAAATATCTCATCAGTTGAGTGATTCATCAGTTTGATTTTGCAGTGGTTTTTTGGGTTTTTGTGGGGGTTTTTTAAGATGTTTATTTATTTTGAGAGAGAGAAAATGCTTGCAAGCCCATGAACCCAAGTGGGAGAGGGGCAGAAAGAGAGGGAGAGAGAGAATTGCAAGCAGGCTCTACACTCTCAGCACAGAGCCCATTGTGGGGCTTGATCCCAGGAACCACGAGATCATGACCTGAGCTGAAATCAAGAGTCAGATGCTCAACCAGCTGAGCCACCTAGGTGCCCCAATTTTGTAGTAGTTTAAATCAACTTTACTGAGAGATGAAACCTCTGTGTGCATCTTTTGAAGAAGTGTATTTGAGAGACACATACTTTGTAATTCAGTGTAGATAATGACAGAATCATAAGGCTCAGACTTGAACTTCAGGATTGAAGTTCATCTGTGCAACCTTGTGCTTTGGGTTCTTAAATTTCCTACATAGATAATATGCCTTTTTTTTTTAAGTAGTAGAGTGTATCCTACTTAATAATAGTATTTGCAATTAGCAGAATATGTCTTATATTTAACATAAATTATAATTACAATGCCATGGTTTAATTAAATTCTACAAATATTTATTATCTACTGTAAGTGCAGCGCTTTATTAGGCCATGACAAAAGTCAGTAGGGTTACAGATTGAAGGATTGGGATAGATCTCTCAGAAGGGGTAAGACACATTCTAGTGAAACAGGCATAATGTCAATCTTTTTGGTCCCATCCCAGCCATCAGTGCTAAAGGAGGAGACCTAAGAGGATAAAGTTCATCTAGGGAAGGTTTAGAAAGAGTGGGACTCATCTAATGACATTGGGGGAGGGGGAGTTATATGTGTGTAGGTGCGGAGTAAACAGAAGCAGTATTTTAGGTGGAAAAAACAGCATGGGCAAAGTGTGGACCAAACTTATCTATTTCATTAGGAGAGATAAAAAAGATTGTTCCTTTTGTAGTGGGAAATTATTAAGCAACCCTTCAGTCTTTTCTCTTCCAGTTTAAATAATCCCAAATTCTCCAGCCTTTTGTTCTACGCCTGTTTTCTAATTCTTGGCCCTTTCTGAGGTTCTCCAAATTCTCTACGTCATTCATGAGCCCTTTGACCTAGTGGGTGGAGTCTCAGTCCGAGATTCAAGGGTCTGACTTCCCATTCTTTCAGTTGTGTGGTCTTGGCCAGGTCCTTCCTGGGCCTCAGTTTCCATTTATAATTTAAGGCACTGGGTTCTGGTCTCTTTAGTTCCCTCCATCTTAAAATCCCGCATCTTAAACTGTGAAGCTAGTATTCAATGTAAGGTTCTAGCCATGTGGAATAAGTTTTAGGGTTAATTTCCAATCTCCTTCATCCTGTATTTCTCTTTAGATGTTCCGATAGCATAATTACCTTTAAAAACCCCGAGTCCAGGAAAAAGTTTGATACCTACATAGACACTGGGTTTCCTTGTCCTAGACTTTATCAATAAAAATTCCATTTGTATAAAATAACCTTAAGTACCAATTCACTCTAAGTATGGAGAAAATTTATTTTCTTTAGGGGATAATGACACTTGCTTTTGTTTAAACAATTTATGCTCATTATAAAGAATTCAAGCTATGAAAAAAGTGAAAGAAAATAATACCATTTAGAAGAGCCATTATAATGTTGGGTAATCATCATCCCAGACCTAACGAAGCATTTTCAGAATACATTACACAGACACATAGCTACCAAAGATAGCTGGAAGTGAAAAGAACTTATATTAACATCTTAGTAGTTCATTTTATGATGCAGAGCTATTTTTTTTAAACACATTTTTTTTCTCCCTGTCCCATCTCTTTCCTCCATGGCTGTGCTTCTTGAAGAAGTCCATACCAAAGACCCATTCCTCACAACGTAGAAACCTAACTTTGCTTCTGTCGTTGACACTTAACCTGCCAAGGAAAACAATGACACCCATGTTGATAAAGCTAATGAAAGCTCTCTAGTTCATTTGTTTGTTTGACCATTGATTAGCATTTTTTTTTGCAGCTTTATTGAGATATAACTGACATGTAACATTGTATTAGTTTAAGGTATATAACAATGATTTGATACAGGTCATATTGCAATACGGTATTGGTATCTATATAGTCACATTGCTATGCACTGCATCCCCAGAACTTACTTATCTTATAACTGGACATTTGTACCTTTTTACCACTTTAACCCATTTCTCCCATCCAATTTCATTTTTTGAGCATAGATATCCAGTTTTCCCAGCACCATTTATATAAGAAACTATTTTTTCCCCATTGAGTATTCTTGTCTTCATCAAATATTAGTTGACCATAAATACTTGGATTTATTTCTGGACTCTTGCTTTTCTGTTCCATTGGTCTACATACCTGTTTTTATGTTAACTCACGAACACAAGGTATTTTTCCATTTCCATTTATTTGTGTCTTCTTCAACTTCCTTAATCAATGTCTTTTAGTTTTCTGTGTACAGATCTTCCATTTCCTCAGTTAAATTTATTTCTAAGTATTTTATTGTTTTTGCTGCTGTTGTAAATGGTATTGTTTTCTTTATTCTTTTTCAGATGGTTCATTGATAGTGTATAAAAATGCAACTGATTTTTGTATGTTGATTTTATGTCCTGCAACTTTATTGAATGTGTGTATTAATTCGCATGTTTTTTTGGATGGAATCTTTAGGATTTTCTAAATGTAATATTATAATATCTACAAACAGAGATAATTTTACTTCTTTCTTACTGATTTGGATACCTTTACTTCTTTTTCTTGCCTAATTGCTCTGGCACAGAGTGGCTGAATGATTAAAAAAAAAAAAAAAAAAAAAAAACAGGACCCAACTACATGCTGCCTATAAGAGGCTCAATTCAGCTTTAAAGACACATATAGGCTCAAAGTAAAGGGATGGAAAGAGATATTCCACGCAAATTAAAACCAAAAGAAAGTGGGGTTGGCTATATTTATATATTTAAATTCACATACTTTGTCTTTATATACTTATATAAAGTCAATAGAGACTTTTAGTCAAAAACTGTAACGAGAGACAAAGTTCGTTACATGATGATAAAGTGTTCCTTCTTGGTGAATTGAATACATATGCAATTGTAAATGTATATGAACTCAGCATTGGAGCTCCTAGATATATTAAGCAAATACTAACAGGTCTAAAGGAAGAAGTAGACAACAATACAATAGTAGAACTTTAATCCCCTAGTTTCAACAATAGATGGGTCATCCACATAGAAAAGCAATGGGGAAACATTGGATATGAGCTACATGTTAGAACAAATGGACCTTACAGACATACACAGAACATTCCATCTGACAACATCAGAATACATGTTCTTCTCAAGTGCATATGGAACATTCTCCAGGATAGGTCACATATTAAGTCACAATACAAATCTTAACAAATTTAAAAAGATTGAAGTCATACCAAGTATCTTTTATGACCACAATGGTATGAAACTAGAAATCAATAACGGGAGAAAACCTGTAAAATTCACAAATATGTTGAAATTATGCCACACACTCCTGAACAACCAGTGGGCCAAAGGAGAAATGAAAAACGAAATAAAAAAAAATCTGAAAACAAATCAAAATGGAAACACAAAATACCAAAACTTACGATATGCTACTAAAGCAGTTCTAAGAGGGAAGTTTATAATGATAATTGCCTATATTTACAAAAAAAGAAGGATCTCAAATAAATAACCCAATTTTATACCTCAAGGAACTAGAAAAAGAACAAATTAGCCCTAAGTTAATAGAAAGGAGATAATAAAGATCAGAGAAGTAAATGAAACAAAAGAGAAACAATAACAAAGATTAATAATTAGTTGGCTTTTTGAAAAGATAAGCAAAATTGGCAAACCTCTGCTAGATTTACCAAGAAGGAGAAAGGAGGTAAATAAATAAAATTAGAAATGGAAGAGGAGACAACTGATACTACGAAATACAAAAGCATCATGAGAGACTACTAAGGATAATTACATGCCAACAAACTGGACAACCTAGAAGAATGGATAAATTCCTACATTTGCACAACCTATTAACTTACGATACGAATCATGAAGAAATAGAAAATCTGAGCAGACTGATAACGAGTAAAGAGGCTAAATCAGTAATCAAAAACCTCCCAACAAAGAAAAGCCCAGGAGCAGATGGCTTCCACAGTGCATTTTATCAGATATTTCAAGAATAAGTAGTGCCAGTCATTCTCAAACTGAGCCAGGTGTTATTTATTGGTTATTTTTCAGTTCCATTATCTTCTATACTTTGCCTCATATTTGAGGAGCCAGAAACCTAAGAATTTCACATAGAGTTCTGGATGCAATTGATATTCTATCAAACGCATGCACTTATATGTGTTTGTGAGGTGAAAGGGAGGGAGAGCCATTCTCCCTCCAGACACAGTGGTGATTGACACGTGGCCCTTGGTGGATGTGCTCAGTGACTGGGCTTTACATTTCATTACTAGTTTGGTGGTTGCACAGCATCTGTGATGTTGACATCTGTTGGAGCCACCTGGCTTCTGGGTAGCAGCAACAGCAGCTTTCTTACTTCCTAATGGTAGTTGCAGTGGTTCACCTAAAAGCTTACTGTCTGTGTCAGTCATTCCTCTAGTCTTTGTAATTGTTTTGCAGGCATCTTGTTTCCTTTACTAGATACCTTTATGCTTGATATACCTTATGTGGTTTCTCTTTCCTGAACTGAATCTTGACTGACAGATCCTATTTTGTTGCAGGGCCTATTTTGTTTGTTCCTTTCTTATATTATCTTATTTAATTCTCCTTTTAAAATCCTAAGGAAAAAATTACTCTCATTTTACAGATGAGTAAGCAGAGGTTTAAACTGCTGCTAAGAGATAGAGGCAAGGAAAAAAGAAATAACAACAAACTCCCAGCAGCCAGTTTGTAGGTTCTCTATCTTCTACCTCAACTACCTGTAAAATATCAGAATCAGCCCAGCAAGCCATAAATCTGAAAATCTTCATAGATTACTTCCTCTTCCTCCCTATTCCCCTCTCTCATCTCTTAAAACACTAAACCTATTGATTTTCTCTATGAGATCTCTCTGCATTCAGTCCCTTTTTCATCCTATTTCACTGCCTTGGCTTGGGCCCTAATCATCTGTCTTCTGGATTATTGTAGTTTAGCTTCCTCACTAGAAAGTCTGCCACTGTTCTAATCTCATATAATCCATATCTCATACTCCTGTGTGGAATCAGAGTTTTAAAACAACACTTTGTTAATCCTCTGCCTAAAATCCTTCGGTGTCTCTCCATGACATTGGATGTGTCCAGACCGCTAAGCCAGCGAGAATAGCCCATTGTGTTCCAGCCCCTCTGTAGGTCCCTCCTGCCTCACTGCTGCCTATCTATTCTTTTTTGGCCCCCAGTCTACACTACCTTCTCCTTGTCTGTCTCCCCAGCCACAGTAGAGAAGTGGCAATGTCTTCTTTATTTTCATACTCATCTTTG
This sequence comes from Herpailurus yagouaroundi, assembly GCF_014898765.1. Lineage (NCBI taxonomy): Eukaryota > Metazoa > Chordata > Mammalia > Carnivora > Felidae > Herpailurus > Herpailurus yagouaroundi. The sequence continues at coordinate 14,880,165 of NW_024412428.1, read as the reverse complement.
AGCTGACACAATGCCTGGCACTTTATAGGGTCCCAACAAATATTTACTAAAAATAATGAATGAAGGAAAAACACACCATTGGTGGAAACCAGATAATTTTGCAAACTTTTGTCAAAAATCCAGGAAGAGGCTGAAAGAAATTTATCCCAGGCTAGACATTATAATGAATTCATTAGAATAATGGAGAAACAAAGGTGTTGTAGTCTACTCTACCAAAGCTTGTTCTGGTTAACTTCTTTGGCAAAACTCTTCTCTTTCTGCATTTTTTTAAGCTTGTTTTTTCTTTCTTTCCCTAGCTTCTGACCTATAAAGTACTTTAAATACTATGTTGTGGAGGGTTGCATTGGGATATTACTAGCCGCAGATTGTTCTCTGACTACATCCCTCCTTTCTGAATCATTCTTGAAGACATTTTCTCTATCTTCTACTTATTTTTCCCCATTGTACAACAGTAAGGAAAATTAAATTGTCTTTTTCTGCAAAGCACAAGCCAATTATATATATGCTCTATCAGAATAAATGCCATCTCTCCCTTCCTTAACCTTAGATAACATAGAGCATTGTAACCTATTAAAGTATTTGTTTAAGGGGCACCTGGGTGGCTAAATTGGTTAAGCGTCCAACTGGCTCAGGTCATGATCTCATGGTTCATGTGTTGGAGCCCTGTGTCAGGCTCTGTGCTGACAGCTCAGAGCCTGGAGCCTGCTTCAGATTCTGTGTCTCCCTCTCTCTCTGTCCCTCCCCCTTCGATCTCTATCTTTCAAAAATAAATAAACATTTAAAAAATTAATTAAAAAAATAAAGTATTTGTTTAATAGGTAGGGCATTTGGAAGGAGGGAAGGTTCAAAAAATGAGACAAAATAATGCTTGAAATGATATAAGTGAACTATATACAGGAGCCATGAGTCAAACTCACAAAGATATTTCTCACCATGGTTAATGTTTCAAACCTGGGTACTGGAGTCAGGTGCCTGAGCTTCATTCCCATTGCCAGAAATCTGGTTTTCTCCTTTGTAAAATAATGGCACCTGCCTCATAAGAGTGTTACACAGATTAAAGATGATAGTGCAAATAAAGTGCTTAGCAGAGTATATGATAAAGCAAGAAGTCAATAAATGTTAGCTATCATTAATGTTGTTACTTGAGCTTTTATGTGTTAGCAATGTGTTTGCAAATACTAAAGACCCACAACAGGAATGGCTTAAACAAAATAGAAGCTTATTTCTCTTTCACATTGAAATCTCCAAGTGTAAAATCAAGAGCTGGTCCTCAAAGTCTTTAGGAACCCAGTCCTTCCAGTTCATTACCCCATCATTCCTAAGGTGGGACCTTTTGCCTCATGATCCAAGATGGTACCAAAAGCTCTAGCCATGTTCTCAGCAGCAGGATAAAGGAAATAATAAAGAAAAAAGGGCAAAATAGTGGCATGTCCTATTAGCTGTATTTTAAAGGAATGTCTCAGGAGATGCCTGAGGTAATTTTGTCCATAATAAATGTAGGACTGACTTTCATTATCATACAACCCCATTTCAAGTTTTTTTTTCCCCACTGCTTTTTTTTTAATGAAATTTATTGTCAAATTGGTTTCCATGCAACACCCAGTGCTCAGCGCAACAGGTGCCCTCCTCAATGCCCATCACCCACTTTCCCCTCCATCCCAGCCCCCATCAACCCTCAGTTTATTCTCAGATTTTAAGACTCACTTATGATTTGGCTCCCTCCTCTCGAACTTCTTTTTTTTTTTTGTCCCCTCCCCCATGGTCTTCTGTTAAGTTTCTCAGGATCCACATAAGAGTGAAAACATATGGTATCTGTCTTTCTCTGCCTGGCTTATTTCACTTAGCATAACTCTCTCCAGTTCCATCCACGTTGCTACAAAAGGCCATATTTCATTCTTTCTCATTGCCAAGTAGTATTCCACTGTGTATATAAACAACAATTTCTTTATCCATTCACCAGTTAATGGACATTTAGGCTCTTTCCATAATTTGGCTATTGTTGAAAGTGCTGCTGTAAACATTGAGGTACAAGTGCCCCTTTGCATCAGCACTCCTGTATCCCTTGGGTAAATTTCTAGCAGTGCTATTGCTGGGTCATAGGGTAGATCTATTTTGAATGTTTTGAGGAACCTCCACATTGTTTTCCAGAGAGGCTGTACCAGTTTGCATTCCCACCAACAGTGCAAGAGGGTTCCCGTTTCTCCACATCCTCTCCAGCATCTGTGGTCTTCTGATTTGTTCATTTTAGCCACTCTGACTAGTGTGAGGTGATATCTCAGTGTGATTTTGATTTGTATTTCCCTGATGAGAAGTGACGTTGAGCATCTTTTCATGTGCCTGTTGACCATCTGGATGTCTTCTTTAGAAAAGTGTCTATTCATGTTTTCTGCCCATTTCTTCACTGGATTATTTGTTTTTCTGGTGTGGAATTTTTAAAAAATGTTTTATTTATTTATTTTTGAGAGAGAGAGTACATGAGAGTGAGCAGGGGAGGGGCAGAGACAGAAAGAGAGAGAGAAAGACTTGCAAGAGAATCTTTCAGCGCAAGCCTGATGCAGGGCTTGAACTCCCAAACCATGAGATCATGACCTGAGCCAAATCAAGAGTTGAGCGCTTAAGTGACTGAGCCACTCAGCAATCCCCCATTTCAAATTTTCAATTTTCAAGCATTACAGGAGTTATAGCCTATAGTCTACTATGGCTTACTGTGATTATGAAATCTTTTTCTGTTATAGTTCAACAGTACTGATTAACTAAAACACAGACCAGTATTACTGAATTGAATATCATTCCATGTTTTGCATGAGGCTGCCTTTGAAACATTGTCTCAGTATTATGGATATACCAGGATTGTTCAGATTTTATTTTTTTTAAGTTTATTCATTTATTTTGAGACAGGGAGCGTGAGCAGGGGAGGGGGAGAGAGAGAATTCCAAGCAGGCTCCATGCTGTCAAGACAGAGCCCGATGTGGGGCTTGATTCCACAACTGTGAGATCATGACCTGAGCTGAAATCAAGAGCCTGATGCTCAACTGACTGAGCAACCCAAACCCTCCAGAATTGTTCAGATTTTAAAGTCTACACTCCAAAATATGATTTTCCCTCCCCTTTGTGAGTCAATGTGAAGTTAAGCCTATAGGGCAAGGTTTACACTGTAGGCTGGTTGTATAACAAATGCTTTCATCAAGAGTACTCTGGAGCAGAAGTGGCCAGAAAGGGAGTGTGACAGAAAACAAAGTGATGTGGCAGGAATATTAGCTTTGTTCCAAGATTCATATGAATAATAGATGCAATGTAATGCAGAATAAAACAGTGGTAAAAAAAATGTAAAAACCACTGAAATGATAGCACCTCAAGGTCACACATCACACTGAGGTTGTATAAGTAGGATGAATCATGGCCATAAAGAAGTCTGAGGTGTGGTTTCTGTGTTCTCCTTCTCTGTCAATGACTGTTACTTGGCAGCTAATCATTAACACAAGGGGTAGGTAGGATCACCCCTTGTAAATAAGCCAATAATTGGTCTGTGGCATATTATCCTTTGTAACTGATCAACACGCTACATCTAGGGACATCTTACTCAATACTTTTAATTATAATAAAACCTCTGCCAATTCAGATTTGTAGTTCCTTGTGCTGCTGCCTTTGCATGGCAATCCAGAGACCATGTCTTACAGGGTCAAGGCAATACTAGGTGTATTTGGAAACTAGATAAGATTTTTTAAGAGCATAATTGGGCAAATTTTCAGAAGCAAATATATTAGTACTATTTGAACTAAATATAAGCCCTAGCAATGACTAGGATACAGGAACACAAAATAACCTTAAAAACAGCAAAATCATGTTCTTGAGTTATTTCTCTTTTTTTTTAATTTAAAAAAAATGTCTTAGTACTTATTTATTTTTGAGAAAGAGAAAGAGAGAGAGTGAGAGGGGTAGGGGCAGAGAGAGAGGGAGATACAGAATCTGAAGCAGGCTCCAGGCTCTAAGCTGTCAGCACAGAGCCTGATGCGGGGCTCAAACTCACAAACATGAGATCATGACCTGAGCCTCAGTTGGACATTTAACCAACTAAGCCACCCAGGTGCCCCATTTAAAAAATGTTTTTAATGTTTTTATTTTTGAGAGAGAGGGAGAGACAGAGCTTGAGTGGAGGTGGGGCAGAGAGAGAAGGAGACACAGAATGTGAAGCAGTCTCCAGTCTCTGAGCAGTCAGCACAGAGCCCAGCGTGGGGTTCGAATTCACGAACCATGAGATCGTGACCTGAGCCGAAACTGGACGCTTAACCAACTGAGCCACCCAGGCGTCCTGAGACACTTCCTTTAAATCACTTCTCTCCTAACAGCTATAAGAAATGAGTTGGTGGCAATGGACAGGGTAACAGTTTTCAGACGATAAGACTCACTACCCTTCTGGTTCATTCATTAGAGAAGCAAGAGTAAGTGGACCTTGCTTTTTCTTATCTAACGTTTAATGAGTATTAATGGGCTTCTTTTGAGTATCTAACGTAACAAACTATAGAATATATAGATGACATTTCACTGTGGCAGATACTTTTAATTATCTATAAAACATCTCCTTCCTTCATGCCGCCAGAACCCAGATTTTGTTAGGGGTAGGAACATTCACCTAAATCTATGCTTATAAAGCCTCTTTTGCAGTTGGAAGTGTGTTGCAGTTATGGTCAATGAAACAAAGTTGGAATTTGACTGAAGCAAGTGTGGAGTCTGACTGAGTTGTCTAGGAAAACATTTGTTCTCCTGATAAAAATAGACAGATGCAACTAGCATTGCTCTCTATTCCATTCTGCCCTTTTCTTTCCTTGAAGGCTTGATATCTGAAGCTGCAACAGCTATCTTGCAGCTTTGAGGTGAAAGCCCAGAGAACCACCGAGTCTGGCTCTGATGTCCTTGGGTACTGACAGTGCCAGCAGCCTACTGCCTCCAAACTTTTCATGGGTGAATCCCACTTATCTTCATCACTGGAATGGGATTTCCTGTTACTTAGTCACGTACCATCCCTAATCAAAGTGCATGCCTAGTCAAAACCCAAGCACATATGGAATTTGTTGCTAACTGCCAAGAAAAATGTAGAGTAGAATTTTTCAATGGCTTATGAATACATTGAAAGGAAGACACAACCTTATTTTTAAAGCTAGGCTGGTATTCAGCATTTTGGGGGTTGAATTTATTTATGCTGGTTATTCTCCATTTACCACCCCTTGGATACATTCTCAATCCCCTCAGACATCCTCTGTGTCCTAAGAGGCTGACCTATGAACTGCATCTCCTGACCTTCTGGCTTCTGTTTGGAAACAACCAGGAGTGTGGAGGTTGGGTGGTAATAACAGGTAATATCTTTTTTTTTCTTTAATGTTTATTTATTTTTGAGAGAGAAAGAGAGAGACAGAGTACAAACTGGAGGGGCAGAGAGAGAGGGAGACACAGAATCCGAAGCAGGCTCCAGGCTCTGAGCTGTCAGCCTAGAGCCTGATGCGGGACTCTGAACTCACAAGCTGTGAGATCATGACCTGAACCGAAGTCAGATGCTAAACCGACTGAGCCACCCAGGCACCCCAGCTAACTCAAGAACTAGATTTTCCTTTTTAGAATAACTATTTTGTGTTTCTGAATCCAATGACTAGAGTTAACTGAAGTTTAATACTAAAATATTTGCTTCTCAAAGTTAGCCCAATTATGCTGTTAATTTGAATGTGGAGGAGGTACAGAGAGAGAGACAGAGAGAGAGAGAGAGAGAGAGAGAGAGAGAGAGAGAGAGAATCTGAAGCAGGCTGTAGGCTCAGAGCTGGAAGCACAGAGTCTGGTGCGGGGCTAGAACTCATGAACCATGAGATCATGACCTGAGCCAAAGTAGGACACTTAACCAACTGTATATTTAGTTCTGAAACCTACCTAATTGTGCATCAACTCTGTTAGACTGTGATTTACTGATTGTCTTGCAAAAGCAGCAGAACTAGGATATAGTGGTCTGAATCAGTCAAGATTTTAAAAGCAAATAGAAATACTGAATGAAATGTGGTAAGTAGTGGGAGAGTGAAGTTAGGCCATGTCTTCCCTTCTCTCTCCTGGCAAAGTCTGGATTCTTTGACCGTGTTTCCTCGTGCAGGCTTTCCCACAACTCAGTTCTGGGTTCCCCACATGGCTTACCTTCCTTTGACCCTCAGATGTAAGGGTGGTAACCATGCCTCTGTGGCTAGTTTCTAGAGGCATCAATACCTTAGGTCTGTTGCTTATCTTGGCCCACATTTTAATGAAAGCTCCTTAAACCACCTGCGTTGGATTCTGTGTTTTTCTCCCAGGACTCTGTCTGATACACTATTCATTTACCTGAATTTCTAAACTGATGTTAATTTATTTGACAAAACCCATCAACCGTCTTTTAAAAAATTGTCTGGATTTGACCTGTGACCCAGTACGTTCAACTGAAATTTTGTTGATTTGTGTGGCTGCCATGAGCAATGTAACCAATGAATACCAATGAACTCATTAGGGGCAACCTTAACATTTGGTAATTCATTCGTATTCCATTCTATTTTATGGCCATGATGAACAATCAAAGACATTTCAACTTTATTTCAACTGCAAAGATATGTTGCCCGGGGTTAGGTATTCTGATCTAATGCAATATTTGCAAAGCCATTTTATAATTATTTGTAAGTTAATCCTAATAACCTTCCTGTGAACAGGGTCAATATTATATAATCCTTATTTTAGAACTCTGTTTTCCAAGCAAGAAGAATGATTTGCCCCAGGTTATACCACATGCTGGTTAAATTAGGTCTAGAACCACAGAGTTTCTCAGTCTTATTCTTGAGGTTACTGCTTTAGCTTCTCACCCAAAAAGTAATGTACATCTAATTTTAAAGCACAGCATATTCCTTATCTGTGCCTCACTGACAGTAATCCACCATGTTTAGTATGTATTGATTGTTTCTGATTGCTCTGATAATGCCAAGGAATAATTGTGTGCACCACTGAATGCACCACTGAAAAGACAGAGGGACGGAGGTATCTGAGCTAGGGGTGGAATTTTCCAAAACATCTGTCAGTCTAACTGTACTGTCTAAGAGAGGGGTGTCCTGTCTCCACACTTCCCCACCTTGCCATCTCCTTCCACCTGAGCTGGCAATCACTTTCATGCTTTGACTTTTTCTTTTTTGCAGTTACGTCCAAATCTCTAAGTAATATGCCTGCACTTATATATCTTGATTTTTACATCTTAGATTTTTCTCTATTGACTCTCTTTTCTGGGAGATGAAGGTTTAGTTCTTCCAGTTCCCCTCTGACTACTTCTTCTGTTCCTTTCTTTGCAAAATAGCTACCTCATATTTTTTGATTCCATCTTTCTGAAGACATGGCTTCTATTGTCTTATTCCAACATGGACTGGTTACTTGCTCAGGCTGTACTAGGCTTGGCCCCCACTTCACTAGCATTGTGGAGATTCCCTTTGCCCTTGTAGGATGCCTTATTTCCTGGAGTCCACGTTGGTTTCTACTCACTTGTCCTTTTTGGGGGGGCATGCAGGGGGGTCCGTTCTATCATTTTGTAGGACCATATCCTTCAGTTGTTTCCTCAGTAAGGGCACATGGTAATAAAATATTTTATACATCAGTTGATTAAAGTTTTTTGGAGTATAGAATTCTGGAAGGAAATATTTCCCCCCTAGTTTTTAAAGGCAGGCACCACTGTCTTCTAGCCTCCAGTGTTGCCATTGAAAAATCTGATATCAGTATGATTCCCACTGCTTTGTATGTTTCCTGTTTTGTTTTGTTTTTTTCTGGAAAGCATTAGAATTTTCTCTTGGAGCCCAATATTTGGAAGTTTTACAATGCTGTGTCTTGATTTGGTCTCTATTAATTCATTGTGAGTAGCAAATGATATGCGAATTTATATTCCTGTGGGAAAATTTTTGAATTTGTCTTCATTCTGTTAATCTTTTCTGGAACTTTTATTGTTTGCACGGGCTCTAGTTGTCGTTATCCTTTCTTTCCTATTTCCCTTCTCTTGGTTTTGTTCTATTTCTTGGAGAATTTCAAAATTTTATTTTTCACTCCTTCTAGACAAATTTTTCATTCCTACTATCATTTAAAATTTTTTTAAGGGGCGCCTGGGTGGCGCAGTCGGTTAAGCGTCCGACTTCAGCCAGGTCACGATCTCGCGGTCCGTGGGTTCGAGCCCCGCGTCGGGCTCTGGGCTGATGGCTCGGAGCCTGGAGCCTGTTTCCGATTCTGTGTCTCCCTCTCTCTCTGCCCCTCCCCCGTTCATGCTCTGTCTCTCTCTGTCCCAAAAATAAATAAAAACGTTGAAAAAAAATTTAAAAAAACAAAAAATAAATAAAATTTTTTTAATGTTCTTTTAAATTTATTTTTGAGAGAGAGAAAGACAGCATACGAGTGGGGAGGAGGAGAGAGAGAGACACACACAGAATCCAAAGCAGCTCCAGGCTCTGAGGTGTCAGCACAGAGCCCAACGCAGAGCTTGAACTCATGAACCGTGAGATCAGGACCTGAGCCGAAGTCAGACGCTCAACTGACTCAGCCACCCAGGCACCCCTAAAATTTTTAAGAGCTCTCTCTCTGCATTTATTTTTTATTAAAATTTTGCTTTCAGTTCTCTGAATACTACCTTCTGTTCTTATTTCATCAATTCAATCTCTTAATGTCTCTGAGATATTAATGACAAACTTTCTTTTTAAATTGCCTTCACTTTGTGTTGTATCTTCTGAGTACCTTCTTCCCCCTGTTTGTTTGCTTTACATCTCAAACATCCACATCTCAAAAATTTGACTCTCTGGTCATATTTAAGAATGAGGTTATCCAGTTGTCAATTGGAAGTTCTAAGTACAAGGTCAGGGTTTGCGTCCTGTTAGGCTTGACCAGGGTTTGGGTGATCTTGCTGGTCCCCTTTCACTGGGGACCCTCCATCCTTGTCCCTTGGACTGGTCAGATTCTTCCTGGAGAACTATCTTCTACTCTTCTACCTGAGGGGCATGGGCCTGGCTCCTGGTGGTCCAGGAGGCCTATCGAGGATATGAGCTGGGAGGGGATCTTGCCATTTAATACACTTTCACTTTCACCTAATTTCTGTTCTCACTGTGACAACCCCACCCACTGTCCTGTGTCCCCAGTCCAGAAAAGCACCCTTTCCAGAGAGTAAAGCTCTAGTCTTTGGCCAAGCTGCTGCTTAAATATTATTTTAATCGGTTTTGCCATTTTCAGCCCCACTTTTGCCCTTCTTTTTAGAGATAGCTTGTACTGCCAATTCCTGATTTGTTCTGGGGTTCTCTGGTGCAAATCACATTGCTTCTTAGTTTCCCTTTTGCTAGCATAGATTTCAGCTGTCTAAGGTCTCAAGTATCAGTTACTTCTCCATTTGCTTTTTAGCTTTCACGTCTTCATGACTGTTCCTCAGCTTTGATGCTCTTTGCCCTGTGGTTTGTGTCATTAGCTGTCATTACTGGGAAATAAAGAGGTAACAGACATGAAAGCCTGTGTTAAATCCGACTTCTTAAGCCAGTTTAGCCCTTGGTTTTATTCCCCAGCACCTGACCTTTAGTAGATACCCAGTAAATGTCTATTGGGTGAATAAGTGAGAACTGCTTGTAGAGAGGAAACCTCAAGTTGTGTCCGCATTCCTGCTTAGCTGTGCATTGTAGTTTCCAAAGACACTGCCAGATGTGAAGGTGAAACTCTGTGTGCCAAGAACATACAGATTTACCCCAAGAGCAAACATTTCTGAGTTTGGGGATGAATCTTTGTGTCTCAGGCCTATCCTGAAAAGTATGGCAGTGTCTCCAAAAGTGGGCAGCTCTGGCTGTTTAGAAGTCCATTCCCTCTACATCTGTGATTTCATCTTGGAACTGAAATTTAGATATGCTCTGATGGGTACAGTTTTTGACTCCTGAGACTAGGTCAGTCTTTGAAATACCAGGAAAGCAGTGTGAATTTTCCTCTATAATTTTGGAGGTAAAAATTTCGCATTTTTTAAAAACCCTAAGTCAAGACTAATCTTCTTCAAGCCCCCATCCCACCAGGTTACCAGCAAATTCTATCTCAGTTATAATGGAGACCCCTTCTTTTATGTCTAGGTGGACAGGGGTTTCAGGATCTAGGAAAGAGCCTCTCTCACTTCTTACTGTATCGTGTGCAAGCCCACATGGTTCAAGAGGGTGGGCAGCTCTGCTCCTCTGGGCCAAGGCCAAGCACTGGGTCCTCAGTCACGCCTCTCTGGCCATAGCAGCCTGTAAACCTTGCACGGCATTCCCGATCCACCCCATTGGAAGTTCTGGCACCTGCTAGTGTCGCTACAAGGGAGTGGAAGGACTTGCCAGCTCTTCCTCCTCCGATTTTCTTTTCCAGTATGGGGGCAGAAGGAACTCGTGAAATCTCCCTCAGTTCTCCCTGCTTCCTGTGACATCTCCCCGTGTCCTCTCTTCCTTCAGAATTATCCCTGCAAAATGTCTCATAGATTAGAAACCTGATGTTGGTCTTTCTTCAGGAAAATGAGGAGAAATGAGACTGTAAAACTAGTCGGGTTGGTTGGATTGGGGTTTTTTTCTTACTGGCTGGCCTAGAAAAAAACAGTATTCTCAGGAACGATCAAAACTGATGGATGATTAGAGTGAAGATTTTGAGCCCAATTGAGAGTTTGTGTCTATAGGAAATCCTTTTGGCTACATTGAGGTCTGCTTTCTTTTCATAAGGTCTGATTGATCAGTGCCCCTCCTCCTAGCATGGAGATACATCTCACGGAAACATTTCTGTGATTTTTCTTTTGTTCTTTTTAAATTATGTTCTAGCCAGTTCCCAGGGAATAAAACACTGAGGGCTATACTAGTTAAAGAAGTTGGATTTGACACAGTCATTAATCTGGTGAAGGCTGAAATGATATAATTACTACTTAGTTTCTTTCTCTGTAGAGTGAATTTTTCTAATTTTCTCTTTCTAGATTAAATTCCTTTCTTGTTTCTTTTTTCTAACTGTCATGAGAGGGATGAATAAAAGTAAATATTACTGTTAAGCCGTGTCTCTAGATTTTGGCTGTGCACTGGAATCACCTAGAATGTTTACAAAATACCAATCCCTGAAGCTCACCCCGGAAACTCAGATTTACTTAGCCTGGGGTGAAGCCTGGGCAGTGGATTATTAAAAGCTCCTCACTTGATTTAAATATGTAGCAAAGTTTGATAACTACCACCTTAAAGTATATTTATTAAAACTTCCATATATAAAAATAGGTCACTTATTCTACCTTAAGTAAGTCAGCAAGTCAGTAGCAGAAATTTAGGGGATGAGTATACAATCTCAGTAAAAGTTCTGGGCACAGAAGCATATTTTACAGTTTGTTTTGCTTTATGAATGTAGCCAGCACAACCCCTGGCATGCCAGAAAGGCGTTGTATGGGAAGGACTTGGAAGCAGTTAGGAAGTAGTTTTACTTTTTCGCACTGCCCCCAAATTTTCTTACCCTTGCCAGTTTTCAAGACAATGTTTGGCTTCTCCAAATGTTTATTTTCCCAGGGTTCAAATTCAGCTCTCGCATATCATAAATGTCCTGGAGAAGGCTGATGGAGGCGGAGATTTTCCCAGAAGAAAACAAAAGCCAAATGATGTTCCCGATAGAGGGGGACCAGATTTAAATGCATCTTCTTAAAGTGCTGACTAACAGTCTTCAACTGTCTCTCTCTTCTTTCTCAGAACTCACCCCACAGCTCTGGTACTACCTTTGGGAGGCTAAATTTGTGTCCATTGATTTCCTCCACAGTGTTCTAAGGATGTATTTGAATTTCTCTACATCCAATTTTCAATTATAAACGTGAAGCCCTAAGTTAATTTTAATGACTCGTGCTCTATTTATTCTTTACTATTTTGACCATGAAGTCATGGCTAGATAGAAATTTTCATTTGAAAAAGATAATAATTTGAGGGCAGCTGGGTGGCTCCATCGGTTAAGCATCAGACTTTGGCTTAGTCATGATCTCATAGTTCGTGAGTCTGAGCCCCGCATTGGGTTCTGCGGTGACAGTGCGGAGCCTGCTGGGGATTCTCTCTCTCCTTCTCTCTCTGTCCCTCCCCTACTCACACTCGCTCTCTGTCTGAAAATAAATAAATAAGCTTTTTTTTTTAAAAAAAAAAAAGAAAAACATAATCATTTGATTGATAATTGATGTGTATGTAGGACTTGGTCACATTCAAATTGTCAAAAGAGCTGGCCTAGGGAGACCACAAGCTGTCATTTGTAGAACTAGATGTATCAGAGGAGATTGGTAGGAAGTGTTGAGTGTCTTGGCACTAAATCAGGAGACCTGAGCCCCACTGCTGCCATTCTGGTACAGTAATGTGTGTCCTTGGGTAATTCAGCTATGGAACTGTGCTGCTTTTCATCCCACATAGAACAGATTTCATGATATCATCCCTGCCTACCTTCTATGGTGGTTGTGAAGATTTGTTTTTCAGTACCTTTCCCACCACATCACATTCACTAGGATGTAGGACCAATTTCATTTTTCCAGTGCTTTTGAGTAGGTATTTTACTCTAGATCAGTAGTCGTCAAGCATTAGTCTGTATCAGAATCACCTGGAAGGTTTCTTGAAACAGGTTGTTGGGCCCCATCCTGAGTTTCTGGTTCATTAGATGTGGGGCAGGCCCCAAAATGTGCCTTTCCAAAAAAATCCCTAGGTGATGCTGATGCTGTTGGACAGTAGACCACACTTTAAGACCTGCTGATGTAGACCTTGTTCCCCCATAGGCATGGCACAGCAAACCTCGGTGTTATGGGCCGAATTGTGTTCCCACCCCAATCTATACATGCAAGCCTATGTTTGGAGATAGGGAGTTTAAAGAGGTAATTAAGGTTAAATGAGGCCCTAGTGGATTGGGGGCCTAGTCACCACATGAGAGACTGACACCAGGGATGTGCTCACAGAGAGAAAAGGCCATGGGAAAAGGTGGCCATCTACAAACTAAGGAGAAGGACGTCATGATAAACCAAGTCTGCCAACACCTTGATCTTGGACTTCCAGCTTCTAGAACTGTGAGAGAATAAATTTCTGTTGTTAAGCTACCTAGTCTGTGATACTTTGTTTTGGCACCCTGAGCAGGCCAATAAACCTACTTAATGACATTTCTGGTTAAGTGATGATGTATTTTTTTCTGTTTTCTGCTCTCATCTCTTTCAGTTTCTCCACAGCTGACACACTGATCTCACCTATTTGTGGCTACTGTGCTTCCCCCAGACTCTCCAGTCTTAGTTTTCCTCTTCTGTGCATTTATAGTCTCTCGACTGGGTCTCTATTCCTTTGGCTGCTCCTGGGTGACCCATAACCCTGTGCTATCTTTTGTTTTTATAGAAAACTGCCTGCCCTATAGATGGGACACCGTGGAACCCCCAATCTTATTCTTGCCCCTGACTGTCTCTTGCTCTCATCACAATCTCTTCGCTCTCTGTACACAACTGAGAACTACCAGGTGACAGAACTAAACTGAATGGTCTAATTTAAGCTAACGTGTCAATAGCTGATAATACGTTACCTGCCCTGGGACTTCCAGGTTAATCAATATTTTGTTTCTTACTTCTTGGGTGCCAGACACTGGACTAATTACTGGGTGCATATTGGTGAGTAAAACACACACTATCTCTGCTTATGTGGAGCTTTCAGTTCTGAGGAATAGGAAAATGAACTTCCTGAAGGGGAATGGGACCAGTAGGTGGAGAAGATGCTCCTTTGAAATGAAAAAATATGATCTCTCTAAATATTAGTAAGACGAAGGCCAAAGTCTCCTGCTGGGGGTCCTTGAATCTCTTGCCCCTTGTGCCTACCAGGGCCTGTTCTGCCACCTTTTTTAGAGCTCTGCTCTTTTTTTTTTAAAGCTTATTTATTTATTTTTGAGAGAGAGAGTGAGAGAGTGAGCAAACAGGAGAGGAACAGAGAGAGGAGAGAGAGAATCCCAAGCAGGCTCTACACTGTCAGCATGGAGCCTGACGTGGGGCTCAAACCTAAGAACCAAGGGATCGTGACCTGAGCTGAAACCAAGAGTCAGACACTTAACCGACTGAGCCACACAGGTGACCCTAGAGTTCTGCTTTAAGCAACTAAATTGTTGGGTGAACTTGATGGCTTCCAATCCTAGGGCCTTGGGGAAAAAAAATGTGTTATTTATTAAATGCTGACCATGCACGAAAATCTGGCCTAAGAACTTTACATGTATTAAGTGCCCCTGGGTGACTCAGTCGGTTAAGTGTTTGACTTTGGCTCAGGTCATGATCTCACGGTTCTTGAGATTGAGCCCCGAGTCAGCCTCCACACTGGCAGCATGGAGCCTGCTTGGGATTCTCTCTCTTCCTCTCTCTCTCTGCTCCTCCCTGATTCACACACACACATGTACTCTCTCTCTCTCTGTGTCTGTCTGTCTCTCTCTCTCAAAATAAATAAATATTTTTTAAAAAAAGAGAGAGACGGGGGTACCTGGGTGCCTCAGTCTGTCGAGCATCCCACTTTGGCTCAGGTCATGATCTCACAGATCATGAGTTCAAGCCCTGCATCAGGCTCTGTGCTGATAGTATGGAGCCTGAAGCCTGCTTCAGATTCTGTGTCTCACTCTCTCTCTGCCCCTCCCCCACTCACACTCTGTCTCTGTCTCTCAAAAATGAATAAACGTTAAAAAAGATTTAAAAAGAGAGAGAGAGAGAGAAGGGGAACCATGCACAAAATAGAATGTTTTACTTCCTATAAGTGTTGAAAAAATATGAATGAGCATTCTGACATTTGCCAGATCTCCATCATCTGGGACAATTTGCAATGATTTATACAGCAAGTAATTTAATTGAGATGAAGGAAAGCGAACCACACCATGAACACCTAGGGTCACCAATAAACTGACTGTAGACAGTTCGCACTGAGACAGTAGATCCTGACATTTTGAGAGATACAGAACTAACTCTATAAGGAGGGTTTAATAAAACCCTAATTGAATTGAGGTTATGTTACCTGATAGGTGCAATGAATACAAATGAGGTAGGCAAGATGGGATTTTTATTATTGAGAAAAACTGTGCAAATGGAGACTGTGGAAAGATTACTTTTAATCTGTTCTTTTAAGCAGGTGTGTTTAGTGTAGTAGCAATAATCTATCCACCACTTCACCCAGGGATTTAGTTTTTTGTTTTGTTTTGTTTTTAAATGTTTATTTATTTATTTTGAGAGACAGAGCAGGGGAGGGTCATAGAGAGAGAGGGAGAGAGTCCCAAGCAGACTCTGCACTGTCAGTGCAGAGCCCAACACAGGGCTCGATCTCAGGAACGGAGATGATGACCTGAGCCAAAACTAAGAGTTGCATGCTTAACCCACTGAGTCACCCAGGGGCCCCCAGGGATTTAGTTTTAAGGTAGATTGTATTACCAAATAACATCAAAAAGTATTATTTCAGGTACTGAAATATTTAATGAAAAACTAGCTTTGCATCAGAAAAAGTAATATCTTTAGAGTGAATTTAAAGGTTGTGAATCAGCAATATAGACAGAAAAAAATTAGCACTCATGATCCGTTCAGAAACATATTTCTTAGACTTACTGAACAACCACAGCATTCTCATACTTTTCCTTTCTTTAATATATTCACCTCCCTTTCTCAGTGAGTTTACTGGTTTCTTGAACACATATGTTCACGGGTTAAGAGAGGACTGTGGAATCAGAGAACCTGGCTGCAGTTTCACCCCCACCACTGGCTAGCTTTATGACTCTCTGTAGTATCATCTTTGACCTGCAGCTTCCCTAGCTGTAAAATGGGCACACGAAAAGAATCTAGCTGCCTCACAGAATTGTTCTGAGAAGAACCGAGTTATTTGTGGAATTCTAAGGATGGAGCCTGGTGAATAAGAAGTACAAAATGCGTGTTAACCCTGCTATTACAGTGAAAAAGATCCAATTTATAGGACCACACACTTTCTCTTTCCCTTTTTTCTATTGCCTTTGTCTGCCTTCAGGCCATTTCACTGTTAATTAGCACCTCTATCTTATCATGAATGACAGAAATAAAGGAAGGAAATCAAAATAGTCAATTTTGGTGCTAATTACCACCTAGTTAAAAAATAAAAAGGCTGAAGCCATCAGTGAAAATGAGATTTGGGGTTGTCTATAGAATTCAGTTATCTATGTCCTTCCCAGACCCTGCAACGTTCTCCCAGCTTGCCCTTGACAAGGATAATCAAAGGCTGGCTATCCAAACCACTGGCTCCAAACTCTGGGTATACATTAGAAATGTCGGGATGTTTTAAAAAATTCCTTTACCCTGCTCTCATCCCAGATGGTTGTCTTTGGAATCTACGTATTATCTTTTTTAGAAGCTCCCGGTGTAATTCTTATGTGTACTTAGGGTTGATTAAAATTGATCTTGGGGAATTTCTGGTGGCTTTAACACTTAGGGAGAGTGATCATTGTGATAAGATTTGAGTATCACAGATGCATTGTGCTTGGTTCTTGATTACATTCCCTGCGGATAGTCACCTGAAAGCTGGTCATCAGCCCCATCTAGCCTCATTCAAGTTCCTGCTCAGACCAGCCTTTTTTTCTGAGGTACAATACCAGCCCCACACTATTCCCACAATCTTCTGCTCTTACCTAGGGCAACTGAACACTGCTAAAAAAAAATTTTTTTTTAAATCACAACTTTGAAGATTGTTGCCATCATACATCTGAAGTTTTCCCCAGAGTCAGCCTTGCTCTCCCACTTGTTTCCCACTTGGCACCTGTTGCAAACTTCCACAACCCTCCAGCTCCCTACCTAGTCCCTGACCTCCAGACTTCTCATTCTCCCTGGATTATCCCACTTCCTACTTGCTGCCCCCGTTCCCATCTACAAACTTACTTACTGTATAATCCTTGCATTCTGGTTTCAAAGGATCCGTCCTTACTCCTGCACAAGGCCAGCCCCTACCGCTTTTCTCCAAATGCCATTGTTCCATCAATTACCTTTTTGGAGCTTATATTTTCAACCTTTTTCTCATCATTGCCTGCCCCCCCCCCATAATCCATTAAAAAATGGATTTAAGTAAATTTTATCAAACCCAAAAAACTCCCTCGAGCTTGCATTGTCTGTTTACTGCCCCCATCTCTCCTTCCCTTTAACCAAGCTTCTTGAAACGCTAATCTACAGTGACTATATCTACTTCTTGATCTCTGCATTACAGTGTCTATAATCTGCCACTTGTCTGTACCTGCTGACTGAAGTTTCTTCGGTGAAGACCATCCATGAATATCATAATGTCCAATCTGAACAATAATTTTCAGTTGTCTTGTTATTAAATGTCTCTGTAGGCTATTCCCTACTTCTCTAGAATTTTCTATGCTCATGGTTTCTGGGAAGTACCTCTTGCCAATTCTCCTTGTACATTCTCTTCTCTTGTTTACTCCCTCTTTCATAGTCCCCGTTTTTCTGGCCACGCCCAATTTCTTGATCTCCCCAAAGTTCCTTTCTCAACTGCTGGACCTCTCTGTTCATGTAGCCTTTTCTCTGTTCATGTAGCCACCTCGTGGCCTGTCTGCTGATGACTCCCAAATGTACATTTTTAGTTTGCTCATCTTTCAGGACTTGGCTTGGCTGTCATTTCCTATAAACATTTCACTGAACATCAGGAATATACGTGTCTTTTCCTCAGGGACGACCTCAATTTAATCACTTACTGAGTTATATCACAATTATCCATTTCGGTGCCCCTTCCCATGGCAAAGAATATGCAGTTTGTCTTCTTCATTCTTTATAAACCCCCCCCCCCCCCCATGCACTGTGCCTGACACATTGCAGATGCTCAGTAAATATTTCTGAACTGTTAAGGAGTTGTATAGTTGCTTAATCAGTCAAAGTCCCCTTTTGAAATTTCAGTAAATGTTTAGAATAGTTTTAGGGCACCTAGAAATACAGGTCAAGGTCTCACAATCCCAATATATCAATAGTAGTACAGTTTCATGAAAGTCATCCATGCATTGGAATGATGGGGTAGATTATTTTTAAGTTAAAAATAATAGTCATAGGGGTGCCCGGGTGGCCCAGTCAGTTCAGCGTCTGACTTCAGGTCATGATCTCACAGTTTATGAGTTCAAGCCCCACATGGGCTCTGTGCTGACAGACCCCTCAGAACCTCCAGCCTGTTTCGGATTCTCTGTCTCCCTCTCTCTCTGCCCCTCCCCTACTCACACTCTGTCTTGCTCTCAAAAATAAACATTAAAAAAGTAATAATAATAGTCATAGAATTTCAGATTGAACAATAAAGATAGTCCATGGCTGTTGCTTAAAAAGAGCAAGGAGGTATAATGTGGTCTTCCAGCTCATTCTGTCAAATATTTGGAGGACATTAGAAGGCTAACACTTGAGAATAAAAAGCAAGGAAGGATACTAAATATGAGGTTCTATTAAATAAAAGACTTTAGAAAATGTGCATAATTTGAATTTTGTTTTACTTTGTTTTTGTCTTCCCCACTGAATCTGCACTGGTTCTGGGAAAGGACATGCACTAGAAAGAACAGAGCTTTTGAAGCCAGATGGTGTTAGGTTCCAATTCAAGCTCCACAATTTGTTAGCTGTGTCCATGACCTCTCCAAGCCTCCGTTTCTTCTTCTGGTACATGAAGATAATAATTCCCACTTTTTTCAGTTGTAAAGGGCATTAAATTGTCATAATAAGTACAATACTTCAGCACTATAGTTATCATAGAGCAGCTCTACGATAAAGAGTAACTTAACATTCTCTCACGTCTATTTTATTTTTTACTTAACATTTTTTTTTTTTGTTTTTGGTGTACGGGACAGAATAATTCTTATCACATTACCTAAAATCATTTAGTTTGTTGTTTTAATTTTTAATTAAGAAATTTTTTTAATGTTTATTTGTTTTCGAGAGACAGAGACAAAGCACAAGCAGGGGAGGGGCAGAGAGAGAGAGGGAGACATAGAATCCAAAGCAGGCTCCAGGTTCTGAGCTGTCAGCACAGAGCCTGATGTGGGGCTCAAACCTACAAACCATGAGATCATGACCAGAGCCGAAGTCAGACGCCTAACTGACTGAGCCACCTAGGTGCCCCAATTCATTGCTCTAATTTTTAATTTTTTTCCCCAGCTTTATTAAGATACAATTGACATATGCAGAACTAAGTTTAAGGTGTACAGCATAAAGACTTGACATACATATTTTGTGAAATGATTACAATAAGTTAACATTCGTCACCTGATAGTTACAAAAGAAAAAAAAGGGGGGGATTTTTTTTGTGTGATGAGAACTCTTAGGATCTACTGTCATAACTTTCAAATATACCAGATAGGAATGTTAGCTATACTCATGTTTTACATTATATCCCCAGTATAATCACATTCATTTTTTAAGTATATTCTTTTTTTAATGCAAGTATAGTTGACACGCACATTACATCAGTTTCCGCTGCACAACATGGTGATTTCCAAGTCTATATGCTATACTGTGCTCGCCACAAATGTAACTACCATCTATCACCATGCAATGCTATTACAGTACCGTTGACTATATTCCCTGTGCTGTACCCTTTCTAATAACATTATTTTTATGATTATCATAGAAATACATTTTAGAAAATTTAGAAAATACAGAAATATACACTGAAATCATTAAAGCCACTTTCTATTCCCCAAGTGGAGCCACCAGCAGATGGTTGATAGATGAGTCTGGAGTCTGGGAGAGAGCCCTGGGTTGGCTGGATATACAAACCAGAAGTCCTTAGTAGATATGTAGAATTGAAGCTGGTGGAGTTTGTGAATTAACCCAGGGAGAATATGTTGGTTAAGAGGAAAAGAAAGTCTAGGAAGTAGCCTTAAAAGGAGCCACGTGGGTGAAAAAGATATGTACAAGCCCCAGTCTTCATAAAACTCGGACCTCAATGCAGCTAGATGATGCAAATGTATCACTACAATGGAAGGAAACAAAATTAACTCTAAACAAGATACTTTCCCCATTTCTACTCTTTCTTTAAGTACCGTTTCCTTCTTTCAGTGGAAACTTACTTCCCTCAGGAGCATTCCATAACCAGGGCCACAGGTCATGGGCAGGCTGGGCTCTACACATTCTGGTGAGGTGGCCCCCCAGGAAGAAGAGTTGCCCTTCTCTAATCACCCAAAGGCACTAGCTGGCAGTGACCCTATCAGTGACCCGTTGTTCTTTTACCTTCTTCCCACAGTGAAAACCCAGTATGTTTTTATATATGTTGTTCAAACTTATCCTGGAACACTACCCTAGTCAACATATATCCTCTAAGATTTGTATTTGATGGTTTTCTTAACAGGTAACTCCAGAGAACCCCATCAATACCGAATTCCATGTTGTGCTACAGGGGATGATATCCATACAGAATCAGTGAATGTTTATGAGAAATTAAAGGCTCTGCTCTTTTTAAAAATAATATGTCTGGAGACAACGGGAAAGATTTTTCTTTTTTAAAAAAGTTTTTTTAATGTTTATTTATTTTTGAGACAGGGAGAGACAGAGTGTGGGCAGGGAAGGGGCAGAGAGAGAGAGAGAGACACAGAATCTGAAGCAGGCTCCAGGTTCCAAGCTGTCAGCACAGAGCCTGATGCTGGGCTTGAACTCAAAAACCGTGAGATCATGACCTGAGCTGAAGTCACACACCCAATCAACTGGGCCACCCAGGTGCTCCAGGAAAGATTTTTCTTGTTGGGAGATTTTCTGAGTGTGGGGGACTCTCTTCCAGACATCTCTGAAAGATGATGCCTACTCAGTTTACCTCAAAAGAACCCTTAGATATCTGAAGACAACTTTGGGGTGGGGATGCCTCAGAAAGGCTGCTCCAGAACCCTCAGCCCCATCTCCACGATCACGGGAAGGCAAGGCCAGAGCAACCACGCTGGTTGCCTGCCTGACAACCCTCTTTCTCTTCCTTACAAAATTCATATTTTGTCTGAGTAGCCAGATGTTTTTCTGGGAGTTGAGTCCCATCACTGCCCCAGAGCAGTAATAGTTCTTACCAGTGATTGACCAAGGCTTGAGAATGTGATACACAGGAAGGACAGTTGCACAGGTAGCTTTTGGGAAACTTTTCCTTCTGGATCTTAAAAGGAGGCCCAAGGGAGATAAGGTTCTTGTTTCTAATTCTGGATGTTGTCATAAGGATGTGGCACCTGAAACCCATCAGAGGATGAGGCTTTTAGACTGGGAATGGTCATGGCTTTTTTTTAAATCATTGTATTGCTGTATTAGTCATCTCTGGAGATGATCTACCTTTACACACATACACACACACATACACACACACACACACACACACACGCACACATTTTGTCATCTAAGATGATAAATTCCACATGGTTTAAGCCAGTTGGGTGGAGACTTTCTGTTACTTGCTGCCAAAAGCATTCCAAATGACATGGGAAATTAGTGAGCCACCTGAATATAACTGTGGTCTATCCACACCCTCTACTCCCTTAGCTTCTAGAGCTGGAGGGTGTCGTTGCCTTGTTTGACCCGCATGCTTCATCATTTTTATCGTACCCACCAGAACAGAGGCCAAGTCCTGGAACACCTCCACTCACCTCTCCCTTTGTGCTCCCTTTCTTTTGTTATAAATACCTATCGGAGGTTTACGTTATTTAACTATTATTATACTAGGAATAATTTAACATACATTAACATAACCCTCCAGCCTCCAGCACATTTCCCATGCCTCCTGCACAGCCTCTCTTTCTGTGAAAAGTGTAGTTTGGAAGATAGCCTCATTTCCTTTAAATCTTGGTATTTTTATAGGAATAATAACAATGCTGAAGAAGAACATTTTAATATTCAAGGAACACTATCAACTACTTTTCAATTTATTTTGTATTTTTAAATGCTTATTTATTTATTTTGAGAGAGAGAGAGAGAGAGAACAGGGGAGGGGCAGAGAGAGAGAGGGAGAGAGAGAATCCCAAGCAGGCTCCACACTGTCAGCACAGAGCCTGACATGGGGCTTGAATCCACAAACCATGAGATCATGACCTGAGCCAAAACCAAGAGTTGGAGTTTAACTGAATGAGCCACCCAAGCACCCCTGGACTACTGTTTTATAATATCTGTTTTACAGTGGAGATAGCTGAGTCTCAGAGATATTAAGTGCTTTGCTTAGGAGTATATAGCCAGCAAATTGTGAAACCAGAATTGGTTACCAGGACTTCTCATTGAAAATCTCAGTCTGTCTTTAACTATTGAGTTAATACATTTTGAGATAATTTTTCCTTATTCTGACAAACTTGAGTAGGAAGTTTCTTACAATTTGATACCAGGAAATTAAAATAGCACATTATTTATTTTGTTGTTAACTTAGTAGTGCATATATTTAGAGGATCATATATATCCTCTAAAGTTTCATGTCAACTTACAGGAAACACCTAAATTAATTTGAAATATTAACAGTGTTTCTTCTCTTTGGCATCCTTGTAACCACTATGCTTCCTCCCTAAATCTAGGGGGCATAACCATATTTCCATGTCCACTACCTTTAGAGAGGAAGCAAACGCAGCCAGAGTAAGAAAACCATTGGTTATCTTTGAATTTCACATTGTAATTTTTTATGATCCTACAGCAAAAACAATAAATCAAAATAGCAAGTCTTCCTGTGCTGAAATTTGTGAAAGATACAGATTTTATTGAAGCTGAGACCTTGAAAGAGATTGGAGATAGAGTTTACACCAAGACCAAGTGTAGGAGATAATGATGATGTGAGAACAGCTGCCCGTCCCTAAAGAGAAACATGTTCAACCAACAGATAAGAAGAATTTAAAGGACAGAACTAGAGTTTAAATGTTGGTGAGCTCCTGAAACTTCCCCCACTTTCTACATCTGCTCAAACAAAAGTTTGGGTTTACATCCCAGATAACATTCTATTTATTTTGAATATTTGTAGAAATATAAATCACCAATAAGCCATAGTGGCCAAAGAAAATTAGCATTAAGTATTTTGTGGAACAGGGGTGCTTGGGTGGTTCAGTCAGTTGACTGTTCGATCTTGGCTCAGGTCATGATCTCACGATTCATGAGGTCAAGCCCCACGTTGGGCTCTGCATTGACAGTGCAGAGCCTTCTTGGGATTCTCTCTCTCCCTCTCTCTGCCTCTCTCCCACTGGTGCTTTCTCTCTCAAAATAAGTAAATAAACTTAAAACCCCTGTTTTATGGAATGTGTATTTAGGCAAGTGTGTTGTAGAAATGTTGAAATAGTAGCTTTGGCCAAGACAGTATGTTGTCAGATGTTAAAAATCAAAGTGAATTGAAAGTTAGACCACCAGGTAGAACTTGCTAGAAAGATTTATATCAAAATATTTTGCACTATTAAAACCCTCACTCGCACTGAGGGTATCACAGAGTTGAGCTGTTGGAGATAGAGTGATTTTTTTTTTTAATTTTTTTTTCAACGTTTATTTATTTTTGGGACAGAGAGAGACAGAGCATGAACGGGGGAGGAGCAGAGAGAGAGGGAGACACAGAATCGGAAACAGGCTCCAGGCTCTGAGCCATCAGCCCAGAGCCTGACGCGGGGCTTGAACTCCCGGACTGGGAGATCGTGACCTGGCTGAAGTCGGACGCTTAACCGACTGCGCCACCCAGGCGCCCCAAAGATAGAGTGATTTTTAATAAGTTTTCTCTGGTAAGAGTTGTGGCATTGGTCCTATTCCCCCATCAGAAGAAGTGGAAAGTATGTATCTCTTAGACCTACAGAGGGATCACTTACAGAGCTTGATATGTGTTGCCTAAAACTGAAAGGTCATGGTATAATGGTAACTAACTCCCTTCTGAGAAACCTAAAGATAATGATGGGCTAGTTAGCTGATGACAACAGAGCCGAGGAAGTGGTGGCTACCAAAGGGTGAGCTTGGACTCCAGGTTTGTCAGAGGAAAGAAAGCATGTGTATTTCCATGCTCCACTGTGGTTTATTGTAGGTCCTGTGTACTGGGGCCACTTGGAGAAGTGATGGGACGTCAGTGGAAAATAACTAGAGACAGACTGTTAGTGGCCGAGGAGTCAGGATAAGCTGGAGAAGAATGTATTACTGGCATTAAATGAAGTGCAGATGAAAAATCTGCAGTGAATGAAGGACTAGGACTCCATGAAGCCACAAAAGCATCCAGAAGAAATACAAACATCAAACATCAGCCAAACTCAAAATGTTAAGGCCGATTTAGAGCACCAGTCAAGAAGGATGTTTTGTGCTCCCCTAATCTTCTTTCTTCCTTCCAACTTGAGAAGGGAAATAGTAGCTAGAAAGAGAGAGGAATCTGGTAACACCTTCTCCCCCAGAACATGATTCAGTGTAGAGAGGCGGAACTGTTGTGACTTGAATGACGTTGGAAGTTTAGATTAATACATGAGTGTGAACTTCCTTTTTTTTTTTTAAATTTTAACTTGTTTTATTTTTTATTTTTTTTTAAATTTACATCCAAATTAGTTAGCATATAGTGCAACAATGATTTCAGGAGTAGATTTCTTTGTGCCCCTTACCCATTTAGCCCATCCCCCCTCCCACAACCCCTCCAGTAACCCTCAGTTTGTTCTCCATATTTATGAGTCTCTTCTGTTTTGTCCCCCTCCCTGTTTTTATATGATTTTTGTTTCCTTTCCCTTATGTTCATCTGTTTGGTCTCTTAAAGTCCTCATATGAGTGAAGTCATATGATATTTGTCTTTCTCCAACTGACTAATTTCGCTTAACATAATACCCTCCAGTTCCATCCACATAGTTGCAAATGGCAAGATTTCATTTTTTTTGATTGCCGAGTAACACTCCATTGTGTGTATATACCACATCTTCTTTATCCATTCATCCATCGATGGACATTTGGGCTCTTTCCATACTTTGGCTATTGTTGATAGTGCTGCTATAAACATGGGGGTGCATGTGTCCCTTTGAAACAGCACATCTGTATCCCTTGGATAAATGCCTAGTAGTGCAATTGCTGGGTCGTAGGGTAGTTCTATTTTTCGTTTTTTGAGGAACCTCCATACATGAGTGTGAACTTTTTAACTGCCAATTTGAAATTTTGTTTTGCCCCTTAGAGGGATTATAGGACTTCGTAATATGGAAAGTAACCAAAAAGTTGTGAGATTGCAGGAGATTTCAAAAGGAAAGAGGGGGAAAAAACTGTCTTTGGTGAATAAAATTAAAGCAACAGTGAGCAGAATTAAGTTGCTTTGTGATTCTGTCCACCCAAACATATTTGCTTGAAGCCTAGGGAGCTTCCTGATGATTCAAACAGTATCAATAAGTTATAAAATTTATTCCCAAGAAACTAAAAGTATTAACTGGGCACTGGTAGCAATGCTGCTTATAATAATGTCTATCATTTTGTAAGAGTTGAGACAAACTCATTTGTTTTTGCACCATCATTAGCTGACCTTTCTTCTTTGGAGACTACTGCATATTGTCAGTTTATTGGCTCTTTCTCTCCAGTAGGGGCACAATATTACATATAATTCTGTGTTCTTACAAAATGAAAATATTTAGGAATATCTTTTATTTCTTTTCTTGCAATATAAATTGCCATAACATTTCCTTAAATTGTCATATATAATAATTCACCAAAGCAACTCCAGTCTTCCAATGAAACTCCAGTTTTTCCAATGAAAAATCAATCATTGATCATCAGATTTCATGATACTGAGAATTCCTTTGCCCACCATCATCATTAATTTTTTACAAAAAATTAGAGTCTGAGTGGGAAGGTTTTAGACTGGGGTAGAGACAGTAAGAAATGGTCCATTGTAAATGTTACATATCAGATTAAAGGGTCCCTGGCCTGACGCCAGATGTTTCTAAATAAACCAGATAAAATATGCTGTATTTTTTGCAATAGCCTTATTTTTTTTTTGATGTATCATTTCTTAGCAGTTCTTGAATGTTTATTTTATATAGTCTTTGGAAGGGTGCTTGCCTGGATCAGTTGGAGGAATGTGCAACTCTTGGTCTCGGGGTCATGAGTTCACCCCCATGTTGGGTGTAGAGATTACTTAAATAAAAATAAAACTTAAAAAAAATAATAAGGGGCACCTGGGTGGCTCAGTTAGCTAAGCATTCGACTTTAGCTTGGGTCATGATCTCAAAGCTCATGAGTTCAATCCCCAAGTCAGGCTCTGTGCTGACAGTTCAGAGCCTGGAGCCTGCATGGAATTCTCTCTCTCCCTTTCTCTCTCTTCTCTCCCCCCAACTTGCACTCTGTCTTTCTCTTTAAAAATAAATAAACATTAAAATAATAATAATATTTAATTATTTATAATAATTTAAAATTATTATTTACTAATGTAACTATATTATTATTATTATTATTATTATTCAGTCTTTGGAGAAACTGAGGCCTTCCTCAGTTTCTGTTCAACCAGATCTCAGGATAGAGGTAAGTGAACCCACCACTTAGTTGAAGTTTTCAGGAAGGAAGTAAGCAGCTATCTACTTGTGGGTGTCTGACTATTTCTAGTGAAATAGAAATTTCTTTGGCTTATCTCTTTTTTCCATTATCTCTCTTCCGTCCATTCATGCATATAGTTCATAATTGGCTGTATAAGTAAATAATTCGTAATGAATCTAATTCTTATCTTCTCTAAATGCAGTTTCATTAACATTAAAGATTACTGGAGCAGTCTGTCATATCAAATCATTGTACTAATTCAAAACATATTAATTACTCCAGGATTTGTGTTTCTAACTTAAGCACTATGAGACAGAGGCACAGAACCTGGAGAAAGTGAAGAGCAAATTAGAGCATGATGTCAGAGAATGCAGAAAATGAGCTTGGAGCAACTTGTAGTGTCAGAAAGTAAGGAAGCATGGAAGGAAGGAAGGAAGGAAGGAAGGAAGGAAGGAAGGAAGGAAGGCAGGTGGATGGAAGGAAGGAAAAAAGAAAAAACACAGAATGATGGTGTATGTAAAAGAGACAGAGGAGCCAATGGAAAGAGCTCCCAATGGGCAAGGCTAGTATTCGATTATTGTTTAAAATATAAAATAAGTCCATATTGATATAAGTGATGAATAAATAAATAGGAGAGAAGAGACATATCTCCATATAGAAGAATTCCAAATAAGTTGTGTAGATACTTTTCCCTCAAGGAGGTAGGGCATAACTCTTGCTCCTTAAATGTGGGCTGCACATAATGACTTCCTTCCAAAGAATATAGTATGGAAAGGGGAGAAAAAAGATGTTCCAATGGAGAAGGCTGACAAATGCCACCTCAGCCAGATGATCAAAGTCAACATCAACAGTAATGAGTCATTTTTTTTAGTACTATTGTGCTTTCATATCCCTGATATGATATGGTGAAAACAGTACATTTTCTCCGTGGTCTTCCAAAAAACTCATAAGTCTAATCATGAGGAAAACATCATTCAAATCCCAATTAAGGGACACTTTGTAAAATAATTGACCAGTACTCCTTAAAACTGTCAAGGTCATCAAACATAAGGAAAGTCTAAGAAACTGTGACAGCCAAGAGGAGCCTATGGAGACATGAGGATTCAATGTAATGTGGGATCCTGGAACACAGAAATGACATTAAGTAAAAACCAAGGAAATCTTTTAATAATAATGAATCAGTATTGATTCATTAATTGTGACAAATATACCATCCAAATGTAAGCTAACAATAGAGGAAACTAGTAGGTGTGGAGTATATGAGAACTCTCTACTATCCTCACAGCTTCTCTGTAAATCTAAAACTATTCTAAAATAAAAAGTTTATTTAAAAACAAATCTGAGCCTCATGAATGTAAATGGAACTGATGCAGTTCAAGTTACTGGCCCCTAAAGAGGGCAGGCTAGGACCCTAGGAGTGAGTGGTGTAGATCCTCAGAAGGAGAGGATTTCAGGTGATCACTGTGGCCAGGAAAGAATAATATGATATGGAAGATCAGAGAAAAGAAATGCTTATGTAATTATGCGTTAGAACTACTTTATTCTACATGTCAGAAATATGTCTCCAAGTATACACAAAGAGCAAAGAAAATAGTAAGTCCTCTAAAGGAGCTCTGAATGAAAGCCAGATTGTCAAATTCACTTTAAAGGAATCTTTCTTTAGAGATGTGGCATTATTAGATTCTTTATTTCTTACTTTGAAAAGTCTGGAAGAATGAGTGTCAGGGAAAGGATAAGTAGGGTCTGGTTTCACCATGATGATAATTGAGGTGCCCAAGTGACCGTGTATGGAGCAGAAGACTACATGAAAGGGTGTGCTGGGAAGGAACCGAAGCTGTGCACTTTCTCTGTCTTTTGTTAGTGATCTCTAAGAAGGAAGTTTAAAGAATATGAGGTTTCAGGGGAAGGAGATGGTGAGGGAGACCTCACCAAAAAGCAAATGACAAAGCATGGGTTGTCTTCGAAGCTACATTGCAGAGCCTGCCCAACTCAACTGTCTGTCTCCTACTGACCACCTCTACACAGATCCAGTGGTCACTGAGCCACAGAGTTCTATTCCAGGAGAGGTCAGTACAATTGTCCTAAAAACGCAATTTGCTGCTTATTTCCCTTCTGCCCCCCGTAACCAAAGTATTCACCTATACATTAAAGTTTCTAAGAGATGGGGAGGGGGAAATGAGATGTTGCTTAAAGGGTACAAAGTTTCAGTTATATAGGATGAATGAGTTGATTGTAGTTAATAATACTGTATTGTATACTTGAAATTTGCTAAGAGGATGGATCTTAAATTTTTTCAACACACACACACACAATGATAACTATGTAGAGGTGGGTAATGGATACATTATTTAGCTTGATTGTGATGATCTTCTCAAAATGTATTCATATATAAAAGTCTCAAGTTGGAGAGGTGCCTCAGTGGCTCAGCTGGTTGAGCATCCAACTCTTGATTTCAGCCTAAGTCATGATCCCAGGATTACAAGATTGAGCCCTGCATCTGGCTCCGTACTAAGGGTGGAGTCTGCTTAAGACTTTTTCTCTCTGCTTCTGCTCTTCTCCCCTGCTTGCTTGCTCTCTCTCTCTCAATATCTCAAGATATTTCAGTAAAGTTGTTAAAAATAAATCCTCTAAGAAATTATACAATTAAAAATTATTTAATTTTATTAACCCACCATTTCTCAAACTTATGCAGCCCTGAAATACCCTCCCCTCTCCCCAGTACCTCTTTTTACTCCTATTGAATAGTGTTTGGTACATTGCAGTTTAGGACAACTCTTAAAAAGCTATTATTCTACAGATAAAGCTGTAACCACTGTTTGGGCTATAACATGGATCTGGAAAGACTATACCTGTTGGAGTCAGACAGGCAAAATTTCAATGCTGGGTATTTACTAGCTGTGTGACCTTGATCCATTTACTTACTCTAAGTCTCATCTTCCTCATCTGTGAAATGGAATAAATGGAAGGAGAACACCCATTTTGCAAGACTGTTTTAAAAAAATTAGACATATTTGTCAGGCATATGTTATATGGTGCTTCCTGGCACCATAAATGGGAGGCTTTAATTCTTTGAAGTAGAAATTAAAGGCAAGTTTTCATAAAGCAGTGATTTTAAAAGATTGAATTAAAATAGATAGTTGAGTTGTCTTAAAATCTTGCCTTAGCTGTATCCTAAAACAATTAAAATATAGCTTGTATATTGCACCTAAGAAGTAATTCCCATGTCATTTATTATTTGGATATATAAGAGGATGTTCAGTGGAAATGTTCTTTCTGTTTTCTTGGAATTTTAGTTGAAGCCCTAAAGCAGAGAAACTGGGCAAAAGATCCCTATTCTAAATGAAATGGTGAACACACCTAGGCCAAAACTACTCAAAGATATTAGATCTGGTCTGGTAACCTGTCCTCCACCTCAAGCTGTCCTCCACCTCAAGCTGCCATCAGCCTATGTGAGAGAAGATGGCTACCAAGGAAAGAGAGCTCTTGGCCTTGAGGGATTAGTGAAGCATTTCTGACCCCCCAAGCCAAGTGATAGGGTCTGAGAGACATGCTCACCAAGAATGGGGCACTGCAAGGAGAGACATTTGGCATCTCACTCCTGGCCCTGCACTTCCCAAGCTTCAGACCCTCCCAAGCTCACCAGGTGCCCTGGAGTGGAAGAAGTGGATTGCAGTAGGAAGGTGACATGGGTTTCCCATGGACTAGGGGCATAAACATGAGGACTACTGATTTCTGAGTGGAAAACTCTGACAGTTGGAGGACAGCTAGAGAAGCACTTTAACCCATGGATGTAGGACAAGGAGAGAGCTAGGCTTTCCCCATTTGTTGTGGAAAGATGCAGGAGCTCCTCAAGGACAAAAGAACATGGCAGTTGCCGGCAGTTAGTAGGCTCAAGCTGTCTTGATGGGCCTTGCTCAAAGGGCTGACTGCTGAGCTGAGCACCTGCAGCGCTGAGAAGGGTTGGGGTGGGCTGCCAGAGGCTGGAGAGAGAGGTCTCTAAAGGTCTGCTGAAGAGTTTCTTGTCTATGGCAGAGAATGTGAATGCACTGGAGGTATGGAATAGGGATAAGGGCAGGGCGCCAAAGAACTCTAGATGATGCCATGACAAAATCAGCATTTGTGTGCCTGCGGTGAGAGAGTATGACTGACAACTAGCCAGGAGAGAGCACCAGTGACATTAGCCTTTTGCCCGCTTTTCTCTCACCCCCGTCCCTTTCCTTAATGTGAAAGAGCCAGAAGATTTGATGAAGAAAGAACAAAAAGTTCTTATATCAGCTCTTCCCCATTGTAAAGTTCTCAGCAAGGGTAAGCCCTGAGCTGCTGGGGATAGGGGGGGTTACACTATGAAGTGGCCATGAGGTTCAAGTTTGATGTAAGACGGGATCAGACCTGTTAATATCCAAAAGTCAGGCACTGAATAAGATCCCTGCCCCCCACCCCCTTAAAATAGCTGGAAGTGATTGGAAGGCTGTAGGCTCTACATCCGCTGTCATCAAGGGTGGGTGAAGAGAGGAAATTTGAGAGTGCATATATGAAAGCAGTTTGTGGTTTTACCCCATTGATGTAACCCATTTGAAAAACCTGTAACTGTTATTTTAATAGGATTTCTTTTTTTACTAGAAAAGGCTTTACTGACAGGCCATGGAAAATTTTTCTCTTGCTGCTTTCAGATATGCAACCCCAGGAAGAGATAAATTGAAGCGTTTATGCTTCCTGAACATAGAGCCTGCACAACGTTCTTTGGGAAGACAAGCTTTGCAAACCTCGCTCATAGCAGTGTGGTATAAGTTGTTGGGTTGTGGAGACAGATTTTAGGGAAGGAACCATGAAATTGTCTGGAATATATATATTTTGAAGAGGAAGAGAAAAGGGCATAGCATTTACGTTTAATCTATATACCTGGCAACCTAGCAGTGTGATAGGCACTTTACCTCATTCAGTCTTTCCTGCAACCATATAAAGTAATTATTTATACACCCATTTTGAAGATGAGGAAATCAAGTCTCAGGAAGGTGATGGAATTTTCCCAAACTCATCTGGTTAATAAATGTGTTTGATTAGATAGCCATTCTGTTTCTACCACATTGCATTACCAAAACTTGGGAAAGAGAATGTTAATTTCATCATATTTAACTACAAGAGAAGCTAATAACAGATAGTTCCTAAACGGATAGTTAACAAACAATAGCAGAGTTTATTATTAAGAAATCTGGTAAGAGAGAGGAATGTTCCATTAAAGAAAGAAAAGGAACAACTAAAAGCAATATGATCTTCGGGTACTTTTGGAGGAATGCAGGCAGTTGTCTAGAGGGAGATCTCTCACGACTAAATTAAACAGAGCTTAACCTGATGGAGTGGGAATATGGAAAGGTGCCAGCAAGGCTGACCTAAAATAGAGCAACAGGAAAAGAAAAGACACCTGAGAGCAGAGGTTGCCATCAGAAGGGGCACGGCTCTGAGGGTGAGCACCTCTAGGAAGCATGTTCCAGGAGCATCGGCTGGAAGACTTGTGGCTTCTCTACCTGTCAGCCAGTGAGCTCACCTGTCCTTGTACAGGTTGACGCAGGAGTGCGTGGTGCAGATCAAGGAAGGAAGTTTGGGAAACTCTCAGACAGGCTGCCTCTGAGCTTGGACAAGCTTTCAGGGCTGTCGCCTTTCCCAAATGGGTCCTTTGTGAAACCCACCCAAGTCAGGGAGGTCACCTGAGGTCACAGTATGGAGAGACTGAAGGAGTGTATTTTTTCAAATGAAATTTAAAGAATGTTTACCCTTAAACTGTCCCTGCTCACTTGGTCAAGTATCTCCCAAATAAACCAATGGGTTTTGTTTTGTTTTGTTTTGTTTTGTTTTGTTTTGTTTTGTTTTGTTTTGTTTTGTTTTGTTTTGTTTCAGCGCTAAAGGAAACTCCCTTATGCAGCTTGGCTATCAAAAGGACATCCTGGGGCACCTGGGTGGCTCAGTTGGTTAAGCGTCTGACTTTGGCTCAGGTCATGATCTTGCAGTTTGTGGATTCAAGCCCCACATTGGGCTCTGTGCTGACAGCTCAGAGCCTGGAGCCTACCTCGGATTCTGTGTCTCCCCTCTCTCTACCCCTCCCCTGCTCACGCTCTGTGTCTCTCTGTCTCTCAATTATAAGTAAACGTTAAAAAAATATATATTTTTTAAAGAAATAAGATCATGTCTGCAGAGTGCTTAAATAATTCTGGTATGTGATAAACACTAAATAGTGCCTTCCTTCCTCCATCATCTCATGTCAGTGCCTTACAGAGCTGCCCAGTGCTCCTGATACCTATGATGTAGGCATTCTGGGGGATGAGCAGAAGCCGGCCACACCAGTGCGCCCATATTTCAGAGTACCTCTCTCATCCTGTTTCTTACAAGCTCTCTTGGTCTGTGCCCTGAATTTCTTTTGTCTGAGCTAATAACAGCAGGATTGAGATGGTAACAGGAGGTATGTTCCTTTGCAAGTGCTATTGTTACCAGTTTTTATTTTTCCTAACATCAGAGCAAACCTATGTTTCTGAGAAGGTTACTTGTGATGAGCTGCCACAGGGCAGGCTGTGACTGGGGGCTTCTTGACAGAATATTCCCTTGAGTAGAAATGAATGAGTTTGTTTAATGAACTTTCCTTCCGAGCCCCAGGCTTCACCAGCAAAGCTTGGCAAAGAATGGGTGGATACCCCGTGGTGCTAGATGACGTTAATATATCTTCTTCAAAAGGTGTGTAAGTTATGTACACAAAATTTTTTAATGGGATTTGGTTTTGTTTTAATGATGGTAATATGATCATATAGTATGATGATGATACTGTATACTATGTGCTTCTGTAATATAAGCAAAACAAAGCATAGCTGCATACTATTTTGAAATACTAATTGATGCATTCTTCTTTTATTCCTTTTACTTCTTATAGCCCTCAAACAGATGTAAGGCCATTTGCTTATTATAAAAGTAAGGCTGAGGCCCTTGCTCTACAAGGAGAGAAAAATACCTATTGTTAACAAAGGGTCAAATGTTTTGCTTTGAGTTCCAAATGAGGTGCATGAAATTCAAAGCCAAAACAATGAATTAAAAGCCAAAGCCTTTTGACTCATAATAGTTGTACTTCATTTTTTATTTATTCTTTTTCCAAAGAAAAAAAAGCTGGAGAATTAGAGATTTTCCACCATGATCTCTGAGAGCAGAGAACCAGCGTCTTTCCTACTGAGGGCTGTGTGCCAGGCTGAGGAGAGCAAGAGTGAGGTTTCACCCTTGCCAAAAGAATGTATCAAAAAGCACACCCTCCAGGGTCATTGGTGACAGGAGCAGCAAGGCGTAGCATGACCCCTAGAGCAAGTGAGGCATGAAGACCAGTGGATACTGCTGGCATCACTCATTCATCTATTCAAAGAACATTTATAAGGCAACCAGCTATGTGTCAAGACTGTTCTTGGGATGCAACAGGGGCCAAAGCTTCCTGCCCTCGGGGACTTTTTTTTTTTTATAATTAAAAAAAATTTTTTTGAATGTTTATTTGTTTTTGAAAGAGAGACAGACAGACAGAGCATGAGCAGGGGAGGGGCAGAGAGAGAGAGGGAGACACAGAATCTGTCAGCACAGAGCCCGACCCGGGGCTCGAACTTACAAACTCAGATCATGACCTGAGCCGAAGCTGGACGCTTAACCAACTAAGCCACCCAGGCACCCCCCTCAGGGACCTTTTTGAATGAAAGTGAATTCAGTAATAGAGTACTAAAGAGAGATTTTGTCACATATAAGTTTGTGGACTGATGCGATTGGACACTTAGAGCCATGGCAGAGTGTTACGTGATTCTAAAAGCTATTGTCAAGCCTTTTGAGCAGGTCCCTTTCTTCTAATTTTACAGACAGAAAAAGCTAAAGTAAAGAACTCTAATGCAGGGGTTCTCCAGGTATGAGCCTGCACCACCAGTGGCAGCGTGTGGCCATCACCTGGGAGCTTGTTAGAAGTGCAAGTTCTTGGCTCCTCCCCAGATCTGGTAAACCAGGAACTCTGGGGGTGAAGCCAAGGACCTGTGAACAAGTCCTCCAGCTCATTCTCCATGCGCTGGAGTTCGAGGACTCTTGCTATGATAGATAGGGATCACTAATGAGATTGATTAGTTTATCCAGTAAGCATTTACGCAGTTTAAGTTTGGGGTTGGCACTGGGGATGTACAGGCAAACCAGACAAGTTCCCAGCACTCAGGCGGTTGCTCACAGACCTGGATCCACACAGTCATGCAATTTCAGGGTGACGGAGAATGCTCGGGTACGAGGGTGGCCCAGAGGAGTTGGGGCCTGGCTCTTCTCCACATGCCTCCTTGCAGTAGAGGGCAGTGAGGGCTGGGAAAGATAAAGCTGCTCCTTCCTGAGGTTCAAGTGTGGCAGGGCCTGAGAAGATGTTTTGTGCATCCAAGGCCCAAGTTGCTCCTGGCTTCTAAGCAAGGCTCCCATACCATGCTGTGCTTCAGAACTACATGGTGAGCCTAGAAGTATAAGCTCCTGGTCTCACAGATTCAATATCAGTGGAAATCTATATTTTTTAACAAGCTCCCCAGGTGATTCTTATGCACACTGAAGTTTGTTGTAAAAGATGAAGAATTAATTTGCCAGTGAACTCCTCTGTCTCACTTTTCATTGGTTCTGCTCATTGAGCTATGAGGGAATAGAGAAAATACTTTGCTCTATCTAACTGTCTGGAATCATCCTTCTGGACCTCATATTCTGTAAGACAACTCCAGGGGCAGAGGAGAGGGTGTTTACCCGACAGCAGATGTTCATGGCTCAGGAACCTCACCATGTATTGTGAGGTAGCGAAACTACCACAGTAATGATTGCAACACTCATTTAGCAAACATTTATTGAACACCAGCAGTTCACAGTTACTCTCCACTGGCATGCTTTGACCAATGGGAGTTACCAGTCACCATGACCTTTGCTGTGATAGAACAGAAGATTTAAATGCCATTGCTTGGCGTGGCTGAAGCTGGCTGCTGGTACTATGTCTTAGTCTTGGCTTCTTTAGCCAAGATGCCAGAATGAGAAGACACACGGTGCCAAGCCTAGCAGGGCCCGGCTGACCTGAAGAGCACATTTACCATAAATAAGAAATAAATATTTGTTGTTTAAACTATTGAGATTTTGAGCTTATTTATCCTGCAGCATAATCTAGGGAAAGCTGACTAAAACACCAACTCTGTGTCTGGCTTTGTGCTGGGAAATAGAGATGAATAATACATAATCTCCTCCCTTAAAACACCTGCTGGTTCTTTAAGAGAGATGAGACAGTTGTCTTATCCTATTTTATCTTATCCTATCCTCCTCATTCATCCATCCCCTAGCTTCTTCAGAAAGGATTTATTCCGGCCTTTACGCATAAAATGTAAGTAATAGAATGCAATGAGGTACATTAGAAGGAGATGAGAAGGAAGAGGGAAGAACAGAGGTCAAGGAATACGACTTATAAAAATGCATTATCTGTGCTTGTGGGGTGGACCCAAATTTAATTCTAATCATCTAGAATCCATTTCATAAGAGACCTGATTAGTTTCACAGTTTACAGAACCCATAAGATTAAATGCCAAGCAGTTGCTCCAGAGAGGCATGGTTATGTCTGGTCATTAGACAACATCGAAATTACTCTGAAAGTCCATGGGATTTAAGCCATTAGCATTTGTTCTTGCTGTTGTAATTTACCATTTTCTTTCCCCCAGTATACTATATGTGTATCTCCTCAGCTTGATTCGGTTTTAATTTCAAAGAGAAAAATGAACAGAAAGGCAATTTTATTTATTTGTTTGTTTGTTTGTTTGTTTGTTTATTTATTTATTTCTAGCTAGAAGAGGGAGGAAAAGATATGGTGTGGTAAATCTACAAAGCATTCTTTTTGAGGGTAGTGCTTCACTAATATCACAGTGAATTGTAAGTTTTTGTTTGCTTCCCTCCCCACCCCACACCCAGATGCTTTTTCTAGGAGAGGGCCTGTTTTAATTTATTTTGACTTCCTGCCTCAGTGCCTAGAATAAAGAAGTTCAATAGATGTTGAATGGCATGAGTGACTGAGCATTTTTATTGTTGTATAGTGTCCCACTGTGTGTATTATTATATGTCCATTCTATTAATGGACATTTGGGTTGTTTCTCATTTGGGGAAATTACAAACTAAGCTACTATGAGCATACATATACATACAATATGCATGTATTGTCCTGCACATAAACACATGTATCTCCAGAGAATAAGCCTAACATGGAATAACTGGGTTATATTGTCTTTCTATCTTGCAGTTTACTAGATAACACCACTCTGTTTTCCAAAGTGGTGGTTCCCATTTACCTTCCCACCAGCAGTAAATAAGAGTATCTGATGGTCTACATTCACACAAACACAAACATCAAATGTTTTCAGATATTTTTTTATATTTGCTAATTTCATAAGTATGTTATGGTGTCCTCTTGTGGTATTAATTTGGGTTTGCCTGATTACTGATGAAGTTGAGTACATTTTTATGTAAATGATTACTGAGAATCCTTTCAGGTGAAGAACTGGTTCAAGAATTTGGGATATTGTAAAAAATTGGGTCATCTGTTCTTTCTCTTTTATACAAATCTTTATATATTCTGCATACTAATCCTTTGTCTATTATACATGTTGCAAGAATCTTCTCCTACTCTATGGCTTATCTTTTCAATCCTTTTATGACCTCTCAATGAGGAAATGTTCTTATGTCAAATTGAGTAGCTTTTCCCCACAGTGAGTGATATTTGTATCTTGTATAAGCAACTTTTCCCCATCTCAAAGTCATAGAGATACATCTTATAGTCTCTTCTAAAAAGCTTTATGATTTTTCTTTTCAAATTAGGTGTTTAGTACTATGAATTATTAGTAGTAGTATTTTGGGAGGCGAGGAGGTAATCTGGTAAGTTTTGAAACAATTCACTTTAGTGAAGCAGCCTGAGGATGCCACCATAGAGCTGTGTCAGAGCTACACGCATAGTTCTTGTGCAGAGGTAGGTTGGAGGTTGATGACTAAGCTATTATCT
This sequence comes from Herpailurus yagouaroundi, assembly GCF_014898765.1. NCBI lineage: Eukaryota > Metazoa > Chordata > Mammalia > Carnivora > Felidae > Herpailurus > Herpailurus yagouaroundi. Next base: position 14,842,705 of record NW_024412428.1, on the reverse strand, counting down.
TTAGAGTGACTGACAGAGCAAAGGACAACTGTCACCAACCCCACTGTCCTCAGGTGCTATGGACCAGAAGCAGTACCTTGGTGTGAACACGAATAGGCAAGGGCTGACCTCCTCACATGAGCCTGACCACAGGGGTGGGCAGTGGACTGTAGGTAGTACAGAGTTGTGGTAAATTGAATAATAGCCTTCCACAGATGTCCATATCCTAATACTCATAATTTGTGACTGTGTTACTTTATATTGCAAACAGGACTTTGCAGATGTGAATAAGTTAAGGATCTTGAAATATGGAGATGATCCTGGTTATCCAAGTGGACCTGATGTAATCACACAGGTCCTAAAGAGGGAAGGAGATCAATAGGAGAGAAGCCGCTATGCTACTACTGGTTAGAAGATGGAGGAAAAGACCTCATGTCAAGTAATATAGGTAGACTCTACAAGCTGAAAAAAGCAAGAAAACAGATTCTTTCTTAGAGCTTCCAAAGGAGTGCAGCCCTGTGAACTTTTTAGACTTCTGACTTATAGAACTACAAGATAATAAATTTGTGTTGTTTTAAGCCACACAGCCCTAGACCTGTCCTATGTCCCATGTGAGTGTCACCCCCAAATCAGCATGCCAGCACCATTCTGGCAATCCAGTCTTGCAAGATCTCTTAGAAGAAAAAACATATTGACCAGTGGGAGGATCCTGTCACCCCAGGTCCCCGCTTCTGGAATCTGGTCACCGCCAGCTCAGGACAATCATGTAGGCCTGTTGGAGAATACTCCCAAGGGAGAGAAAATGGGACCAGTGCCCACATAAGTCTCTGGGCTAGGATCATCCCACCCTGATGTCTGTTGGCCCCCACTGGTCTCGGGAATTTGTGGGGTTCTTACAAACTTTTGGGGAAGGCACCCCAAACTGTAGGGGCACTCTGAGGATCTTGCTTGCCTGGTCTAAGGGTGGTATAGCATACAATAAATGATCCCTACTATCCTCAGTAGGAACTCACTGCAGGTTTTAGGCCAGGATGTGACATGATATGTTAGAAAGATCGCCTTGGCTTCTATGTGGAGAACAGCCCTAGACCCAGCAAGGGTGGAAACAGAGAAACCACATAAAAAAGGCACTGTTATGAATGCAAGCTGGTGCAGCCACTCTGGAAAACAGTATGAAGGTTCCTCAAAAAACTAAAAGTAGAACTACCCCACAACCCAGCAATTGCACTACTAGGCATGTATCCAAGGGATACAGATGTGCTGTTTCAAAGGGACACATGCACCCCCATGTTTATAGCAGCACTATCAACAATAGCCAAAGTATGGAAAGAGCCCAAATGTCCATCGATGGATGAATGGATAAAGAAGATGTGGTATATACACACAATGGAGTATTACTCAGCAGTCAAACAGAATGAAATTTTGCCATTTGCAACTACGTGGATGGACCTGGAGGGTATTATGCTAAGTGAAATCAGTCAGTCAGAGAAAGACAAATATCATAGGACTTCACTCATATGAGGACTTTAAGAGACAAAACAGATGAACATAAGGGAAGGGAAACAAAAATCATATAAAAACAGGGAGGGGGACAAAACAGAAGAGACTCATAAATATGGAAAACAAACAGAGGGTTACTGGAGGGGTATGGGAGCGGGGGATGGGCTAAATGGGTAAGGGGCACTAAGGAATCTACTGAAATCACTGTTGCACTATATGCTAACTAATTTGGATGTAAATTTAAAAAAAAAGATATGCTTTAATAATTAAAAAAAATCAGCACTGTTGCCTTCATCCAGAGGAAACATATAATGACTGTGATTAGAGTGGTAAAGGCAGAGATAGAAAGGGGTGGGAAAAAGAGATCTTTTTGGAAGTGGCAGGTTGCTTGCATTTATTCAGCACTTAGTGCGTTTGTTCTGCCTTGTATTATATCATCAGAAAATCAGGGTGGATCCAGCAAGCATGGACGATTCAGATCAAGTTAATTTTGAGTCCTTGCTCCACCTCTTACACTCTATGACTTCAGGCAGGTGACTTCCATATCTACAAATTATTCCATATAATTATAATTAATCCCTAAGACTTGTGTGAGCACTAAAGAAGATGAGTATAAGAAATGCCATGGGCGTGGGTGTGACATGCAGGAGGAGTTTAATAAACTACTTTCCCTTCCTATTCACGTTTGTGTCTTCACTAGGTAGCAAAGTATCCAGCAAAGAGATGACTCAGTTATTATTTGCAGAACGGAATTAAATGATACCATTATTTGTTTGGGAAGCTACTGGTCCCTCAGAGCAGTGGTTCTTAACTCTGTTTGGAGCTAGAGAGCTCTTTGAGTTTTTGATGAAAATTGCACATAGTCAATATGTGTAAAATCTTAAGTGCAATTTCAGTGGGTTCATGACTTCTCTGAAATATATGTATTTACCCTTACTTTAGAGACATGGGACATGCCCATGTCATTATTTTTAAATTATGCACTTGGAAAAAGACCTCAGTTTGAAATAATCATCTATTTAGCTACCTCCATTGGTATTATCCCAATATAAGTCAAGCATTTAACCTGTTTTACCTTTAAATCCCAAGTCTATTAAAAAAAATAGAGATGAGGGAACTCAAGATCTGTCCAAAATGACGTCTGTAGAATTGGCTTTAAAGAAATAACCTTCCGTTAGGGTGCTTGGGTGGCTCAGTCGGTTGGGCATCCAACTTCGGCTCAGGTCATGATCTTGCAGTCTGTGAGTTTGAGCCCCACGTCGGGCTCTGCGCTGACAGCTCAGAGCCTGGAGCCTGCTTCGGATTCTGTCTCCATCTCTCTCTGCCCCTCCCCTGCTCTCGCTGTGTGTGTCTCTCTCTCAAAAATAAAATAAAAACATAAAAAAATTATAGAAATAACCTTCTGAGATTAGAGTCTGCAGGGCTATTGGCCTGACCTGACCCCTTACAGCTTTGATACTGACCTGAGGTCAGGCCAGGCCCCTTTCTGTGTTCCTTCATAATCAGTGGTGATGGGTGATTTAAAAGTGATTTTCAAAAGCTAAATGTTGAGACAGTTAAAGAGCTTACCAATAGCCTGATGATCTTAGAAGAATAAGCCCAAGTACTGAGATTTCAGACGCAAAAGTGATTTCTGGATGGGTCATTGCAAAAGGATTTACGACGCGACAGCAAAGTCAAGTCCAGCCCTGAAATGGATAAGGCCTTCATCTTCTTAGAGAGCCCAAAATGATTTGGGGCATTAGGGTGAATCTGATTATTTTTATTTGTGTAATTTAAAAATGTATTTGGATTACTCTTGATTTGCTGTAAACGGGTTTTCAGAAAATGATGTCTTTTTTCCACAAATGCAAGAAAAAATATATACGAGATCAGATCTGTGTATGGAATAATGTAGAATTAATTTGCAGCCAACCCACTAGCACCAGTTTCATCACCTGCCTGGCCAGAGGGACTGAGTCAGAGCCCTAGGGGCTGTGGTGGCCAAAGACCCTTTTCCCAGAATGATCTACCTTTTCTTTTCTTTCTTTTTTTTTCCCCCTCCAATCTGTTTCTGCTCTCAGTAATTTTAAAGGACTCTAAACCACTATAATCCTCAGCCTCTTCAGAGAATTTATAGATGTGACTAAAACCTAATCCATTTTGGCATAAAGCTAGAAATTGCTTTGGTGTTGAAATATGTGCAGACACGAGTTTCCTTGAGATCAATGGAGCTCTTCTCTCTCCTCCTTCTTTCAGAATACCTTGCAATGCCCAGAAGTTTATATAAGGGTTTTATACACCTGCACATCATGGTATTAGAGAAGTTAAATGGTGGGAAGACTTAACAGATCATCTGGTCCTTGTATGTGCCAGAATAGCATGGTTTCTTACAACATACTGTCTGGAAATCTATTCTAGCTACGAAAGCCTCGAGCCATCCTGTTAAGTAATTCTATAATAATCTAAAGAAGCTAGGGCATCGTCCTTGACACTGAATGTATACTTTCTCCCCAAAATTTTAATCATACTTTTTTAGGACCCCTTTTTTGTCTGCCTTAATTTATCAATTTTCTTTCTTGATTTCTGAGTCCTTTAAGGACTGTCTTCAAATAACAAGAGAATTTTTTTTTTCCAGTAAAGGAGGCTTAAATAATATACCTTTGAGCCCTCACAGATTTTCTCAGAGTATGAGTCTGCATTCTGTGGTAGTATTTTTGTGTGCTGTCTAGCTTTTACCAGTTTTTTTTTTCTGTAATAAATCTCAAGACTTTCATATTTTTTAATATGAGAACAAAAATGCTAATATAAATACTTAAAACTTAAGAATTTTAGAGTAGTTTAGAGTAAAAAGAAGACAAATAAATAGGCCAATATAGAAAATTTTAAAAAAATTAATGTTTATTTACTTTTGAAAAAGAGAGAGAGAGAGAGAGAGAGCATGAGCAGGGGAGGGGCAGAGAGAGAGGGACACACAGAATCCAAAGCAGGCTCCAGGCTCTGAGCTGTCAGCACAGAGCCCAACACGGGGCGCGAATCCATGAACCATGAGATCATGACCCAAGCTGAAGTCAGACGCTCAACCTACTGAGCCACCCAGGTGCCCCAATTTAGAAAAATTTTTAAATGAATAAGATGATTGATGAAAAAGAATTGAGCCATGTAATCTCTGCGAAGATTGGATTCTGCAAAATATATTTCCTAGATGTGTTCAACCGTAGTCAGTTCTTCCATTATATTCCCCTGTCAGAATTAAATCCTCAAAAATTGTGGGGGGGAAAAAGGCAGAGAAAATCCAGAAAACATTTTAAAGTTGTATTTTGCCTTTTATATTAGGATTTCAAATGGTGACCTAAGACAGCAGTGTTGCTTGCCTGTGATGTGGCTGAAGGAGCCTGGCTGAGCGGAGGAGGAGGACTGTACATTTCAAAATGTGTGTGCATTTCAAAATTTATCTCTGACCCACCAGTTGTGCATCCTCTTCCATTATGATGGGCTGTGTGGATTTTTCTCAGCCACAAGAATGTATAGGTTCTTGAGATAGTGAGGGTATTGCAAAAAGAATATCTTTGTGGCTGAAACAAAAAGATTAGAAAAAAAGAAAAAATGTAAAAGGAATTTGTAAACTCAGACTTCAAGCCTTAGCCATGTATTTTACCATTCTGTTCACTGTTTTATAAGACCAAAGATAAAGAAACGAGCCTATTAACTTCATGACCAATAATTGACTTTACTGTGAATTTTCTTGCTTTTTGTAAAATCTATAAAGAGGAAGATTGAGAACTGTATTGGAACAAGAATTGAAAGGTAACTAATTACTGTCGCATCATTATATAAAGAGACCCTTTATTCCAATAGCGGAGTTTTCATTCTATCTGGCATATTTTTAAATCCTCCATAAATATTTTTTTAATCCTTTGCTAACAGAAGTTGCCCAAGCTCTATATTTCTTGTTAAATGTTGCTTTCTTAAGCCCTGTCCTTTCATCAGTATAGATATTATTTCATAAATTCTAAGATATTTTCTCAGTATGCTGGCTTTGGGTGTTAAATATCTCAGTTGGCATTACCCTCTGCTTCCTAGTGGAATGGTATTTCTAATAGGCTAACTAATGGCCAGGAGGGCAATGAAGATGTAGTGAAAAGATTCTGTGATCTGAAATGAGATCTGTTTGCCTTTCTTGTTGGGCACTTGACCTTGAGTCTGTCATTAACCTCCATGAGCCTTTGTCCCTCCACATCATGGAGATGGTAGCGTTCTGCCTATTGTTGGAAGTTAACAAATAGGGAGGAAATTATCTAGGTCTCAGTTTCTATTTACTAGACAGGTTTTCCCCTATTTGGAATCTGTACCACATCACTCAGAAGAGAGGAACCATGTTTCCAACCTCCCTAATATGTCAGATTCCCCCTTTCCATTGCACAGGGCAGCCCACCATGTGATGTTGCAAATTATAGGAAATTTATAATTCTTTTTCTCACTTGAATAAGGCAACCTAGTTTGTCTTGTCACAGTATTTTCTTTCTTTTTGTTTTTTTTCATTTCTCCCAATCCTGTAACCACAGTTACCAGAGCCACATTTGGATCTGGTTGGCATGCATAAGTCAGGGATTTCAAAAAGCCACTGGTCACGTGTCAGCTCTGTGAGCCTCTGGGGAAGGTATCCCAGTGCCACTCCTCTTCTAAAATCCAGCTCTTTTATCTTCTGTCACGTAAAAGCATGACCAAGATGGCAAGAAGTAACTTCAAAACTCCTGAAGCCTCGCTATTAAAACAGAGCTTACTTTGTTGAGACTCCATTCTGAGGACCTGGCTACAAATGAGGCAGTATGCCCGCTTGGATCACCCACCCCATTCCCACCCCAGCCACCTTCCCCACAAGGCAGAGTTTCAGACAACACTCCTGGAAATAGGTTGTGACCCAAGTGACATGTATTTGGTCTGAGGTGAAAGGGGAATTGTCAAGCTTCTCTCTTGGGTGTTAAGATTCTCTGTAGTCTAATGCATCTACTGTGGACCATGTGAATCCTGAGATTAATATTCCTGTGCGTTTCTTGAAATGCTTATGATTTTACTTGAAATTAGTGGTGAAAAGCAAATGATAGATAATGTGAAAACTCTCCCATCTCTTTTCTGCTGCACGTAAGTGTGGTTTTCTGAATGTATCTCAAGCATTCATGTCAATGATATTCTATTTTATGCAATTTCTACTCTCTAGAGCAAGGGTAGTATCATGAAAATGTAGAGAATTAACTTTTGTTCCAGAGCTGCTATTGTTTTTATCCATCTTCTTAAGTAAACAGAAAGCTTTCGTTTGCATCTCTAAGACCCAGAGGGCTGAGTAAATAGTGCACACACTGAAATGTGGAAATCTAACTTGTGCTTGGAATAACTGGCTGAACTGCAAAGTCACACAGAGCTGAGTGGGATTATGAATATTGAACACCCACTGTATTAGCTCTGTCTTTTATTTTCTGTATTCTGATGTTTATACATAGGGGGTTTCATTGACCCCAGAGGGGCTACGCCTCCCAGGGTGAGCTGATTCCTAGAGACAGTGAACAACTGGCCTTAAAGCATGCTTTTTAAATAGAAACCAATGAATCAAGAGACTGCACCCCAACCGTCTCCTCTATTGGCTTTCACACTGGGCCAGTATCTTCCTTGTCTTGTCACCTCACGGCTAGGTACCAGGCAAATACTGACAGCCTCTGTACCCCAGAGCCTGCTGAAATTACTCAAACTAGCCAGTATTAAACTGCTTTCCTTGTGTCACCTGTTCCTTCTCGTGGAAACCACAGTAAAGGCTCTTGCCCACAGTTCTTCCCTCTCTCTGTTTTCTGACCAACCCCAGTGCTTCCCTGTGGGGCCCACTATGGTGTAGCATGCCCCCTTCTCTTGAGAACTGTGAATAACAAACTGTCTTTTCAATGGCAAGCATCTCCTTGATCTCTCAGCCTTACTATACCTCAATTTTTCTGTTAATACACTGTATTTTATAATACCCAAAAATATCCATATACTGAATGGTAACATGTTGTACCTCCAAGATGCTACTAGAAAATGATATATCAGTCTTTACATACAATATAAAAATTAAATTATATACTTAAGGACAGGATTTTTTTTTTAATTCCTCAGTGACTTGAAGAAAATAAGCCCTCAAGAAAATATTTGAGAGAGTGAATTGATTTGTTGTCAAGAATCCTGGAAAGTTTGATGAATTACATATAGCTTGTTTTTTCCTTTTCTGCCAGTTTTGGGCTCTATCATTATTCACCTGCTGTTCTGCACTGCTAGGATTATTGGTATTAAGTAGCTGATAGCTCAATCTGCATTTTTATTTTGATTTTATTTGTGCACCAGTTAGAAGCCACTCCTGACTGTGCAGTTTAAAAGCTTTGTGAGGAAGAAATGGATTAGGTACGCTGAAAGCATAACCATGAAACCTTTCTAATTACCGTTTATAAAGAGTAAATGTGAGATAACTGTAACCTATTTTTCCTCCTCTCCTCCGCAAACACTCATAATAATAGAATAATGACAGGCTTCAGGATAAGAAAACTGGAACATTCGAGAGACCTCATTTTTTTTTTTAGTTTAGAACTTAAAATTAGTGCAGAGGCCAAGTTTAAATAATGATTTTTTTATCAGCTGTCCTAGAGTTAATACATTATAAAGTGAAAGAAAATTATACAAACTTGCACGATTGACTACTGAGCTTTATAATGTCTAAGTCACAGAGACACTCCAGGCCTTTTTTCACCCCTATTTTTTTATAGCTGCCATTGCCTACGGCCCCACCAGGAGGTGCAGAAGCCGCAAGATGTCTTGCTGTGAACAAGCCACATGTCCCAAATGTACAGGAAATGGCCGACAAGTACTAAAAATGACCACTAGGAGTCTAAGTAATGCAAATTGAAATAACAGTGGGATATTATTTTCAACTATTTCAAAATAGCCAAAGATTTAAAAAACAGTTAGTGGTTGTAAGAAATGAGGACTTTCTTAATCTCATTGTGAAAGTATAAATCTGTACTACTTTCTCAAGGGCAATTTAGCAGTACAGCAAAGGCTCTCTCAACTGACCGCCATTTAGCCAGCTTGCCAGGTTAGCCGAGTCTCTTTCTTCTGTAAAACTTACTGACTGATGCCTACTTCCTGCAGAGCACCTAAGGAGGCTTGTACATTCTCACTTCCACTTGTTGAATTCTATGCTCAACATAAGTCAGTTATGTTTCCTCCAAAATCTACTCATAGTGATGTTACTGGTCATGTTATTCATGATTTAATTAAATAATATATAAGCCTGTATTTAATATGAGAGTGAATAAAAATCTTTTTTTCTTTTCTTTTTTTTAATGTTTATTTATTTTTTAGAGAGACAGAGACAGAGCGTGAGTGAGGGAGGGCTGACAGAGGGAGACTCAGAATCTGAAGCAGGCTCCAGGCCCTGAGTTGTCAGCACAGAGCCTGACATGGGGTTCAAACTCGCAGACTGCAAGATCATGACCTAAGCTGAAGTTGGACGCTTAACTGACTGAGCCACCCAGGCACCCCAAAAGCTTTTTTTCCTATGAAAACTAAACTAAATGCTAAGACTAAATAAAAGTTGTTCACTAAAAAAGCATTCTTAATAATATCCCTTATAATATATATTATATGTTAATATTTCATATATGTACCAATAATTTGTTATCCATTCACCTGTTGATATATATTAGGTACAGTGTATATGACTGGGTCCCCTCCAGTTTCTGGCTATTACAAGTAAAGCTGCTCTAAACATTTATATACAAGTCTTTGTGTGGACATATGCTTATTTTTTCTTCATTCTCAGCCTAGCTGAGAAAGTAGGGCATATACAGGGGATATTGATAGCATCATCGAATGATATATTAAGCTTTGTCGTACATTAATTTTCAGGGCCCATAATTTTGGCTTTTGTGCCACCTTATGGTATGAATAAAGATGTTTCTATCTCTATTCTGCCTTCTTTTAGCACTTTGTCTTTTGGTGTGACCTAGTATAACCCCAACTATAACCTATAACCTGTTGTTTCCCCAACTTTCTTGACTCCTTTACATTTTAATATACTGATAAAATACCACCTAGAAGTCAGTGTACTTTTGCCTCAGAGTAGCATCAGAAAATGTATCATACGCATCTGTCAGTGTTATGGGTGATTGCTAAATGCTACCTGTGCATGGGCCAAGCTTCAGATTTTCCTGTTTCAGGTGGTTGCACCTGCGTCTTCATCATGTAGCATCTCCTAAAGACAACCAATTATGTAACATTAAAATAGCTATAGCACTGGGGCAGCTGGGTAGCTCAGTTGGTTGAGTGTCTGACTTTGGCTCAGGTCATGATCTCATGGTTCATGGGTTTGAGCCCCATGTAGGGCTTTGCACTGACAAAGCCTACTTGGGATTCTCTCTCTCCTCTCTCTCTGCCCCTCCCTTGCTCACACTCGCTCTCAAAAATAAATAAATATTTTAAAGATTTACAATAACTGGGGCACCTGGGTTGTTCAGTCTGTTAAGCGTTGGACTTCAGCTCAGGTCATGATCTCATGGCTGTGAGTATGAGCCCCACGTCAGGCTCTGCTGACAGCTCAGAGCCTGGAGCCTGCTTTGGATTCTGTGGCTTCTTCTCTCTCTGCCCCTCCCCCGCTCATGCTGTGTCTCTCAGAAATAAATAAAAATAAAAGTAAATAGTATTAAAAAATGAAAATAACTATAGCACTATATTTAGCATTTTGCTTACACTTAGTACATTTTAGAAGAAAAAAATATCTCTAGCATAGATTTTTGCTTTCCAATGTAATCACCCATTAGAATCTTATGATGAAGAACAGCAAACCTAGCCTAAAAGAAATGCTAAAGGAATTCTTCAGGCTGAAGGGAAATGGTACCAGAAGTAAATCTGGATCTTTAGAAATGAAGAACATCAGAAATTGCAAATATAATAAATATTTATAATATTTAATATGAGTAAATATAAGTAACTTTTTTTCTTGAATTCTCTAAAAATACATATGACTGTTTAAAACAAAAATTATAACATTGTCTTATGAAGTTTTTAGTGTTTGTAGATATGATGCATATGACAATAGACTCATAAAAGACATCTGAGGCTGGGGAGGTTAAAGGGCCCTATGTAGTTGCAGTATTTCTACATATTACAGGAACTGGAACCATGTTCTTAGTAGACTATGAAAGGTTTGGCATGTGTATTATAATCCCTAGACAAACACTAAAAGAAACAATAATAGAAGAGTCAAAGAAGTATAAAGATCTGATAGGTAAGGTATAATATCGTCTTAGTTCAGGTCACAAACAAACATAACATAGACCGGGTGGCTTAAGCAGGAAACATTTATTTATTATAGCTCTGGAGACTGGGAAGTCCAAGATCAATTTTGCCGGCAAATTTGGTGTCTTGTGAGAGCACTTTTCCTCATTTATAAACAGCTGTCTCAGCCAAGAGAGAGATCATCTCTCTAGTGCCTCTTATAAGGGCACTTATCCCATCATAAAGACTCCACTCTCATGACCTAATTGCCCCCAAAGGTCTTATCTCCAAATATTATCGTCACAGGGGGATCAAGGCTTCAACGTATGAATTTTGGAAGAACACATTTAGTTCATTGCAGGAATATTTTAAAATATTCAAATAATCTAAAAGAAAAGGAAGGAAAACAGAAGGGACAAACAAAAAAACAAATAATAAAGTGGTAGACCTAAATCCAAGCCATATCAATAATTACATTAAGTGTTAGTGATATAAAACACTATAATTAAAAGACAGAGACTGTCAGCATGGACAGAAGCAAGACTATGATACATGCCGCTCATAAAAGAAGTACTTTAAATAGAAAGACACAGCTAGGTTGAAAATAATTGGATGGAAAAATACATACTACGCACAAAGTAAGCATAAGAAAGCTGAAGTAGCTATAGTCATATCAGATAAAATAAACTTCCAGACAAAGAATATCAGCAGAGATGAAGAGGGATATTTCATTATGAGAAAAGGGATAGATCATTAGTAGACATTATAATGTGCCTGGGCCTATTAACATAGCTTCACAATACTTAAAGCAAAAATAGACAGAATAAAGGGAAAAAGAGATGATTCCACATAGTATTATATTCAAGACTCCTTTCTTATCAATTAATACAACATCTGGACTTTAAGAAGATTCAGTAGACATAGAAGATTTTAACACTATCAATTCCCATAATCTAATTGAGATTTACAGAACATCACTTATAGAACTTCAAAATACACTTCTTTTCAAAGTACATTCTTCATACCGACTATATGTTGTGGCATTAAACAAATTTCAATAAGTTAAAAAAATTTAAAATCCTATAAAGTAGATTGTCTGAAACAAATCAATAAATCAGAAATAAGTCAGCAAGAATAATCTTATTTCAGAGGAAATTATAAATATTTGGGAATTAAAAAGAACCTTTCTAAATTATTAATGGATCAAAGAAGAAATATAAGAGAAATTAGAAAATATTTTGCATTGAAAGATAATGATAATGTAACCTATCAAAATATGTAGAATGCAGCTAAAGAAATGAGTTAAAGGGAAAATAGTTTTAAGTGCCTATATTTAAAAAAAGATGGGGTGCCTGGGTGGCTTAGCCAGTTAAGCATCCAACTCTTGGTTTCAGCTTAGGTCACGATCTCATGGTTTCGTGAGTTTGAGCCCCACATCAGGCTCTGAGATGACAGTGCAGAGCCTGCTTGAGAGTCTTTCTCTCCTTCTCTCTCTGCCCCTCCCCCACTTATGCTGTTTCTGTCTCTCTCAAAATAAATAAAAACTTAAAAAAAAAGAAAAATATAAAATAAGTCATCTAAGGTTGCCAACACCTTAAGAAGTTAGAGAAGAAAAAATTAAACCAAAAGTAAACCAAACAGAGGAAATAATAAAGATAGGGACAAAACTTAAAAAGAAATAAGTAGAAATAAGCAAAAGAGAAAATTAACAAAGTCAAATTATAGTTTATTGAAAAGATTAATTTCAACAAACGCTTAGCTGAACCAATAAAGAGAAAGAACACTAATCATCAATACTAGAAATGAAAGATAGGTTATTACTTCAGAGTCTGCAGACTTTAAAAAGATAATAAATGAAAGGCCTCACACCATTTTTAGAATCTCACTTTATCTCTGGGAACTCATAAATAGACATAAATCAGTAATATTCAGTAAAACAAATAAGGATTACTCTGTAGATCCTTTGTTGAGTCATAGATTTTTATTCTGCTCTGTGCTTAAAATTTAAACCATGAAACTCAATTATAAATGTATTTAAACCAAAATATCTAGATTTTAAGGATGAGATTTTTAAAAAAATTTTTATGTAAGCAAGTCATGAAGCAAGAAAATTAAGAATTTTCAACCTATTTTTTTTTTTAATTTTTTTTTAACGTTTATTTATTTTGAGACAGAGAGAGACAGAGCATGAATGGGGGAGGGGCAGAGAGAGAGGGAGACACAGAACCGGAAGCAGGTCTGAGCCATCAGCCCAGAGCCCGACGCGGGGCTCGAACTCACGGAACGTGAGATCGTGACCTGAGCTGAAGTCGGACGCCCAACCGACTGAGCCACCCAGGCGCCCCCAACCTATTTTTTATTAAGATCAGAGCTACCTTATGCACTATCATCCACTGTAAAGTTCAGAAAAAGTTCACAGGAGAATTGTGGTATGTGTGTACACTAAACACATTCTGTAGCAAAACTTTCATTGCAGGAAGGAGTTGTGATGTTCCAAGCAAAACTTCCCTGAGTACATATATATGAAGTTTTAGAGTAAGGAGAAAATATTCTTGACAAAAACCAATCAAATAACTATAGATCTATATCCAGTTATTAGCAAGTGAAGAATACTTTCAAAGTACTAGAATTATATCCATTGCTTTAATTACTTTGACAGTATGCCATAAAGAAGGCTATTTGAAAATATTCATGAAAAAAACCTATATTTAATAGTGTCCAGTATGGGAAAAAAAGAAATTACTATTCTTATTCTTATCCTATTTCATATTATATGGTCTTATTCTTATGATATTTCAAAATTACAAAGAACAAAAATACAATGGTGATTCTTCAGGTCTTTCTTTTTGTTTGTTTTTACTTTTGCTTTGTTGGAGCTTTGTTCTTATTCGAAAGTGGCTTCTTCTTATCATTGTAAACAGGAACAATTTGGTACATATAATACTCTTAATGGAAAGATTTGGTAAGTGGATTTGGACATCAATTAATACAGCTGAGTGAGCCACTACAAAATCATCCATCTTTTGCTCTGAAAGAACAGAAATTTGAATGAAATATATATTTTTATTTTTTAATTATTATTATTTTTAATGTTTATTTATTTTTGAGAGAGAGAGAGACAGAGTGCAGGCAGGGGAGGGGCAGAGAGAGACAGAGACACAGAATCTAAAGCAGGCTCCAGGCTCTGAGATGTCAGAACAGAGCCCGATTTGGGGCTTGAACCCATGAACCGCAAGATCATGGCCTGAGCCAAAGTCAGATGCCCAACTGACTTAGCCACCTAGGCACCCCTGAAATATATTTTTTAAATATTAAAATATACCTAATACTTTATTAATTAATGTACAAATTAAATGTGAAATATGTTAAATATATTTAAATATTTCTGTTTGCAAGGGATAATAGAAGAATTCCCATGTCCCAGGAACACAAAAGAGGGCATAGTGGGGATTAGAAATGGGACTCACAGAAAAGAGTACATAGATGCAGAAAATGGATTTGAATGTTACAAGGTTCACACAGAAATTGTTAATGGCCATAACCCTTTTATGGCCAAAGACCAGAATGAAGGTGGGTGCCAGATAACTCTACTAACAGTGAAATGACCTGAAGTAATTTTATTTGGAACTCCAGGACATGACAACAATATGCCACTTTCCTGTGACCTTGAAAGAAAAGAGAAGCAATCATGAGAACACCTTAGTCAAGATGGTATGTGGACATGACATCCAAAATAGTTTTCCTCATGTAGATAAAGCCTACAAGCCTCCAGCTAAAGATTAGTTTGTGTCCATTCAACCTGGAGGGCCTTCCCGAGGCAACTGAAAAACAGAAAAACAAAAACACATGAAATGAGGAGTTTGCATGAGAAGGAAAGCTCCTCTGTAAGAGATCTCGACAAAAGTGATAAATGCATGAGGAAATGCATCATTAAGAGAGGTAGTCAACTGATGTAACAAATGGGAGAATTAATTCCCATGGAGACAGAAATAATGAAGTTCAAAAAAGATTATAAAATGTGCATGCTGAAACTGCACCTAAAGATATTTTAAAAAGCTGGTAGCATCCTTCCAATGAAAAACAAAGGCTATGCAGCACAAACATGCAGACATAAACAAAAACCACCATTGGAAATCTTAAAAATTTCAATAAAATTTTTAAAAAGGGAATATACATGATGAGGAGTGGATTTAATACAGTTGAAAAAAATCTACCAAACAGGACAAAACCAAAGAGCACAATACAGAGAAGTTAAGTGATAGAAAATATGGAAGATAAAATAAGACAGATGGTAGATAGATCAAAAGTTCTAGTATAATTAGTAGGAAACCTAGAAATAGGTAAAAATGAATATGGCAGAAAGGAAGCATTTGAAGGGATAAAGGCTGAAAATTATCCATAATTGGAAAAAATGATCTAAGTTGTTAGATTGTAACAATTCACTGACCAGAGGAAATAAGTAAAAAGCAAAGAGAACTCATGGTCACTATGAAAGTGAAGGTAAAAATGATAAAATGAGTCTAAACATTTCAGTAACCAAAACTAATACGAATGAATTAAGCTCACTTATTAAAATTAAAAGACTCTCAAATTGATGAAAGAACAAAATCAGTTTTATGAAACACAATGGCACCAAAGAATGGGTTGAAAATAAAAATATGATAAAGATAATAGCAGGGAAATACTAACCCAAGAAAACTGGTGTAGAGAAATTAATACTTGTCCAAGTAGAACTTCCAGCAAATTGCATTAATATGGACAAAGGAAGACATTTCATGTTAATAAAAAGACTAATCCATCAAGAAACCATTCTAATCCTTAATAACTGAGCCACAAAATATGTGAAGCAAACACTGAGAAAATCACAAAGAGAAATGAATAAATCAATGATAATTGTAGAATATTTTAACACACCTTTCTTGGAACATAAAAGGCTAAGCAAAAAACAAAAAAATATATATATATGGTATGAATATATTAGATTTGAATGGTACTATAAATAGTCTTGATGGTAATAGATACGTAGAACTCTGCCCAAGAAATAGAGATATACATTCTTCTCAAGGACACCTGAAACAGTTATAAAAATTGTTTATAGCTGTGTCCCAGAGGATGATTCAACAAACTGCAAACATTTGATGTCATTCAGACCACATTCCCTGATAAACAGTACAATAAAATTAGATACCAACTTTAAAGAGAATGTTCAGAATTCCAGTAATCAATTCATGGATTAAATATAAATATTTAGAGGTGAACATCAAAAATGCATATTAATGGTTCGTGGAATGCAGATAAAGCAGTATTTAAATGAAACTTTTCATATGTACATGTATTAATTTTAAAAAGAGAAAGCTTGAAAAATAATCTGTGTTCAACTCAAGGAATTAGAGGAAATTAAGAATTAAGAATTAAACCTAAATAAATTAAAATAATTAGAAAACTAAAAGCAAAAAAATGCATTTAATTTTTAAAAAATAAGCAAATTAGGTACAACGTAATAAAAGCCAGTTCTTTAAAAAGACATATAGGATAGACTTTTGCTGGGGCACCTGGGTGGCTCAGTCGGTTAAGCCTCTGACTCTTGATACCAGCTCAGTTCATGCTCTCACGATTTGTGATCAGACCCTGTGCCTGTGTGGATAGCTCAGAGCTTGCTTGGGATTCTCTCTCCCTCTTTCTCCACTCTTTGGCCACTTGTGCTTGGTGCATTCTCTCTCAAAACAAATGAATATTAAAAAAAAAAAAAAAAAAAAGAATAGACTCTTGTCAAGTCTGATGAACAAAAGTAGAGAAAAGTTGGGGCGCCTGGATGGCTCAGTCAGTTAAGTGTCCGACTTCAGCTCAGGTCATGATCTCACCGCTCATGAGTTCAAGCTCCACTTGGGGTTCTGGAGCAGCTTGGAGCCTGGAGCCTGCTTCAGATTCTGTCTCCCTTTCTCTCTGCCCTCTGCCGCTTGAGTGCTCTCTCACTCTCTCTCAAATATAAATAAACATTAAACAAATTAAAAAAGGGGACGCCTGGGTGGCTCTGTTGGTTAAGCGTCCAACTTTGGCTCAGGTCATGATCTCACAGTTTGTGGGTTCCAGCCCCTTGTTGGGCTCTGTGCTGACAGCTCAGAGCCTGGAGCCTGCTTCGGATTCTGTGTCTGCCTCTCTCTCTGCCCCTCCCCTGCTCGTGCGCTCTCTCTCTCTCTCTCTCTCTCTCTCTCAAAAATAAAAAAAATATATAAACATTAAAAATTTTTTAATTAAAAAAATTAGAAAAGTAGAGAAAAGTTAAACAATTTAGAACAATAAAGTAACAGAACTACAGATAGAGTAGATTTAAATTTGTGAGTATTATAAACAAATTAATGTCAATGATTTTGTAAACTTTAATAAAATGTAAAACATTTAGAAAAATATGAATTATTAAAAATTCATTCAGTAAATAGAAAACCTATTGAATAAATTAAAACCTTTGATTATTAAAATCTCCTTAATAAAATTACACTATCAGATGATTTTATGGGTGAATTTTATTAAGTCTGCAATGATTATTTCTTTTTTATAAAACTCTTCCAGAAAATAAAGAATAAAGTAAGAAAGCTCTCCACCTCTGAACCAGTTATCAAAACTAACAAGATAGTTTAGAAGGTTGCTGGCTATAAGATCAATTAAAAAAATAAAAAAGATCAGTAGCTCTCCTAGTAAACAATTAGAATGCATAATAAGAAAAACCCTATTCCCAACAGCAAGGAAAAAAAGAAAAGTAACACAAAAGAGTCTACCTGAAGTAGTATAAGAGAACTATGGAATTTTGTTTGTTTGTTTTAAGAGACAGAGAGAGAGACAGCATGAGTGTGGGAGGGGCAGAAGAGAGAGGGGGACAAAGGATCTGAAGCCAGCTCTGAGCTGACAGCCCTGATATGAGGCAAAAACTGCAAGATCATGACCAGAGTCAAAGTTGGGCGCTTAACCTACCGAGCCACCCAGGGGCCCCCTTTCTGGGATATTTTTAAAGTGTTAGATTGAGCTGTATGAAATTCCCTTTTTGTAGGTCAAAAATTATCAAGTACGGCAACTTTGTATGGTTTAGCTTAATATTGATGAAAATAAGGAAACCTAAATAAATGGGGGGGGCAGGTATTCTCTATAGATACAAAAACTTGATTATCATAAAGATACCAGTTTTCCACAAATTGATTTACTATTTCAAATCACCTTCACTCCAGAAAATCATATGGCACTTTTTTGATATCTGATTTTAAAATCCATGTGGAATAGTAAATATCTAAGAATAACCAAGAGAAATTGAGAAAAAGAATAAGCAGGGAGGAGGGTTTTGCCCTGCCAGAGATCACACTCATTGCATAGCTATAGTAAATTAAGCAGTGTGATAGTGATATAGAAACAAACAGATCAAAATCAGAGCTCAGAAAGGTCAGAAACAGAGCCAATCATATATGAAAATTTTTAATATAACACAGGTAGTATTAAAAATCACTGAAAGTGGGGCGCCTGGGTGGCGCAGTCGGTTAAGCGTCCGACTTCAGCCAGGTCACGATCTCGCGGTCCGTGAGTTCGAGCCCCGCGTCAGGCTCTGGGCTGATGGCTCAGAGCCTGGAGCCTGTTTCCGATTCTGTGTCTCCCTCTCTCTCTGCCCCTCCCCCGTTCATGCTCTGTCTCTCTCTGTCGCAAAAATTAAAACGTTGAAAAAAAAATTAAAAAAAAAAAATCACTGAAAGAAAGGGGAATCATTCTACTGATGGTATTGGGACAACTAGATTCTCATATGGAAAAAAAAAAGTTAAATGCTCACACCATATTTAAAAAGTAATTCCAGAGGATTAGAAAATCTACCTGTAAAATATTTTAACTATTAAAAGAAAACAAACAAAAATCTTTATAAGCCTGAGATAGGTAATATTTCTTTAAAAATACATAAACTTATAAAAGAAAATATTAAAACCTTTTTCTATACCAAAATTACAAAGATCTATATGGGAGATAATTAAAAAATTAATAAACAATAAGACAACAGAATGACGGCACATGTTTACCTCCTCTACCTCTCTAAATATCACTAGATAACACTTAAAGGATAAAAATAATAAACATTAAAAAAAGGGGGGGGGCACCTTGGTGGCTCACTTGGTTAAGCATCCTACTCTTGATTTCAGCTCAGTCATGATCTCATGGTTTGTGAGTTCAAGCCCCACATCAAGCTGTGAGCTGACAGTGTGGAGCCTACTTGGGACCCTCTGTCTCCCACTTTCTCTGCCCCTCCCTTGCTCATGTGCATGCTGTCTCTCAAAAATAAATAAATAAACATTTAAGGATAAAAATGTAGAAACCTCACAAGGACAAAGAAATAAGGAGAGAAGGACATAGCAACAATATTTTGGTACCACAGAAAGGCTTGGGAATTAATTGGTATGGCAAGTTACTGAAAGAAGAGGGAAACTTGGGGGCCCAAAAGGTAAGAGTGGTTGAAAGTCTAAGTGAGCTCATATATCTTCATAATCCATTCCATATTAGTAACTGGAAGAAGGCTCTTTCCTCACCCTGGAGGAAGGCTAGAGGTTTGACACTCTGGAGAAGGTAAACGAGAAGAATGCTGGACTAGGGGGCCACAAGGCCTAGTTGAAGAAAAGGTACAACACTGGAAATGGGAAGAAGTGAAATTCACATTCTGAAATAAGAGTGGCCCCTTCTCTCCCTAGCTTGCAGCAGCCAGGTTTACATCTTCAAAGCAGAAATTGGAAGATTGTTCCCTAGGGGTTCTGACTTACTGAAAGAAAAGATCTAAAGATACTGACACTGGTGTGTCCCAGAGTAAAACAGTCTGGTCAAATCACCTGCAGACTCACTGATTTATTCAAAGGCTCCAATCAGCTTTTGACTGCACCACTCTTGAGTATGATGATAGAGCCACTGACCACCAGCAGAGGAAAGTTTCCAACACGAAAAGCGGAAATTCTTCCCTCCCCTCCCCCAAGTAATAACTAACAAAAACTAGAAAAGGAAATTAAAAACAATAGAGGCATTGGAGATTGGAGAAGATTGGAGAAGAAATGTTAACGCACACACACACACACAAACTAGATAAAATATTGCAATCATGAAGCAGAGTGAAAATTCCTTTAAAAACAATACTGGAAGACCAAAAAAGAACACTTGGAAATTAAAAATATAACACAAATAAAAAGTCAAATACAAGGTTTGAAAAATAAGAGAAGAGAATCTCTAAGAAAATAGAAAATACATAAAAAAGATGAAAAATATAGAAAATTAGAGGCCAATCTGGAAGGTCCAACATCTGAATAATAGTACCAGAACTAGAAGGAAAGAAAATGAAAGAAAAGGAAATTAATTACTATAATTAAAGAGCATTCTCCAGAACAAGAAGACACATGTCCCCAGACTGACAGAGCCCATCTAGTGCCCAGCATAATGGCAGAATAAAGATCCACACCAACACATAGCATTATAAAATTTTAGAACTGGGCTCAAGGAGAAATTATAAGGCTTCTAAAGAGGGAAAAAAAAGTGATTAAAAAACTACCCCCCAAAAAGGTCATACGCAAAGGAAAATAGCAACACTGGAAGCTTAAAAAATAAGCAATTTTTTTTTAATTTTTTTTAACGTTTTATTTATTTTTGAGACAGAGAGAGACAGAGCATGAATGGGGGAGGGTCAGAGAGAGAGGGAGACACAGAATCTGAAACAGGCTCCAGGCTCTGAGCGGTCAGCACAGAGCCCGACGCGGGGCTCCAACTCACAGAGTGTGAGATCGTGACCTGAGCCGAAGTTGGCCGCTTAACCGACTGAGCCACCCAAGCGCCCCAAAAAATAAGCAATTTTTAAAACATTCTGATGAACATACTTTCTTAACTAAAATCTATGCTAGGTCAAGTATTCAAACTAAGTGAGCTCAGAATGGAGGTATATTCAAACATGAAAGATCACAAACATTTTACCTCCCTACAAATGCAGTTGGGGACTGTTCTCTATGAAAGTGGAAACATAAAATAAGAATATGTAATCTTTGTAGCCTATGAAATGAGAAATCCAAGACAGAAGAGAGATGAAAGGAGATCTTGGGGTGAAAATACACAGCAGATTTCAGAGAAATACAGCCAGAACAAAAAGACCAGAACAAGAGGAATATCTCCCAGGAGAAGAAACTTATTAGATATCTGGTGCTGGAATGCTTTGAGAGGAGATTCTCACTTCTGGCAGAAAAAAAAAAAAAAATGGGAATGGATAGTTAAGCACAAATTTGGGGAGTTATTGGTGTGTCAATGGTAATGATGCCAGGAAATTGTGCAGGGTCACTTAGGGATTAAGTATTGAGAAAGAAGAGAAGAAAATGAGCCCTGTGAGTTCCGTTGTTTACAGATTGGGGAAACACAGAATGTGAGGCCAGTAAAACAAGAAGAGAGTTAAGAATGAGTGGAGTTTTGAAAGCCAAGTGAAGAAGATATTTAGAAAGCAAAAACTAACTCTGTAAAATTACTCAGTTCGATTAAGTAAAATAAGAACTGATAATTGGTGGCTAGATCTGGCAACAGGGAGCTGCCACTGAGAAGAGCTGTTTTGGTGGAGGGGTGACTAGGAAAACCTACAGTGAGCACGAGAGAAAGAAGAGGAATTGGAGACACGTGTTTATATAGCTTGAGGAGCAGTATATGAGAACAGAGGGACTTGATGGGAGCTGGAGGAGGGATGTAGGTTAGAGGAGGCTTGTTTTGAGATAGAAGTGTTTAAGCACATTTGTATGCCATTGGAAATGAACGATTTAATGGAGAGGGAAAATCTGATGACATTGAAGACAAAGGAATAATTGGTGGAGTGATATTCTTTTTTAAAAAATGTTTAAGTGTTGGGGCGCCTGGGTGGCGCAGTCAGTTAAGCGTCCGACTTCAGCCAGGTCACGATCTCTCGGTCCAGGAGTTCAAGCCCCGCGTCGGGCTCTGGGCTGATGGCTCAGAGCCTGGAGTCTGTTTCCGATTCTGTGTCTCCCTCTCTCTCTGCCCCTCCCCCGTTCATGCTCTGTCTCTCTCTGTCCCAAAAATAAATAAACGTTGAAAAAAAAAATAAAAATAAATAAATAAATAAATAAATTTTAAGTGTTTATTTATTCTTGAGAGAGAGAGAGAGAGAGAGAGCGGCGGGGGGGGGGGGGGAAGAAAGTGAAGGAGACATAGACTCTGAAGCAGGCTCCAGGCTCCAAACTGTCAACACAGAGGCTGATGCAGGGCTCGAACTCACAAACTGTGAGATCATAACCTGAGCCAAAGTTGGCTGCTTAACCAATTGAGCCACCCAGGTGCTCCATGGTGGAGTGATATGCTTGATGAAGCAAAAATGGGTGGATCCAGTGCTCAGGGTGTGGATTGGCCCTAGGTTGGAGCACAATAATCTAGCCATAGTAACAGAAAGAAAACCCTAGTGTGTGGGTTTGTAAAATTTAGGGACATGTTTATGTATACAAAATGGTTAAACACTGACACAAATAAATTCACCAAAGTCATGATAATGAGAGTTTGAAGCAAGGATGGGACTGGGGTAAGAGTAGGTAGGGTCAGAGGGACTGCAACTTTTTCTGCAATGTTTTATTTTATTTTTAAAAGATAAAGCAAATGTTGGATTTTTAAATATTTTTTTCTGGGGGTGCCTGGGTGGCTCAGTCAGTTAAGTGTCCAGCTCCTGATTTTGGTGTGGGTCATGATCTTGCAGTTCATGGGTTTGAGCCCCACATCGGGCTCTGTGCTGGCAGTGCAGAGCCTGCTTGGGATTCCCTCTCTCTCCCTCTCTCTCTGCCCCTCCCCTACTTATGCGCTCACTTGCTCTTGCTCTCTCTCTCAAAATAAATAAATAAACTTTAAAAAATTTTTCTAGTTCTATTTATTACCAAGGTTTCAGATGGCATATCAAACACTTATATTAGCTTTTCTTCTTAAAGACCAGTAATTTCAAGTCTCAAAATTTTGTGCTACAAATATTTTTGGATAATTTATTAATATCCAGGTATCGTATCCACCCTGTACCTAAGCTGCTTATGGATCTTTAAGCTGTTTTAGGATGCAAAGAGAACCAGATATTTTAAGAGAAGCAGAAACAAATTGTATTTCGGTGCAGATGGAAGGAAAGACCCACAATCAAGAACAAACATAATTTTGGCATCAGCCTCAAGACTAATGTCAGGAGAGCTAACATAACCTTAGTTCCCAATGGATACTGATGGTAACAACAAAGCATTTTTTAAAAATTTTGTCAAAGATAAGAGAACAAGGAAATGGATCTATCACCTTGAAGAGAATGTTGGTGCCAACTGTTTATTTATAAACTTATACTTCACATTCTTCCATAAAGGTTCTGAGGTTATTTACAAAGACACTTAGAGTACAGCAAGATCTTTTAAGAAGTGAGAAAATAAAGGGAAATAAGGATAAGGAAATAAGTTGAAGGCAGGTATACAGAAAGTACCAAAATACATATGCTATAATCCTATTCACTTTGCTAAAAATGGGTCTCAAGTTAGTTTCTAAGTGACAAGTATAATTCCATACTCAGTTTTCCAAATCCAGGAAATAAAGACAAACCCTTTGCTTGGAAGTGCAGCTATCCCTGTCCTGAGGCTGGAGAGAAATCTGTGTTGTGCATTTTCAAAAAGACAGCATTTTGGGCTTTCAATTCAATGCAGGGTTGAAATGGCACCCCAGATTTTTCCTTCCCCAATATCTAACAAAATATAGCAAAATATAGTAAAAACTATCAACACTAAAATTCCCCAGCAGCATCCTTACAAGGAGTGGGGAAACTTAATGAAATAAGCTTTAAAACCTGGAAGCTAAGGAAAGATATAAATTTTGGAGCACAATGTAGAAGGGCAATACAGCTAGGTTCCTAACTTGCCCCCTTTTCAGATGGCACATTGACATGTTGAGAGAATGCTGAGATTAAACACATATACCCCCAAATCTGGAAAGAAGTTGAATGAGCATATATATTCTTATATCTTTTTATTTTTTTGAATGAGGAATAATGGAAATAATAGCTAGAGAAAAACAGATGAAATTATAGAGGGCAGACTCTCTCCAAGGGAAAGAAAGGCACTGTAGCTCCAGAGTGAAAACTTTGAGGATATTCGACTTGGGAAATCAGATACATTCTCAGATTAAGTGCAACAAACTCAGGTGTAGAACTTCTAACAGAATATCAAAGAAGAATACAAACCATGGTTTCTCTTCTTCTCACCATTTCCTCAGACTATAGAAAAGTAGTTAGAATATGATTCATTAAACCCTCAACAAGGTTGGAAGTAGATAATATTTCTAGTTGGATTGAATGGGAAAAGAGACAAGAGCAATAGAATGACTAGACAGAATCACTCTAAAATGAGCTGGATGGAAGGGAACAGCAAAGCAAATATGCAAAATGGCAACATCAACGGCTAAATTATATATATATATTATATAAAATTATATATTATATTATATATAACAAATTTTATATTACAGTATATATAATAAATTATATATTACATTATATATAATAAATATATAAAGATAGCACTAGACCTAGGAAAAATGCAAGTTAAGGAACAGGAGGCAATGTAAAATAATTGCTTCATACTATAGAATAACTTAATGAGAACACTAAAAGCTGAAAGGCAAGGATATTGAAACAGCTGAATGAGATCAAGAAAATATTTTAAAACTAAGGAAATAAGAGTATTAAATGACAAATAAATGAAATTAAAACACCAAGAGAGAGAATAGACTCCATTGAAATTAAATTCTCTTTTTTTCTTAATATAATTTATTGTCAAGTTGGCTAACATACAGTGTATATATACAGTGTGCTCTTGGTTTTGGGATTAGAGTCCCATGATTCATGGCTTACATATAATACCCAGTACTCATCCCATCGTGTGCCCTCGTCAATGCCCATTGCCCATTTTCCCTTTTCCCCCCACCCCCCATCAACCATCAGTTTGTTCTCTGTATTTAAGAGTCTCTTATGGTTTGCCTCCCTCCCTCTCTGTTTGTAACCATTTCTTCTCCTTCCTTTCCCCATGGTCTTCTATTAAGTTTCTTAGGTTCCACATATGAGTGAAAACATACGTCTTTCTCTGACTGACTTATTTCACCTAGCAATACCCTCCAGTTCCATCCGCGTTGCTGCAAATGTCAGGATTTCATTCTTTCTCATTGCCAAGTAGTATGCCATTGTATATATAAACCATATCTTTATCCATTCATCAGTTGATGTACATTTAGGCTCTTTCCATAGTTTGGCTATTGTTAAAAGTGCTGCTATAAACATTGGGGTACATGTGTCCCTATAAATCAGCACTCCTATATCCTTTGGATAAATTCCTAGTAGTGCTATTGCTGGGAAAATAAATTCTGACAATTAGAGGAGAGGCTTGAGATACACAATAAATTAAGATGAAAAAATACAGGGGCGCCTGGGTGGCGCAGTCGGTTAAGCGTCCGACTTCAGCCAGGTCATGATCTCGCGTCCGTGAGTTCGAGCCCCGCGTCAGGCTCTGGGCTGATGGCTCAGAGCCTGGAGCCTGTTTCCGATTCTGAGTCTCCCTCTCTCTCTGACCCTCTCCCGTTCATGCTCTGTCTCTCTCTGTCCCAAAAATAAAATAAAATAAAAAAATCTTTAAAAAAAAAAAAAAGATGAAAAAATACGGAGTAAACCAAGTAAGAAGCTGATAGATATAGTATACAGAGTGTCCTACATAAAAATAAGTGATAACCTTGAAGTAGAAAAGCCAAAAAAAAAAAAAAGGAACAAAAGATGTATTCAGAGATAAAATACAAGATAATTTTCCCAAATGAAAAATTTGTAGATCAGAATATTACTAGATTCTGGAAATTTTGATGCAGTATGTTCGGCAGTGATACATATCATGGCTAAACTAAACTTTAAGGGTAAAGAAAGAATTCTTAATACATCCATTAAGGGGTAGAGAGGGAGAAGGAGGAAAAGGGAGAAAGAGAAAGGAAGGAAGGAAGGAAGGAAGGAAGGAAGGAAGGAAGGAAGGAAGGGAACAGGAGGAAGGAAAGAAATTACCCTATAGGAGAAATAAGTAAGGCTGGCCTTAGACTTTTCCATAGTGAAAGCAGTGGAACATGTGAAAGCTGGTATGAACAAAGAATATCATACAAAATGAAGATATCATTTAAATATAAAGGAAACATATAGGTCTTCTCAGGAGAGAAGAAGCTCAGAGTTTAGTACATGGGGTTTGTCTTGGAAAAACAACTTGACAAGAAATCCAGACAAGAAAAAGACTCTAAATGAAGAACTCAGGAATACAGGGGTAGGAGGAGGGGGCTCATAATGAGCAATGAATTTGTTTAGTTGTTAAATGATTACTGATCACTATGGAACTTATATACTCTGAATAGAATGTAAATATGATAAACCTGAACAATGTTAAGTGAGAACATGCAAACAAAATTTCAGAGAGGGGCAGGGAGATGGAAGTGTAGAGTATTAGAGAAATGGGTGGATTACAAACCATTCAGGCAAAACATTACAAATATTATCTCTCTCAACCAAACTTTTGAAAAGCATTGGGTGGCACCAATGGTGAGACTTTACTCCCTGACAAGTAGCTGGAAATCAAATCCATAAGTATAGATCCATTTGCTTTTGGAGTTAGCAAGGCTAACAGATCCATAAGCTTTTAGAGTTAGAAAGGCTAACAGATCCATAAGCTTTTAAAGTTGGCATGGCTATTCTGAGTTAGTCGATCTCACAAAGAAGGTTGAACTACTTAGCTCCTGTTTTTTTTTTTACTTTCATTTTACTCTCCTTTGGAAAGGAGAGAGGAATTCAAATAGAAAAGTGCAGAAAAACAATCAACAAAGAAACTGTAGCCCACCATAACTGAGGAGTTGTAGAAAGATTACTTAGAAGAAGCATTCTCATTTCTAGAGCCAGACAAGAATATCCCAGGGCCCAGAAGGAACTACAGGTGTGATCTCAGCCAGATCTAATAGCACAATCATGGAGAATGGGGAAGGGCCAAAACATTGGAGATGGAGAAATGTCGTCCTACTTGCAAAAGATGGTTGAAATTAGAATTGGTTGAATTCAGAATAAAGACTAACAAGGTTGAGGTCTGGAAAAATTATTAAAAAGACTGTCAAATGGTGAATGGACCTTTAGGAAAAAGAAAACTCATTTTTAATGATAATTTATGTATTTTTGTAATTAAATCTCCATAATAATTGTGTGATGTATTTGTTGCTCTTACCACAATGCAGATGAAGGTACTTGGTGCCTAGAAATCAGTCCTTCTTCAAGGTCACACAGCTGGTAGGTGCTAGAACTAGAATTCTAATCCTGAATCAAACTTGCTGCCCATTTTACAAACAATATGGGGATCACTAAGGGTCAGTGCAGTTTTACTAAGATAAGGTTGGTCAAAATAATTTTACTTTCACTTTTGGTAATATTCTAGGTATAGATATCTAATATATCTGTTGTCGTTAATTGCTCGACCATGTCTCTCAGTATATTCTTGTGTGTGATGTAATGGAAAAACATCAAAGTTTCACAGAATAACTGTTTCTTAAAATTTTTCACCCTAAAAACATTGATAGTAGTGTATAATCTATTAAATGAAAAAAATTCCCTAAACTCAGAAATCATTTTTTTCCCAGGGAACTTATTTTATGTATTTTTTTATTTTTTTTAAGCTTATTTATTTATTTTGAGAAGAGACAAGATAGCACAAGTTTGGGAGGGGCAGAGAGAGAGAGAGAGAGAGAGAGAGAGAGAGAGAATCCCAAGCAGGCTTCACATTGCCAGCACAGAGCTTGACTCGGGGCTCAAACTGATGAATGACACTGTGAGATTATGACCTAAGCCAAAGCCAAGAGTTGGACACTTAACCAACTGAGCCACCCAAAGACCCCTAGATTTTTTTTAAGCATGGTTTCTGGTACATAGTAGGTGCACAGAAATATTTGGTGGATAAATTCATGAATTTGGAGGGACACCTCTAAAGTCAAACTACAGAGCTCTGTACTGTTAGATATTTTTTTATCAGTGACTTGCTGAGACACAGAAGACATGCTTATCAAGTTAGAATATGACAGAAAGCTGGAAAAGGGAGTGAATATGATTGATCATAAAATAAAGATTCAAAATAGTCTTGACAGGTTGAAGTGATAGGCAAAATCTAAATGTTATCTTCTGTATTTACCTTTAAAAATTTGACTGCCTAAGTACAAGATGGGGAGATGTGGTTTGGCAGCAGTTTATGTGAAAAAAAATTGCATTAACAGGCGGGTGATGTGTCCAAATTACAGAAAATACAATCCTACCAGGTTTTTCACTGGTCTGGTTAAACGTGGAATATTGCTTTCAATTTTGGACACCCCAATTTAAGATGGACACTGACAAACTGAAAGTCTCCAGGACAAGAAGGGAAATATTCTTCAAGAGACAATTCAAGGAATCTGGTGTTTGGCTTATGGAAGTTTTAATGGGAGACATATTAGCTGCCTTCAAATATTTGAGAGGCAGTTATGTACAAAAAAGACAAGACTGGGACGCCTGGGTGGCTCAGTCGGTTGAGTGTCCAACTTTGGCTCAGGTCATGATCTCCCTGTTTGTGAGTTCAAGCCCTACATCAGACTTTCTGCTGACAGCTTAGAGCCAGGAGCCTGCTTTGGATTCTGTGTCTCCCTCTCTCTCTGCCCCTCCCCAGCTCATGTTCTGTGTCTCTGTCTCTCAAAAATAGATAAACGTTAAAAAATTTTTAATTAAAAAAAGACAAGATTGGCTTGTTGTCCCTTTACCTTCTGAAACACGATGGTTGCTTAAATATAGGGAAAAACAAATGGCAGTTTTTGAACACAGAAGTCCGAGAGACCACTTGAGTATTTTCTTTTATAATGGTAAATATCTCCATCTAGGGTTTCTTCCTTTTTGATGTGAATCAATTGAGTTTTTTTCAACATAATAAGTTGCTAATAACTCATTACCAACAATATGCCTTGAAACACTCACCATGTGTGCTGTTTGAGTACTGGTTTCTATTCAGCAGGCATCTTTAAAGATAAATGTCTAACTCAGTGCTTGGTAAACTGGATATAGTACCAATTAGATTGTACATTTCCTGGGAAGAACAAGACAAAAATTCTAATTTATGAGATCTGCCGTTTTTTTTAGGGACAGATTACCTCTTCCGCAAAAGAACTCTGATAACATGATGAAAAAGTTAAAAGCTCTTAAAAATGTGTTTCATAACCAGTCAACAACTCTGCTCTGTCCCCTTTCCATTTATCTCTTCCTGAATCATTTCCATCCACCATCTTCCACCTGCAAAATGG
Organism: Herpailurus yagouaroundi; assembly: GCF_014898765.1. NCBI lineage: Eukaryota > Metazoa > Chordata > Mammalia > Carnivora > Felidae > Herpailurus > Herpailurus yagouaroundi. The sequence goes on along the minus strand of NW_024412428.1, from coordinate 14,813,593 downwards.
ATTGGATTGGGGATTCTGCCCTGTTCATGTTTTTGTAGTAAGCATTTTTTGAGCACTTTGTATGTAGCAGACTCTAATTTGCTGGGGCTCTAATTTAAAGTTCCCAGAATAGGGCCTATCAACAATTTTGTGAAATGGCTTCTATCCTCAGAAACATTATATGAAAGTGAAGAAATACGTGTAGATTGCAGTTTGATGAGTTGTTTATAACCTAGCAGCAGCGTGCTGTTGGACTGGATCTAGGCACTGTAATATGGATTGCACTGTGTCTGCATTTCTCTCCGTAGAGAGAAGGCAGGTCCAGAATCAATATTCATGAGCTCTTCCTTTGGTTTTCTTGATCGGCAGAAATCTGTTCTCTTCCAATCTGCATTCCTTCCCCAGGCTCTGTCAGGTTTTAACAAGACTGGAGATTGAATTCCCAAATATCCATGATCTTTTTGTAGGTTAATATTGCTATTCACATCTGTCAGCCTTTGCTTACAAAATGATCTTTCACCTCCCTGGAGAGAAACCAGTTATTTCAGAGCAAGGTGCCTGTCACCTTGAAGAAAATATTTGAAATCTATGAAGGGAAAAAAGTTAAAAAAAAAAAAAAAAAAGGAAGAGTGTTGCAGGAGCATAAGTGGAACAAGATGGTTTTAATAAGAAAATATTTAACAAATTTTAGTCACTGCAAGGAACTTTTGGAGTCCAAAATTTTGCTTCAGAATCTTTCTACCTAAATTTGACACAAAAGTTTGTTTCATTAAAAAAATAAATTTGTATTGTATATCCTTGTGTACTGTGCACCACTTTAGTAAAAAAAGAGTCTCATGTTAAAAAATCAAGGGTGTGACCTTTCCTGCTGTCACTAGTGGTATCTTTACTTTTATTTCAGAAGACACCCAAGTATTAGGAAGTCCCAATGAATTTTCTAAATTGGTGTAGAATATGCATATGGTGAAGTGCACTAATGATAAATGTATGGTATTTTTAAATATGCATACAGTCCTGTAATCCTACCCAGAGTAAGATACAGGACTTTTCCAGCACCTCAGAGCAAGAGTTGAGACTTTTTCAGTACCTCAGAAGATCTCCTTGTGTCCTTTCCCAGGCTAACCCCCTCCAGAGGTAACCCCTGTTCTGATTTCTGTCATTATTAATTAGTTTTAAACTTCTCATCTTTGAGAAGAATTTTAATTTGGCCTGTTCTTGAACTAAATGGAACCATCAGAAATTACGGTTTCAGGTTCTATTATTCAACATAATGTCTGTGAGATTCATCCATGTGGCTAACCAGTAGCTCACTTATTTGTATTATTATATAATATTTCATTGTAAGAATATACCACAACTTATTTATTCATTCTGTTGATTTACATTTGCATTGTTTCCCGTTTGGGGTTATTATGAATAAGGCTACTATGAACATTCTTGTGTCTGTCTTGAGCTGGACGTTGGCATTTATTTCTCTTACACATGTATCTACCTACTGGCGGAATTGCTGGTTCTTAGGGCAGGCAGTGTTTAGTGTTAGTGGAAATTTCCAAACAGTTTTTCAAAGTGCCATTTTATATTCCCACTAGCAATGTATGAGCATCCCAGGTATGTCACATTCTAGCCAAAATTTGTCAAAAGCTTAAATTTTGCCCATTTTGATGGGTATGTAGTGGCATCTCATTGTGGTTTTAATTTGCACTTCCTTGATGAGAAATGATATTCAGCATAATTTCATATGCTTATTGGCCATTTGGATATCTTTTGTAAAGTGCCTGTTCAAGCCATTAGCCAATTTACAAATGACAAGTTTATAAAAAATAAATCAACTTTAATGAGATATAATTTACATATAATAAAACTCATTCATTTTGAGTATACAGTTTGAGGAGTTTCAACAAATATATGCACTTATGTAACTGCCACCACAACCGAGAGACAGAACATTTCCCTCATCTCAAAAAGTTCCGTCATCTATGTCCACATGCACAGTTGTAGCCAAACACCGATCTGCTTTCTGTCAGAATAGATTACCTTTACTTGCTGTAGAATTTTATATAAATAGAATTATATAGTATGTACTCTCGTGTCTGGCTTCTTTCACTGACCATATTTTTGAAGTGTGTCTATATAGTTAATTCCTTTTTATTGCTGAACAGTAGTCTCTTGTATGGATGTTCCAGCATTTTGTTATTAATTTATTTGTCGGTAGACATTCAGGTTATTTCCAATTTTTTTGGGGCCACTATAAATAATGACTGAATAGAACTATTATGAACATTTGTGTAGATATGTCTTGGTATACACATATGTTTTTATTTCCCTTGGCTAAATACTTGAGTGGAATTGCTGGAACCATGTCACATGGTAGTGTATATTTAATTTTATAAGAAACTCCAAACTGTTTTCCAAAGTGTTGTAACATTTTAACAGTCCAATGGGTGGTATATGAGAGTTCCAGTTACTCCACATCCTTGCCAAAATTTGGTGTAGTCAGTCATCTTAGTTGTAGCCATTCTATTGAACAGTGGTAACTAAGTGTGATTTAAATTTATTTAACCCAGGGGCCCCTGGGTGGCTCAGCTGGTTGAGCGTGCAACTTCGGCTGGGGTCACGATCTGGGATCATGATCTCGTGGTTTGTGAGTTTGGGCCCCGTGTTGGGCTCTGTCCTGACAGCTCAGAGCCTGGAGCCTGCTTCACATTCTGTGTCTCCCTCTCTCTCTGTTCCTCACCCACTCACACTCTCTCTCTCAAAAACAAATAAAGATTAAAAAAAATTAAATTTATTTAACTCATCTTAAGTTAGGTCTTTTGCCTTTTTCCTTATAGATTTGTGGTATTATTTTAAAATACATTTTGGATGTGAATCCTCTATTAGACATATTTCTTTAAATTTTTTTTAATGTTTATTTACTTTTGAAGGAGAGAGAGAGTGTGAGTAGGGGAGGGGCATAGAGAGAGAGACACACACACACAGAACCCTAAACAGGCTCCAGGCTCTGAGCTGTCGGCACAGAGCCCAACACGGGGCCCGAACCCACAAACCGCAAGATCATGACCTGGGCCAAAGTTGGACGCTCAACCAACTGAGCCACCCAGGCGCCCCTCCTCTATTAGACAGCTTCTTCTTCCAGTTTAAAGCTTGCCATTTTACTTTCTCAGTGGTGGCTTTTGATGAACAGTAAGTTTTCATTTTGGTGAAGTGCAGTTCATCTATTTTTTTCTCTTGATTTTTGCTTTTTATGTCTTGTTTAAAAAATCTTTGCCTACCTCAGAGTCATTATTGTATTTTCCAATGTTTTCTTCTGCAAGTTTGGTTGTTTTACTTATCACATTTAGGTGTACGATGCATCTTGAATTCATTTTCATGTATTGTTTGAAGTAAGCATCAGGGTTCACTTTTTCCCAAACAGATATCTAGTATCATTTGTTGAAAGTTCCCACTGGATTTAAAAAAAAAAAATGTTTCAACATAAATTCTCAATGTGGAATCCATTTTTAGATTATAGCACTTAAGTAAACACAGCACATTATTAGAAACATCATGCTCCTCTGTTGAGTAATCATGCTTACAACCTGAAAGCTTAAGTTATCTCTCCTCAGATAGATGGGGTGTGAGGGACTTTCCAATTAGTTACTAACAGTCTGACTCAAGGCAAACTAATGGTGACCAGCCCCCACTCTGACTTTCCATTCTGGAGAGAACCAGGCTCCTGGGTTCAGCCTTTCCTTAAACAAATAATCCAGCGAAGAAATGAGTAGAAGACATGAATAGACACTTTCCAAAGAAGACATTCAGATGGCCAAAAGACACATGAAAAGATGCTCAACTCACGCATCATCAGGGAAATACAAATCAAAACCACACTGAGATACCACCTCACACCAGTCAGAGTGGATAAAATGAACAGCTCAGGAAGCTACAGATGCTGGCAAGGATGTAGAGAAATGGGAACCCTCTTGTACTGTTGGTGGGAATGCAAACTGGTGCAGCCACTCTGGAAAACAGTGTGGAGGCTCCTCAAAAAATTAAAAATAGAACTACCCTGTGACCCAGCAATAGCACTACTAGGAATTTATCCAAAGGATACAGTAGTCCTGATTCATAGGGGCACATGTATCCCAATGTTTATAATAGCACTTTCAACAATAGCCAAATTATGGAAAGAGCCTAAATGCCCATCAACTGATGAATGGATAAAGAAGATGTGGTTTATATATACAATGGAATACTACTTGGCAGTGAGAAAGAATGAAATCTTGCCATCTGTAGCAACATGGATGGAACTGGAAGGTCTTATGCTGAGTGAAATAAGTCAGTCAGAGAAAGACAGATACCATGTTTTCACTCGTATGTGGGTCTTGAGAAACTTAACAGAAGACCCTGGGGGAAAGGAAGGGGAAGAACTAGTTACAGAGAGGGAGGGAGGCAAACCATAAGAGACTCTTAAATACAGAGAAGAAATTGAGGGTGGATGGGAAGTGGGGGAGAGGGGAAAATAGGTGATAGGCATTGAGGAGGGCACTTGTTGGGATGAGCACTGGGTGTTGTATGTAAGCGATGGACCACGGGGATCTACCCCAAAAACCAAGAGCACACTTTACACACTGTATGTTAGCCAATTTGACAATAAATTATATTAAAAACAAACCAAAAAACCAAACAAATGAAAAAACAGTGCATTCTTGGGGGAGTTTCAGTCCCTCCACATCCTCATCAACACTTAGGATGTACCATCCTGGTACAGTGATAACTAATTGTGAGTTAGATAGTGTTTAAATTAAGCTTTAACTTGAGGTTTGCTGAGAATGATCGTCAATGCTGATATGCATCCCTTCTTAGCTCAATGCATTCTTGTACATTGCTATTAAAATCCCTAGACACTGATATTGTTTAATACAAATCCCTGATGTTGTGATGTAATTTTTTTTTCTTTTTTAAATATGACACAGAGCTTAAAGAAAAACTTAACAAAATATGTACATGGAACATGCCTTCATTACTTTTGAATTCAAAACTCAGGAAAAGTCAGTCTTTAGTGCTGGCACATGAAAAGGGAATTTTCTTTGTATAAATCAGAGATCTTCAGTGTTGTCTTAGACCAGCCATCATTCTCAGGGAGTTCCACATAGTCCAAAGACTGAACCTTTGCATTATTAATGTGTATAGTACAATTCTGTCTGAACTTTGTTTCTGGCTTGCATTAATATTTATTATGTTTAATGAAAGCTAATTATCACCTCTTGAGAGCCCATTGAAAATAGTTTATTGTATTCAGAATTTTGATGAGGCTTTTGGGCAATAACTTGCTGTACCTGCAGGTCTCCCACTGAAATATTATCCAGAGCAGAAAGTATTAAAATAAAGTTCAAATACTCAGTCATCAGCTCCTGTGAGAGGTATTCTTTGAAGGAAAGAGAGTTAGCCGAGTAGAAAAGTAAGATAGTGCACATGTAAAAACTTCTATAATTAAAATAAGAGAAAAGTTACTTTGATCATTTAATAACTTAAGAAGTAGGTAGTCATGTGGTTTCTCCTCAATTTTGTGATAAGAAATTATGAAAAGTAAGAAACTTGTAAGGCTCATAGAGCCATAATACTTAAGGCTCTTATATAAGAAATTTAAGTTGTAAATATTAATTATTATCTATGATAGTTAATTTTATATGTTAGGTTGACTGACATTTCATCAAACGTTATTCTGGATGTGTCTGTGAGGGTGTTAATGGATGAGATTAACATTTGAATTGGTAGACTGAGCAATCAGTTGGTTGAAGGTCTGAATAGAACAATAAGGCTGACCCTCCCTGGAGTGAGAGAAAATTCTTCATGCCTGGTGGTCTTTGAACTGGGACATCAGTTTGTTCTGGTTCTCAAGCACACTAGCCTTTGGACTGGATCCACACCACTGGCTCTCTTGGTTTTCAGGCCTGCAGATTCAGACTGGAACTAAATTACTGACTCTCTTGGGTCTCTAGCCTGCCAACTCACCCTGCCAATCTTGGGAATTGCTAGAAATTGTCAAAATCTCTAATTGGATCCAGGTTTTTTTGTTTGCTTGTTTGTTTTTGTTTTTGGAGAACCCTGACTAATATAGTACCTTTCATCCAAAGTGGAAATATTTGAAATTTAGGTTTAAAACTGAAAAGATTTTGTTTTCAAATACTTATATTCAGTCAAGAGTGTTTATTTTTTTTATTTTTATTTTTTTTTATTTTTTATTTTTCAACGTTTATTTATTTTTGGGACAGAGAGAGACAGAGCATGAACGGGGGAGGGGCAGAGAGAGAGGAAGACACAGAATCGGAAACAGGCTCCAGGCTCTGAGCCATCAGCCCAGAGCCCGACGCGGGGCTTGAACTCACAGACCGCAAGATCGTGACCTGGCTGAAGTCGGATGCTTAACCGACTGCGCCACCCAGGCGCCCCCAGTCAAGAGTGTTTAAAGACAGACTCTCAAAGCCTTAGTTTTCCTGTGATTATATGTGATAAAGCATTGATAACCTACTGGGCTTCTCTGTCCCATGGCCACAGATTATAACCATGGTCCCAGCATATATCCTGCCAGGGCCCCACCTCATAGAGTGTCAGGGAGGAGAATGAAGATATGGCAGCCAGCCATAACCCATATCCATTCCCTTCTGGGAAAATACACAAAGACGCGTGTGTGCCTTGATCATGGGAAAATTGGGTTCTCCTATGTTGTCTTAACCTGTGTGGAAAACACAGAATACCTCTGTGTGTTCCTCATGCAATAGGCTGGCAGCCATTGTGCCTGAGTCATAAGACAAATTACACCTGCTCCACGGGCCTAAGGGTCTTTCATTCAGTGGGCGAGGAAGTAGGAAGCCCCAATATGACTTCAGGTCTGAAGCCATGTCTCCTGCTTTTCCACAGAGTTCTCCTGAGGAGATTATGGGGTAAATAAAATAAATACTTTGGATCCCATTTATTATTTGTTCTCTGGGGTGGTACCCTGGAAAGGAAGAGTGTTGATAGTTACAATAAGTCCTTTTTAAAATCATCCAAACAAAACACCCAAGAGGTAGATTTGTTTTTATACTAGAAATCTTGACCAGGATAACTGGGGATGAACTCATCTTCTTATGCATCCGTCTTGGATTCTAACTCCTTTAAAGGTGGCAGAAGGTCAAGTCATGTGGGTGCTGGTGAAAGATTCATAGCCTTGAGAGAAAGTTTGGAGCTAGTTTGTGTGGATTTGTGGATGTGGCTGTTGGAGGGTGAGAGAGAAAATGGTCAGAAAGCTATACTCTCCCCGGGAGTAACTAACACTCATGAGTTTAACAGTTTCAAAAACATTTCATATACATTATTTTAGTTAAACCTCATGCTAAATATGTAAGTTAAAATTGTTATCCAGGTTTGACAGGTGAGAAAACTGAGCAGTTGTTATTGGTCCAAGATCACATAGTCAGGCAGTGTTGGAAGTGTCCTTTCACCTTACCCTCTGCTCCCCCAGGCTTTAAAAAAAACCTGGGCACCCATGAATCATCTCCACAATGACATAGGCACACATTTAGGAAGGAAATTATACAGTCTAATTTGTATCCTCTTCTGTGCAGGTCTCATGAGAGTTGTCTTAAAAAGCACTTTAAGAGATCTACAACAAGCAAAGAGCTGGATTTCTGGATTGCCTGGGCCTGGGCCTGGGATCCTTGGTTTAAAAAGAGTCACTGTCAGGGGCGCCTGGGTGGCGCAGTCGGTTGGGCGTCCGACTTCAGCCAGGTCACGATCTCGCGGTCTGTGAGTTCGAGCCCCGCGTCGGGCTCTGGGCTGATGGCTCAGAGCCTGGAGCCTGTTTCCGATTCTGTGTCTCCCTCTCTCTCTGCCCCTCCCCCGTTCATGCTCTGTCTTTCTCTGTCCCCAAAATAAATAAACGTTGAAAAAAAAAATTAAAAAAATAAAAAGAGTCACTGTCATAAACAGGTAAGAATTGAAGTGAAAAATAATGTATCTACAATGTGGAACAGGGCCTGTTTTGTTAGGGGTTAGTCATTTCCAGCAGATGAAATGGCATGGCCTGCTGGAGATTTAGTAAGTTGGAGGTCATGTTGACTTAATATACAAAATTGTTCAGAATTGCTGTTTTGTTTGGCAAGTTACTTTCTTTAATTTCCTTTAATATTTATTTATTTTTCAGGGAGCTGTATTGTATACATTCAGGGTTAGACTAAGGCATTGTGTGTACCTCAGGAAAGGTAACAATTTGGTGCCCTTAAAAAATTTAAAATCCTGGGGCTCCTGGGTGACTCAGTCGGTGAAACGTCCTACTTTGGCTCAGGTCATGATCTCACAGTTCGTGGGTTCGAACTCCGTGTCAGACTCTGTGCTGACAGTGCAGAGCCTGGAGCCTGCTGTGAGTTCTGTGTCTCCCTCTCTCTCTCTCCCCCTCTGCTGCTCATGCTCTGTCTCTGACTCTCAAAAATAAATAAACATTAAGAAAAATTAAATCCTTTAAATATTTGGTTAACACTTATTTAGTGGAGCAGAAAGAAACTGCTTTTCTATCATAAAAGAAAAAGCTATACTAAATATACAGAACATAACATTTTAATTTATTTGGAGCTATCTTTCATAATTTTTCAGTTCATAATCAAATATAATAAGAGGCTAATATTTTCTGAGTTCTTATTATTTGCTGAGTACTGATTCCTTATATGATTTATCTCATTTCGTGCTCACAACAGTCCAGTGTGGTAGGTACCATTATTACCCCCAATTTCCAAATGGTGAAATTGAGATCCAGGTTTTGTAAAATGCCAAAAGACACACAGTTTTTACCAAGTGGTAGAAATGGGATTTGATTTATACCAGTCTGCCTTGAGAGCCCACACACTTGCTCCCTAGAACCCCCTGCCTCTTTGTAGTATTAGTCCCTCATGCTCACTAAGTGTAGCAGTCACATGATTATAGGTAAAAAGTCTAGTTCAAATTATGTTTAAACATTTTTTTCTGGTTCTCTTGCCAATAAAATTTTTTTTCAGTTTTCTTTTGCTAGCTTTGGAATCAAAGAATGTCTTGGGAAGCATATTAAAAGTTTTTCACTTTAGGGATGCCTGGGTGGCTCAGTCAGTTAAGCGTCCCACTCTTGATTTCAGCTAAGGTCATGATCTCAGCTCATGTCTGTGGGATCAAACCTTCTGACTAGTTCTGCGCTGACAGCTCTGAGCCTGCTTGGGACGTTCATTTTCCTCTCTTTCTGCCCCTCCCTGGTGTGCTCTCTCTCTCTCAAAAATAAATAAAGTTAAAGAACGTTTTTCACTTCAGATGTTGAAATAGATACCTCATCTCCAGTAAACAGCATTAACTGAGATACTATTTGGCATCAGAAATCTGCTGACCACAGTTGTCTATATGAATCTATTGTCAACATGCTGGCATCGGGGCTGGTGGCGTCTCCTGTAGGTACACATGCAACTTGCACAGAAGTAGGTCAGCTGAGGAGGAGTATTATAACTTCTACTGCATTATTACTGGCTCTACTACTATTATTCTATTTATTATTATTTCTATTATTGATTCACCTACAGGGTGCTATCTGGTTCAGAGGGAATAAGACAAGCGAGACTCACCTGAAACACGACTTAACAGGCACCTACTGTTAACAGTACTGTTTTGGCACCCCAGCAAACCTGCCCCAATGGTCTGCCCTTAATCTAGCTCTGTACAGATTTAACATACGAGAAAAAAAAATACAGCTTTCTAGTCACTAGTGAGACCTTTCATTATTCAAATGTCAATCTGAAAAGTCAATAAAGCAAGCCAAGGAGCGTTACTAATACTGAATTTGTGGATTGCAGCCTCTATATTCCATACAAAGGAAGGTACCTTGATTGTGTCTAGTAATCTGGTGGTCAGATTATGTGACAGTGAAAAGAACCCTCTGTATATATGTGCACTAAAGAAGAAAGGGGATCTTGATGGTGATTTGAAGTGAAAAGTGGTAAATGCTAATGGGTGATCTGTCTATAAATTGTATAAATCATCCCCAGTTGGCCCATTCCGTGTCTTTGTGACATTATAGTTTAGTGTTGAAGAATGTTATATGGAATAGGCATGTGGCAGCATTTACAATGCAGAGAACTGAGCACTGTCTGTTTAAACATAGGCGCTACAGGAAACAGTTTGCATTATATCCTGACATCTGAATCATTACCCATCTGTTCCAGAAATTCCATTCAATTTCATAAACATTTGTTGAATACCTACTACGATCAGAGCGGAGCACTCTGCCAGATGCCTTAGTCATTATAAATATGAGTGAGCCATAGCCCCGGCCTGTCAGGGGAAATAAAACGTGTGCAGGAATAATCACAGCACTGGACAAAATGAGAAGTCTGCATGATCTCTAGAGAGCTGTGGACATATAGAGAAAGCCTGCAGCTGGGATTAAAGAAGGTCCCACCAGGAAGTAATAGCACTGTATAGTGGATAAAATAAGAGGGTCAGGAGTGAGAAGTAAGGGGTATTTCTGGTAGGGAAGAAAAAGAGGAAATGGTTGCAGTTGAGAGTGGGCAGAACATAGAGTGGTACTTAAAAGGAAGTGGGGATTCTAGGAAATAAAGCTTGAGAGCAAGTTCAAGTACAAACTGGAAATTAGATGCCAAGTCTTGGCTTCTGGACTTGAATTAAATCTAAGATACAAAAGTATATTTAATCTTGAATTGTTGTGGATTTTGAGTGTTACAGCTTGACAAATTGACTATTTCGGCTTTTTGGAAAGTTAAAATCAAACTTGAGATGAATGAAAGTCTGGTGAACAAGCTTTTAAACATAATACTTACTGAGGTTTTCTGGTTATAAATATTGAACTTAACATACTGAGTATTTTCCATTATCACTAAATATCCTTTATATGTTTTTGAGTGACTGCAAAGTATTTCAACATGTGGATGTACCTTAATTTTTTAAATATAATTTCCTATTGTTCCATATTTATATTGCTTCTAATTTTCAATTATAAATAAGGCTTTAATAAAAAATTCTAATGGTTAGTTTTCCTTTAGTGCTTGTAACATGTTAGGTACTATGTCAAACACTTTTTAAAAATGTGAGGTGAAATCCATGTAGCATAAAATTAACTGTTTTAAAGTAAACAATTCAGTGACATTTAATGTATTCACAACGTGTTTATCCTCCATCTCTGTCTAGTTCTAAAACAGTTCAAAACTGTTTCATTGCCTCAAAAGATAACTGCACCATTGAGCAGTTACTCCTAATTCTTTTCTGCCCCAGCTCCTGGCAGATAAGTCTGCATCCTATTGATGGACTTACCAATTCTGAATTTGTCACATAAATGGAATCACACAGTAGGATTCTGCCTTCCATATCTGGCTTCTTCCACTTAGCATAACATTTTGAGATTCATCCATGGTGTAGCATGTATTAGTCACTTCATTCCTTTTTATAGCTAAATAGTATTCCATTGTATGTGTATGCCATGATTTATTTTTTCATTCATCTGCTAATGGACTTTTGTGTTTTTTCCAGCTTTTGGCTATTGGAAATAGTGCTATTATGAATTTTCATGTATTTGTGCTTGTTTGTGTACTTGTTTTCAGTTCTCTTGGGTATATACCTTAGAGAATTGTTAGGTCATATTGGATCATATGGTAATTCTACATTTAACTCTTTTTTTTAATTATAAAGTACATTATTTTACTTATTTACTTATTTATTTTTATTGTAATATATTTTATTGTCAAGTTAGCTAACACACAGTGTATACTGTGTGCTCTTGGTTTCAAGAGTAGATTCCTGTGATTCATCACTTACATACAACACCCAGTGCTCATCCCAACAAGTGCCCAGAAATTCCCAACTGTTTTCCACAGCACCTGGAACATTTTACATCCCTATCAGTGATGTGTTAGTGTTCCAATTTTTCTATATCCTTGATAACACTAGTTATTTTCTTTCTTTCTTTCTCTCTCTCTTTTTTTTTTTTTTTGTTATCACCACCCTTGTGGGTATGAGTGGTTGCTTGTCATATTGATTTGCATTTCCCTAATGACTTATGATGCTGAAAATCTTTTAATGTGCTTGTTGGCCATTTGTATATATTCTCTGGAGAAATGTCTGTTTAAATCCCTTGCCAATTTTAATTAGGTTTTTATCTTTTTTTATTATTGAGTTGTAAGAGGTTTTTTAATATATTCTGGATACTAAATCTTATCAGCTGTATGATTTGCAGATATTTTCTCAGTTCTGTATATTGTCTTTTCACTTTCTTTATGTCCTTTGATGCATAAAAATTTTTAATTTAGACAAAGTCCAACTTACTATTTTTTCTTTTATTGCTCACTTACAATTTTGGTGTCATATCTGAGAATCCATTGTCAAACCCAAAATAATAAATACTCCTATCTTCTCTTCTAATAGTTTTGTAGTTTTAGCTCTTGCATTTTTGTTAATGATTCATTGTGAGTTAATTTTTGTATGTAGTGTGAGGTAAGGATTTGTTTGCATGTGGATAGCTGGTTGTCCTAGTACCATTTGTAGATGAAACTGTTGTTTTTCCATCGCATGGTCTCACTATCCTTGTCAAAAATTAATTTGACCTGGATATATGGGTTTATTTCTGGGGTCTTAATTCTATTCTATTGAACTATTTGTCTATATGCAATACCACCTTGTTTTAGTGACTGTAGCTTTGTTTTTTGCTTTATTATTATTAATTATTATTACTTTTAGGGAGAGAGCATGAGTGGGGAAGAGGAGCAGAGGGAGAGAGAAAGAGAGATAGAGAGAGAGAGAGAGAGAGAGAGAGAGAGAGAGAGAGAGAGAGAGAGAATCTTGAGCAGGCTCCATAATCACCATGGAGTTTTCTAACTTTTTTTCTATTTCAAGATTGTTTTGGCTATTCAGAGCCCCCTTCAAATCCATACGAGTTTGAGGATTAGTTTCATTTCTCTCCCAAAAATCTGGTGGGATTTTGATAGAGATTGCTTTGAGTCTGTAGATCAATTTGGGTAGATTTTTATATTAATAATATTAAGTGTTTCAATTCATGAACATGAGCTGTCTTTCTTTTTATTTAAGTCTTCCTTAATATGTTTCTGTGGTGCTTTGTAGTTTTCAATGTATAAGACTTTCACCTCTTTGTTAAAGTTATTCCTAGGTATTTTATTCTTTCGGATACTATTATAAATGGAATTGTTTTCTTAATTTTCTTTTCAAATTAATCATTCCCAGTGTATAGAAAGACAAATGATTATATGTTGATCTTGTACTCTGCAGCCTTGCTGAATCTATTTATTAGTGCACAAAGTTTTTTGTGGCTTCTTTGGTATTTTCTATATGTAGGATTATGTCATCTGTCAATAGAAATATTTTTACTTCTTTCTTTACAATTTGGATGTCTTTTTTTTTTTTTCCTTCCAAACTGCTTTGGCTAGGACTTCTAATTTCATGTTGAATAGCAGTGGTAAAACAGGGCATCCTTTTCTTGTTTCTACACTTAGGGGAAAATATTTCAGTCTTTTACCATTGAATATCATGCTACGAGTTTTTCATGTATGGCCTTTATCATGTTGAGCAAGTTCTCTTCTACTCCTAGTTTTATGAGTGTTTTTATCATGAAAGGGAATTGAATTTTGTCAAATGCTTTTTTCTGTGAGAATTGAGATCACATAGTTTTTTCCTTCTTTCTATTACTGTGATGTATTATATTGATTGATTTTCTTATGTTGAACCACCCTGGGCCAGGCACTTAAAAATGAATTATCATACTTAATCCTCATAATTACCTGTGAGAGGTGGGTAATATTTTTTCCTTTTTAATAATTGCTTTTTTATTTTATTTTTTTATTATGAAATTTGTTGTCAAATTGGTTTCCATACAACACCCAGTGCTCATCCCAACAGGTGCCCTCCTCAGTACCCATCACGCACCCACCTCTCCCTCCCTAATAATTGCTTTTTTAAAAGCATGTTATGGTTAAATTACACTCCCAGTTTTGCACAGCTTGCAGGCCAGAATCATGCATCTGATTTTAGAATCTATACTCTTAATCATTATGCCAATCAAGGAATGTTTCTTTACATGAATATTTATTCTCTCAAAAATTTTATTATATATATTTTTATATTTATATTAAATATTTATATATTATAATAAAATACATATCTATCGATATATCTACCTATCTATACACACACACTCTGTGCTAAACACGATTCTAGGCACTGGGAATATAAAAATAAAAAAATAAAAATAGAAATTTTACTTTATGGAGCTTAGTTTGTCTATTTCCTTTCCTCCCACTGACTTCTTTACTGAACCCTCTAAGAAGCCAGTGATTTGCTAAATGTCACTGTAGAGTAGTTTGTGTTTTTTCAAGTTTTATATAAATGGAATCATACAGTATATACATTTTTTTGCTTAACTCATCATAATTTCTTTAATCCATTGTAATTATTTTGAGACTTATCTTGTTATTGCATATATCAATAGTTAATTCCTTTTTCTTGCTGAGTAGTAGTCTATTTTATGGATATACCACAATTTGTTTACAATTCATTCATTGAAGGACATTTGGGTATTTTCATTTTTTGATGATTGCAAATAAAGCTGCTATAAAAATGTATATAGGTCTTTGCACAAATGTATGTCTACATTTCCTTTGGAAAAAACCTAGGAGTAGAATTGTTGGGTCATTTGTTAAGTGTGTTTTTATTTTATAAGAAACTGCCAAGCTGGTTTACAAAGTAGCTGTGCTATTATGCATTTCCACCAATAGTTTTTTTAAATTTTTTTTTTCAACGTTTATTTATTTTTGGGACAGAGAGAGACAGAGCATGAACGGGGGAGGGGCAGAGAGAGAGGGAGACACAGAATCGGAAACAGGCTCCAGGCTCTGAGCCATCAGCCCAGAGCCTGACGCGGGGCTCGAACTCATGGACCGCGAGATCGTGACCTGGCTGAAGTCGGACGCTTAACCGACTGCGCCACCCAGGCGCCCCAATTTCCACCAATAGTTTTTGAGAATTCCACTTGGTCTGCATGTTTGCCAGTCCTTGTTAGGGTCAGTTGTTTTAGTTTTAGCCATTCCAATAAGTGTGTATGGTGTCTTGTGGGCTTTGTTTGCATTTTCTAATGGTTAGTGGGATGTCAAAGCATTTTTTTCATGTGCTTATTTATTTACTACCTGTATATCCTCTTTGATGAAGAATCTGTTCAGAAATTTTACCAGTTTTTCAATTGAGTTGTTTATTTTCTTTTGATGAAGTTTTAGAGCTTTTAAAAATATATTCTGGATATAGATCATTTTCAAGTATGTGCTTTTTAAAAATGTTTTTATTTATTTTTATGACAGAGTTATTTTATGAACAGGGGAGGGACAAAGAGAGGAGGAGGACAGAGCATCTGAAGCTGGCTCTGTGCTGACAGCAGCGAGCCTAATGCAGGCCTTGAACTCAAACCCATGAGATCATCACCTGACCCAAAGTCGTATGCTCAACCGACTGAGCCACCCAGGTGCCTCAGGTATGTGCTTTATAAATATCTTACACACTAGGTGGCTTGCTCATTTATTCTCTTAATATATCTTTTGATGAATAAATACTTCAATTTTAATAATGTCAGATTTGTTGATTTTTAAAGTTTTATGTATTGTGCTTTTATTGTCCTATCTAGAAACTCTTGTTTAATCCGAGATGACAAATATTTTTCTTCTATGTTTTTGTCTAAAAGTTATAGAGTTTTGGGTGTTACATTTAGGTTTATGATCCATATTGAGTTAATTTTTGTATATAGTGCAAGTTATGGATTGAAGTTCATTTTTTTTTTTCCGTATGGATATTCAGTTGTTCCAGTACCATTTGTTGAAAGCAGTACTTTCTCCACTGAATTGTCTTGGCATCACTATTGAAAATTAGTTGTTCAAATATGTGTGGGCCTCTTTCTGGATGCTGTTATGTTTGTTTGACTTGTTAGTCTTATGTCAATACCACAGTGCCTTAATTACTGTAGCTTTATAGTAAGTCTTGAAATCGGGTAGTTTCAAGTCCTGCAACATTTTTTTTTTTTCAAGATTTCTTTGGCTATTCTTGGTTTTTCACACTGCATACAAATTTTAGAATCGGCTTGTCAATTTTTACCCAAAAAAACTGCTGGTATTTTGGTGAAGATTGCATTGAATCTATAGATAGATTCTTTGGGAATCTTTGGGAATTCTTTGGGAAGAATTGACATTTTTATAAAGTTAACTTTTCTGACCTCTGAACAAGAACATAACTATTTATTTAGATCTTTAATTTCTCTCTGCAATATTTTGTATTTTTCAGTGTATAAATTATTCACATTGTTTTTCAGATTTATCCTTAAGTATTTCATATTGATTGATGCTATTATAAATATTTGAAATTTTAATTTCCAATATTTTATCTCTACTATATAGAAATATAATTGATTTCTGTATATTGATCTCATATCCATTAACATTGCTAAACCCACTTACTAGTTTTAGCAGCTTTTTTAGTCAATTCCATTGGAGTTTTATATATAAGGTCATTTTGGCTGCAAAAAGCTTTACTTCCTTTCCCATAGGGATGCCTTTTTCCCCCTGCCTAATTGTACTGGCAAGAACCTCCAGTACAATGTTGAATAGAAATGCCGAGAGTGGCCATCTTTTTCTTATTCCTGATCTTACTGGGAAAATATTCTGTCTTTCACCATTAAGTATGATATTACTTGTATATTTTTCATAGATGGCCTTTATCAGGGTCAGGAAGTTCACTTTTATTCCACATTTGCTGGGAGGAATGAATGTTGGATTTTGTCAGATGCTTTTTCTATGTCTATTTAAATCATCATATAATTTTGTTTTGTTTCTTAGTTAATTTGTTTCTTAGTTAGTGTGGTGAATTACATCACTTGCTTTTGTATAAATCAACCTTAGGTGCCTAGCATAAACCCCATGGTCATAGTTTTTATATTTTGTTGGATTTGATTTGTTAAAAATTTTAAATAATTTTTATATCTATGTTCATGAGGGATATTGGCCTATAGTTTTTTCTTGTGATGTACATATGTAGTTTTGGTATCAGAGTAATGCTGACCTCTTAGAATGAATTGGTAGTTATTCCTTTCTCTTCAGTTTTCTGAAGATGTCATATAAAATTGATATTTTTTTTCTTCTGTAAATATTTGGTAGAACTCATCAGTGTTCTCACATGGACCTGCACCCTTCTTTGTGGGTAAATTAATTAAAACCTCCCTGTATTCAATATACAATAGAGCTAGTTAGGTTATATATTTCTTCTTGAGAGAGCTTTTCTGATTTTTATCCTTCCAGAATTTGTTCGTTTCCTCTAACTTTTCAAGTTTACTGGCATAAGGTTGTTCATTATATTCCTTTATTATGCTTTTAATGTCTGTAGAAATTGTAGTGATGTTACCTCCTTCATTCCTGACATTTGTGACCTGTGTCTTCTCTCTCTTTTTCCTAATCACTCTGGCTAGAGGTTTATGCCAATTTTAGTCACCTCAAAAAAAATCAATATTTGATTCTATTGATTTTCTCTATGGTTTTTCTATTTCTTATTTCATTGACTCCCCCCCCACCCCTGCCACCCCGATCTTTACCATTTCCTTTTGCTTAGTTTGATTTTCATTTGCTCCTCTTTTCCTTATTTCTTAAAGTGGATGCTGAAGTCATTGATCTGAGGCATTTCTTCTTTTCCAATGTAAGTATTTGGTACTAAAACTTCCCCCTGGGTATTGCTTTAGTAATACTCCACAAAATCTGATATGTTGTGTTTTCATGTTCATTCAGTTCAGAATAGTTTCTTATTTCTTTTTTGATTTATTCTTTGACCTATGGGTTATTTAGAAATATGTTATTTAGTTTCAACATATTTGGGGATTTTCTAGAATTTTTCTATTTTGATTTTTAATTTAATTCCTGTGTTAGAGTACACATTTTATATGACTTGAATTATTATAAATTGGTTAACCTGTTGTATGGCCTAGAATATGGTCTATCTTGGTAAATGTTCTGTTTGTATTTGAAAAGAATGTATATTCTGCTGTTATTGGGTACTGTGTTCTATGAATTAAGTCAAGTTGGTTGATAGTATTGCTTAATTCTTTTATACCCTTGCTGATTTTCTGTCTTGTTCAGTAACCTCTTACTCTGCAATAGATAATCCAATGTTGATGCTATTTGGTATATTTTCACTTCAGGCATTGTAGCTTACATTTCTAGAAATTCTATGTGGGTCCTTTTTTCTATATGTCTCTCAGTTTTTGAATGTATGGAATACATAATAACTATTTTTACACTTTTTTCTGGAGAAAGTAAAGAAAGCTTCCCTGAGACCTAAAGCATAAGTAGACATTTGCTATGTGAAAGAAGAAGAAAAGCAGTAGAATGCAGGAAAAAAAAAATAAGATTCCAAGCAGAATAAATAGCATGTGTAAAGGCCCTCAAACAGGGAGGAATTTGGAATTTTCAAGGAATATAGAGAAGGTCAGAATGTATGGATCGGATCAGAATTGTGAAGAGAGGAAGAGTAAAGAAAGATATGCTTGGGAAGAATGAAGGCAGCAGATGATACAAGTCCTTCTTTGCTTGTATCTCAGTCAGCAGTGGGCTACATTATGCTGTGATAACAAATATCCCCCAAATTTTAATGACTCAGAACAATAAAAGGTTATTTCCTGCTCATGTCACATATCCGTAGGAAGGTGATTGAGACCCTGCACCACATCTTCATTTGGGATCAAAGGAACAACTCCTAACTGGGACATACCAGCC
Source organism: Herpailurus yagouaroundi (assembly GCF_014898765.1). Lineage (NCBI taxonomy): Eukaryota > Metazoa > Chordata > Mammalia > Carnivora > Felidae > Herpailurus > Herpailurus yagouaroundi. The sequence goes on along the minus strand of NW_024412428.1, from coordinate 14,794,829 downwards.
TCAAAAGGGAAAGGGAAAGAACCTTGGTAAGCTACCATAGAGCTTTGAAATCATCTGTCTAGAACTGGCATATTCACTTCTACTCACATTGCATCGGACATAGCAAGTTTCATGGCTAAGCTAAATGTCAGTGGGATGGGAGGAACAGCAAATATTTGGTAACAATAATACAATCTACTTAGGGGCATCTGGGTGGCTCAGTCAGTTAGGCATTGGACTCTTGATGCTGGCTCAAGTCGTGATCTCATGGTCATGAGATTGAGCCCTGTATTGGGTTCTGTTCTAAGCATGGAGCTGCTTGGAATTTTCTCTCTCCCTCTCTCTCTGCCCCTCCCCTGCTCATGCTCTCTCTCTCAAAATAAATAAACTTTAAAATAAAAAAAGACTTACTCCCTTTAAAATAATAATAATAATAATAATAATAATAATAATAATAATAATGCAATCTACTTAATAACACAAAGGATTTTGATCTTTATCTGAAGAACAGTGGAAAAACCAGCTTCAGATGAAGTTTAAGCACTATATCTGTTAAGATTAGTCTTTATTTTTAGAAAAAAAAATAAAAGTCACTTAAAGTCAGAGAAGTAAGTTGGATAATCATAGTAAATAACATTGCATCAAAAATAGGAAAAAAAATTATAAAAGTAAAATTGATTTTTCTGTGAAATTAATATAAAACTGTGATAGCATAATTGTAATGATTATAACTGCCCAGCATAACTATCTTAAAAGGAATGGCAATCATTTGCATATGTAGCTTCTGATGTTTGTTTTTAAAAACTCATTACTTTAATAGTATCTTGAGCACTGTATTCTAAATTTTTTTTTTTTAACGTTTATTTATTTTTGAGACAGAGAGAGACACAGCATGAACGGGGGAGGGGCAGAGAGAGAGGGAGACACAGAATCGGAAGCAGGCTCCAGGCTCTGAGCCATCAGCCCAGAGCCCGACGCGGGGCTTGAACACGCAGACCGCGAGATCGTGACCTGAGCTGAAGTCGGACGCTCAACCGACTGAGCCACCCAGGCGCCCCTTGAGCACTGTATTCTGATGACTGTTTTATAGACTTAGAGCACATTGTAAAACTGAATTTTATACTGCAATTACACTGAATGTTATTTAATCTTTTTTGCAATATAAACAATGGTGGATTTGAGAGTATTACTGTTTTTGTCCTAGTGCCTCCAGAGAAGGAACAAGCAAGCACCCAGAGAGCTAAGCCAGCCCTCAGACACAGCTAGATGTGATCCTTTGAAGCCAGAATTCCACCTTGTTCTAGAGTTTGAAAGAAAACCAGGCCTCTGGAGGAAATCTCCTTAATGGGGATGGGGTCTGTGACAGTAAAATCAGGGATAAAGAAAATCTAAATCTGACATTATTTCTCTTTAAGGAAACAAGTCTTGCCTTTCAGTGACCATCTGTATGCCGGGTTCACGTCCATGTCCCAGCAGAGAAAAATGCATGGGAGGCAGAAGGCATCCCTCTGTAGCTCCGAGATTAGGTCCAGTGTCCATAATACTGTTTATAGCTCTATGGTAGTACATGCCAGATAACTTAAGTGATATGTGAATATGACTTACTTCCCCATAGACCGTGAATTCCTTAATGGTAGGAACAGTGTTTTATCCAACTTTGTATCCACCGCCTAGCATAGTGCCTGGCAGATACTCAGTCAAACAGATATAGGAAGAGAAGGCCATTGATCTAGCCATTTGTTCCTATGAACAAGCTCGGCAGTGGCTCCATTAGAAGTGAGAGACTTTCAAGACTCTTTTGGTAAAGTCCAGGAAGAGCTCCAGACGGATGCTCAGCGTGAAGAAGGCAGCAAGCCAGGAGGTGTGCTGGCAGGAAGCTACATCCAGAGACTCACCTGAGAGAAGCTCCTGCCAGCAGAATGGGCAGCAAGACCCACAGATGAAAGCAGGAGAGCCTGAGCCAAAACTGGGAGGACGTTGGAAACCTTGAAAGAAAGGCCTCAGACTCTATCATTCATTGCTTTTTGCTTGATATTAGATGTTTCTTTCATGCCTTGTGACTAGTATGTTTGCCAGGAGAAGAGCCCTGGGTTCTCCAGCAACCTAGGTTCTTCAGGGTTTTAGATGGGCATTAGAACCGACAAAATGATGACCCTCTCTCCAGTTGAACCTGAGCATATCAGGCTCTGAGCTCCTTATTGGGGGCACCATATCTTACTCATAGTCACCTCCAACATGAAGTGACAGGAGCAAAGTCTGTGTGCCATAAGTACATATGGAGGATGGCCTCAAATAATATCTTGTATAATTATACAGCTATGCCCTGATTAATTCATACATGTATATTCAATATGAACTCTGTTAGTAACTTATCTCCCATCTGTTTCATAAAAGGAAAAGAAAATTAATCAGTTATGCTTGGATTCTGAGGAGTTTTGCTCGTTTTTAGAGCCTAGTAAATGTAAACTTTCGAGAGCTTCATTCTTTCTCCAGGAGTGGTAACCACCTAGGCCTTCTGCTTCTAGTTTGTAAATTCATTGTCTCCCAATTCTGGACCATGACTCAGACCATTAGCAAGTCATTGTTTATGTTAATAGGTGTTAGGCAAACTGTGATCCTATAGGCAAATAAACAGGGAAATCTGGGTCAAACAGCTAAACTGGTTAGTATCTTTATTGTAGGCCTCCTTAGAATTTCTAATATGTTAGTGTACTCTAGAGAGTGGGCATGCATCATTTCTCAACTTATGTGACCTCAGAACCCTTCCCTTGCAGATATCTCCTAGAAATAATGTCCTGCTTAGCCTGTTTTGGGATTTCTTGGAAAGTGGGAGCCAGGAGCTTCAAGTAAGGCCCTCTCATATGCACTCAGCTCTGCCTTTGGGAATGATACAGGCCACACTGAGCCATGGCCACAGAACAGACCTTGCATCATTATTGTAGATGACTTTGGGTGCACCTCTCTGGGGTTTAGTTCCTCTTTTTGAGACATAAAGAAATTAGATACCTCTGGACAATATCTAAAGTCACATCTATTCTGTTGTTCTGTGATATTCCATCCTGAACTTTGACAGGAAGACATTACCAAAACAATAGCATTCTTTATATCTCAAGGACAACACATAAGAAAATTTAAGCTCCCTTAGTGCTGTAGCAATTTCTGTGATTGCTTCACTCCCTGTGCTACCCCTAAGAGGACAGATTGGGGTGTTGCTCCATTTTGCTGATAGGTGATAGGCACCTTACAGTTGGCTCTGTCTTGTTATTCCAACCTTCTCCCCAACCATCCAGTCCTTCTACCCTTCTTCCCATGCTACAGCAACCTATTCATCCTTCTCTTCTTGAAATACCTTTCCTTTCCCTTCTGCCTCTGGCAACCCCTACTTATCCTTCCAAACATCACATCATCTGTGAACCCCACCCTGACTTTCCTGGGAAGAGTCAGAGTGCCCCAAGCACCACAACATTTTGAGCATTTTCGTGGTGTGTACCAAGTGCATTGTACTTGTATTATCCTTGCTCAGATAATGATAGGCTCTTGATCAGTGTTGAACATTGATAAGAATTTCTGGCTTCCTGGTTCAATGAACAAAAGACATTTCTGGTCTCATGGTGTCTAATACGAGGACCCCACTTCACAACATAAGACTAGTACCTGGGCATCTATAGTTGACTGCCACATTCTAATAAAGGGACAGCCACCCGGGTAATTTGTCACATTCTAGTCTGGAATTTGAACATTGAGTCAATGAGCAAAAACTCTGAAAACAATAGGAGTTAATTAATGAAAATCACAGTGACCTGAGCATACCAGTGGCAGAGCAAGACTAATATCCTATTTTATTAGCCTTAGTTATAGGTTCCTGAAACTGCTAGAACCACCTTAATTACTGCCTGTTTTCAAGTATTGTTCTCTATCCTTCTCAATAATGCTATGAACTCCTGATAAACTTAAGCTACACTAGAACCTGATTCTGTGTTGCCACCAAAAAATTCTGACGCAAGGAGACAGGAGGAGGTCCAGTGGGGCATTCACAATTAGAATGATGAATGTTCTGGATTTGCATATGAAACTGAAGGTTCAGGGGTGCCTGGGTGGCTCAGTCAGTTGAGCTTTCGAGTCTTGGTTTTGGCTTGGGCCATGATCTCATGGTTTGTGGGTTCCAGCCCCGCAGTGGGCTCTGCACTGACAATAAGGAGCCTGCTTGGAATTCTCTCTCTCCCTCTCTCCCTGTCCCTCCCCCCACCAAAGTAAATAAATAAAAACATTTTTAAAAAGAAACTGAAGATTCAAATCTATGAGAGTAGAGAAATAATCATTTTTTCAAAAGCATAGAGAACCTGTAGTGATTAATACAATTGCCATGTATTTTTTAAATTAGTGGATACTAAAGATTCAATTGCAATTCTCTGGAGGATTGTAAAATTTTTTGACATTAAAAAGAAATTCTTGCCTTGAGTTGGAAAATGTTTTTATGCAACACCAAAAGCATAATCCATACATAAAAGAGGGGGGAAAAAAGCAACAGAAGTTGCTTTACCAAAATTAAAACTTTCTTCTCTATAAAGAATACTTCAATAAAATGAAAAAACAAGCTACAGACTGGGAGGAAAATATTTGCTCATCACATATCTGACAAAAGACTTGTATCCAGAATATATAAAGAACCCTCAAAACTCAACAATAAGAAAACAAAAATCCCATTAAAAATTGACAAAAAAATCTGAACAGATATTTCATCAAAGAAGATATACAGAAGGCAAATAAACACACGGAAAAATGCTCAGTGTCATTAGCCACAGGGAAATACAACTTAAAACTACAATGAGATACCACCATACTCCAATCAGAAAGCCTAAAGTATAAAGAAACTGACAATGCCAAGCACTGACAAGGATGCAGAGCAAACAGAATTCTCATATATAGTTAGAGGGAATACAAAATTGTACAGCTATCTTGGGAAATGGTTTGGCAGTATCTTATTACCATGTTAAACATGCCGTTACCAAGTGAACCAGTAGTCCTTATTTCTGGGCATTTACCTAAAGGAAACAAAAACTTATGTTCATATAAAAACTCATATGTGAATGTTTATAATTAGCTTTATTCATAACCAGCTACAACTAAAAACCACCCAAATTTCCATCAACAGGTAAAGGGAAAATCAAATTGTGGTATGTACATGTAATGGAATACTACTTAGCAAGGCAAGATATGAAATATTCATACATGGAACAACATGGATGAATCCCAGAAGCATTTTGCTAAGTGAAAGAGGCCAGACCCAAAAGGCTACATACTATATGACTTAGTGACATTCTGGAAAAGGCAAAACTATACAGACAGAAAATAGATCAGTTGTTGCCATGGCGAGTTGACTCCGAAGGGACAGCAAAGGGAATTTTTGGAGGTGATGAAACTGATCTCTATCATGTTGGATACATGACTCTATATTATTAAACACCCATAAAACTATATACTAGAAAGAGTAAATTTTGCTATATGAAACTTAAAAAATAAGTTTAAAAAAAAGATCTTTGTTTATGAAGCCTAGGGCGTTTTTGAAGGGTGAGGAAAGCTGATCCTTGTCAAAACAGTAAAAATGAAGAAAAACGAGTTGTAATATTTAGGTCACATTAATGTTTATATAATTACAAATAAAAATACATGGTACAGAATTCATAAAACTTTGGGACTTTCTGTATACCATAATTAAAACACTAGCACTTTTTACAGAGTTCCTAACGTTTGTTTAAACCCTGATAGAACACATGGTTTGTTGAATTTCATTTTCATGGTTGATCAGAAAAGCCCTATATTCTTCCCTGTGGATCACAAACAGAATCCTCTCCTTACCCATGTAGAATTCAAGGTAAAATGTTTGAAATTTTGTTTACTTGATCTTTTCACTGGTTTTCTTTTCTTGTAAAGGTTTTTAAAATCAGAGAACAAGTCTAAAGTTTGTATCAGTTGAAAGGATCGTTTTATTGGGGCTTCACTGAAGTGAAGCTGTTGCACTTTCCTTGGAATGAAAGTGTTTCTTCATGGTAGAAGCTTATCGATCAGAGCACCGGGTGCCCAATGATTTTATGAGAGCAAAATCATCTTGCTTTAAAACAAAGTTAAAAATCAATTTATTGAAAGATGGACACACTACTGAGTATTTGAGGACAAATTAAAATTCGGATTCCTTTTGCATTCATGAACAAATGTTATGTTTTTAAGTTAATGAAAAGAAAAACTACTTCTTTAATATGACATGAACTTTCCTGGTAAAATTTGTAGATGAAACTGAAGCAATGAAGTGTTTCCAAATTAGTAAGCCATTCTGTTAATGAGGATGCCCATCAGGAGTGCCATTCCTGCTCAGGGTCACCTATTACACTAAAACTTTCCAAATATATTTCATTTCAGCCCTTGAACACCTCACAGCACCAGCATGATACATGTTTTCTCGTGTCATAGGCTTCCTGTGCTACCGGAGTTAGAGCAACGTTTACTTTTCAGCAAATACAACATCCCTTCTAAGGACAACCATTTCTGTCCCAAGGGAAACAAGTGCTGCTGAGTCCAAGCTGAGAACCAAATTATTCTGTAAGATAGGATCATGCATTGTAGGAAAAAAAAAAAAAACTTATTCAGTCAGATTTTCTGTTTTTGTCAATAGAACAAAGTAGAGAGTTTTGAAAGCTAATTGGTTTCTTTTCAGGTCCCTTGGATACGTTTTTTTTTACTTGGATATATAAAGTGGTTTCCCAAAAGCTTTAATTTGGCGCTAAAACAGGAAACCTGCCTGCCTGAACATTCAGGACAGTAAATCAAGATGGGATAATATTCTAGAGGTTGTCCCCACAACTGAGAACACAAGGAAGGACTCTCGGGAGGCATTAACTCACACCTTCAACAATAACCAAAGCCAGTGGAATAGGTGACATGACACAAGAGAGTAAGGACGTCATCTGCAGTTCTGCGGTTCTCCCCCAAATACCAAGACAATTATGTATGTTCAGTCAACGCTTACTGACATGAATCAGTGCAACCCATTCCTTACGTGTTCTGTACTTTTAGAGATAATCATAATGGCTAACATTTATCTCATGTTTATTCTGTGGTAGGCTTTGCAGGCATTTTCTTATTTAATACCCACATCAACACCAGAGAAATGAATGCTAATATCATCCCCTTTTATAGATGAGAAAATGTGCCCTGAGAGATTAAATCATATGCCCGACATCAAAACATGGGTATGTGCTGGTGACAGTATGAGAATCCCAGAAATCCAGATCCTGTCTATACTCAGAGCCACCACACTATACTGTGTATGATGACCAGCCTAAGTGGAAAAGGGTCTATAAATTAAACAAGGAAGGAGGAAAAGAAGATGACACTGATTTTAATGGAGAGAATGGAAGAGAGACAAAGGACGAAGCTGAAACACGACAACCCCTTTTCTTTCAAGCTTAGCAATCTATGTGTCCTTTGCAACTTGGTTTAAGGAAACCATCATGACAGCCATTACTCAGTGGCTGTATCTGAGCAGAAGCCATTCATCGTCCTCTGATCTTTTCATCTTTACTCATTAGGATATGATGGATAGCTCTCCAAACAGGCAAAACTAAGGTAATGTGCCATAGCCGATCCAAGAAAACATTGTTTCCTTGACCTTGAGCCACTCACTGTCCAAGTTAGTTGCTGTGGGTCTGCTTCATGGTTACCACAGGACTGAGGAAACATTTGCGGCATATCCAGTGTGGCACCACCAGGAAACGAAGCACTGATAGGAAGGGAGGGCCTATGTTCACTGTCCCCAGAAGGCAGCAGCTGCTGGGAGCTCTGATTTCCACACTCCTCCCTTGAAGCTTCCTGGAAGCCCCAGCCTGAGAGATTTTGCCCTGATGTCAGGCTGTGTGGACACTTCATCCTCAGAGGACTCAGGGACTATAGAGAGAGTGTGCTAACTTCAAATCTGCTTGTGAGGTAAATGATACAGAAAGCTAACTCAGGATTTGTGTACACACAAAGGAAAACTGAATGGTCCTCAAGCCTATGTATGAGTCTTTCCATGACTTCTGTCAACTCAAGGAAGATAGAGAAGCCACAAAGCAAAGACCTCCTTCCCCTGCAGGCCCTAGTGCTGGGTCCCTTCAGGGAAGGCTCGCAAGCTCTGTTTGCGCTAAACATGTGGTTCCCAGACTTCTGTTTTCACGGACTGGCAAAATGGCTGAAAACATTTTAGGGCTAATAAAGTACCAACTATTTCTTCTGCCTAGTATGGACATTAAAACAAGCAAATTGACAGAGGCACCTGGGTGGCTCAGTCAGTTGAGCCTCTGCCTCTTGATTTAGGCTCAGGTCATGATGTCACCGTTCATGGGTTCAAACCCTGCATTTGGGCTCTGCGCTGGCAGTGTGGACCTGCCTGGGATTCTCTCTCTCCCTACCTCTCAGCCTTTCTCTTGCTCAAAGCAAACTGACAAACACCTATCTACTGTTTGCCCTCATATCATAATAAGGAGGATGTTTTAACACCAAAAAGGACTTAAGCTAAAGGATATCTTAATACCAAAGTGTTATTAAGTCAAAGGAAAAGCTCATCACAAGAGGCAGTCATTCTGTCCTATATACATGAATGTTACATTCTCTTTATTTTCTGAGTGTTGTCACAAACCAATGCTACAACCCAGCTCTTGGAAACCACTGCTGTATATCTCTCTAAACCATTTAGATCTGCCACTCTTTCAGAATCTTGGAAGATTACAAAAAAAAAAAAAAAAAAAAAAAAAAAAAAAA
>NW_024412428.1:14592164-14785960 GCF_014898765.1 Herpailurus yagouaroundi | reverse complement strand
ATATATATATACACACACACACACACACACACACATATATATAAACTTGGAGGAATGTATGGGATAAAGGCAGGGACCATTTCCAGTGGAATAGGGCTATCCATGCAGTAGCCCAGATCTCTCTCATGCAAAGAGTTTAACAGAACTGGGTATGAGGCCAAGCGCCCCACACATATACTTGCTGTGTGAACTTTGGCATGTAATATAGCTTCCTTGGACCTCAGTTTCCTCATCTGTAAAATAGGGTGACTAATACCCTGTAGGAAAGCGAGGGAATTAATGCAAGAAAGCACCTGGCCTGATGCCTGGCTTCTTGTGAGCTTCCTCATCCTCTTCCCCAGGGTGGCACTCCTGCCTGCTATGACTCATCTACCCTAACACATCTCAGGACTTTAACCTACTAGGTTTCAGTAGGTATTTGTGGAATGAACAAAGGAGTGAACAAAGCATGTGGAGAGAAGGAGAGCCTCATACTCTTCAGGCAAGTGCCTACAGGAGTTCTTCTCCTTCCTGAAATATGACCCCAGACCATTTGAATTGCCTTCAGTGACAGCATTTAAAGAGGAGCATTTGTTTCCTCTGCAGCCTCCATGGGGTGAATCCTTCAGCCATTCTCGAGTTTCCTTGCAGGTATCTGCTCTGTCTCCCCAGTGGCAGGCTGATCTCAATAACTGCTGGACCCTCATGTGGACTGACTACTGTTTCCATCCTCATTTCTTACCTACCTTGATTCCCAGCTGAGACTGAGTGATCCATCATTATAATGACTCATTGGCATTACTCCACTGTGTCCTTGCCTCTCTCTCCACTATGGCCCTCGCATGGCAAAACTCTGACCCTTGTTAACTACACCCCTCTATCAACTCTGAATCTTCATCTGCACTAATGAGTACATCTGGAGGACACATTCAGCCTTGTCTATGGTCTCACTGGAAACTTATGACTGTTAACCTCAAGTGGACCCTGGTGCTGCTTAGAGATACTGTTCTATTTCCCTGGTCTAATCCCTGCCCTGTGTCATACCTTCTGTTCTCTCCCCTGACCCCCAGACCTCCCCCTACCCCATCTTAACTTAGGTGGAGATCCGGCTTTCTATTCCACAGAGCAAACAGAGGAAACCAGAAGAGAACATCCACATGCTTCTACCATTTCATCTGCTTTTCTGAACCAGTGGCCAGACCCTTTGTCTCTCCTGCTCTGGTGGATGAACTTTCCTTCAGCCAACAGACCATGCTTCAGGGAAACAAAATTAAAAGTTGTGGCCCCTGATCCCATGCAGTATATGATCTAATGGGGAAACATGGAAGTAAACAAACAAACAAAAAACAGAATAATAAGATTCACACCTCCCAAGGGACAGATCTAAGCAGCAGATGAAACACAAAAGAAGGAGCATTGGGTCTTCCTGGATGCAAAACCAAGGCAGGCTCTGCATTTGCATGGACCTGAAGGAGAAGTGCTTCTCTCCATGCTGGGGAGAAGTGCTACAGGGTGAGGAAACTGCATGTAAGAAGGGGGAAAGCTCTATTAAAGGAAAGCCCAATTACTAAAACCATGCAGCCATAGACATTGTCCACCATTAGCCATCTAGCAGCCAAAAAATAATAAAGCACCCAAAGAGTGTTAACTCTGTGAATCTGAAACCATCTGTTGACGGCAAACATCAGCCCATGGTATCATCCTTGCCTTCCAGTTGCTTATAAGCAACATGGAGCCTGGCAATGGCCAGAGAACCAGCCTGTGGATAGCAGACAACACCCAAGACATGAGAATCGGATGCAGACAACGAATGGCCTCTGGGTTCTAGTCTTTGCCTTGACATTTACCAGGTGGAGCTTTGGATAAGCCACCCCTTCTCTGGACCTCTACTCACCTCATCTGTAAAACAAAAGGTTTGGATTAATGGCATTCCCAAGGTCCTTCCAAACTCAGACTCTGAATGACCTCTGAATGAATATATCTGTTATGGTCTAAATGTTTTTGTCTCCTCGAAATTCAGGTGGAATCATACGGTATTTGTCTTTTTTGTGGTTGCTTTCTCTCATTCTGCATAATGTCCTCAAGGCTCATCCATGTTGTAACAGGTGTCAGAATCTCCTTCCTTGTCAATGCTGAGTACTCTTGCATTGTCTGGATGGACCACAGTTTACTGATCTACTCATCTATCAATGGGCAGATATAATATCTACATTAATTTCTCATACCTTAAAATATTTGTTGAATATCTTCGAAAATCCTATGAGTCATTTACCATTAACTTTGTTGTTTAGCTTTTTATTTTGAAAAATGTCAGATATAGGACAAGGTACAATTCAAGGTACAATTCGACCAGGTAGAATTCAAAAACTTAAAAGAAAAAAAAGCCACCTAGGAAATGGGCCTTTGGGAGGTAATTATGTTTAGATAAGGACATAGGGTGGAGCCCTCATTAATGGGATTAATGCCCTATTAACAGTAGTAAGGGAGCTTGGTGCTCTCTTCTCCTCAGCACATGGGGATAGAAGCAGAAAACAGCATCTGTGAAACCAGAAGTGGAACCTCACCAGATACCACATCTGCTGGTGTCTTGATCTTGGACTTCCCAGCCTCCAGATCTTTAAGAAATACATGTTTGTCATGTGAGCACCCAGTCTATAGCACGTTGTTACAGCAGTCTGAACTAAGGTAACATCAGAATTTTTAATTCATGGAAACAAAAAGAGAAGAAAGGTCTTTGAATTCAAAAGTTGAGATTGAGCTCTAATCCTTTTTTTTTTTTTTTTTTTTTTTAGTTTATTTTTTAAGAGAGAGAGAGAGAGCAGGGGAGGCCAGAGGGAGAGGTAGAAAGAGGATCCCAAGCAGACTCAATGCTGTCAGTGCAGAGCCCAATGCGGGGCTCAAACTCAGACCGTGAGATCTTGCATGACCTGAGAGAAAATCAAGAGCCGGACCCTGAACCGACTGGGCCACCCAGGTGCCCTGACGCTTGGGCTCTAATCTTAATAATGGCTCTTCTGGTTGGTGCGAGGTTCTGTGAGTGAAAGGAAACACTTGAACTCCTTGTTCTAAGGTGCTGCATTGTCAGGAAACATTTCTGATGTGCCTTTTAAAGTCTTACAAGATTTTTGAATAAAATGTGGGCAGATTTCTGTTCTCTCCATTGATAGGGAAATGACAGGAAAGTGTTGGATGGCGTCTGGTACCCCATCTTCATCTGGCTTTAAGTCTGAGTCAATACCACTTTGTTCTCCCCCAGTGAGTGCCCTAAAACTCTGCCAGTCTTTATTAATTGACCTTTATTCTCCCTGAAAAAGGCCTTCAGTCACACTTAGGATGAGAACTTAATCAGTGCTACCCTTGAGGCCAGTCTCTGGAATCTCACTCATAACACTTGCTCATTCTAATGACTTCATACCTCTGCTCTCCTGTAATCTGTTTGTACTTCCAACTAGCTAGTGTCACCACCTAGTGACAGCACTCACAGACCTACTTCCTCCTTGACCCTCAGAAAACTGGACCTGCTTTGCTTCCTTTGTGCATAAAGATAGAAATTGGAGATTTTGTCTCAACATCAACCCAAATCCATTCCTCAAGAAGACTATCAGGGATAAAATTAGCTATAGCCAAGGCAGACAGTAGCTTATCCTTCTCTCCTAAAGTTAACACCCTGCAAAGAGTTAATCGGATATGGTTTTTAAAGAATGACCCACAAGACCAAGAAAGAATTCATATAATAACTCGTATCAATTAGGTATTTACTATATGTCACGCACTCATAGAATTGTTTTATAGACATACTAGCCCATTGAGCTCTCCCAGCGAAAAAGCTATGAAGTAAATGTTACTATTAACGTTCCATTTTACAGATGAGGCTAAGCAAGGCTAAGTTACAGTTAATAAGTTGCAGGGGTGGCTGGGTGGCTCAGTCGGTAAGCATCAGACTCCTGATTTTAGCTCAGGTCATGATCTCACGGTTCGTGGGATCGAGCCCCGCATCTGGCTCTGTGCCGACAGCATGGAACCTGCTTGGGATTCTCTCTCCCACTCTCTCTCTTCCCCTCCCCAGTTCTAAATAAATAAATAAATAAATCTTTAAAAATTAAAAAAAAATAATTCGTAAGTGGCAGAGCTGGGTTCCCATGGTGACACTCTGGCTCTAGAACTTACACTCTATGAATAAAGCTATACTGTCTCTCCAGCTGCTCCCGGGTGTGTTTCCGCATACTTGCCTTTTATAACACTTATCACACTTTGATTAGGGTTCAGTTTCTATCTTCCACTAGACTGTGATCTCCATGAGGACAGGTCCCTGGGTGTATCCCTCACTACTATATCCTTATAACTAGCACCACAGCTGGCATAGAGTAAGTGCTCTGTAAATATTTATCGAGTGAGACTGAAAATGGCTTCTTTGCCAAATTCTGAGCAAATGAGTGAAATACAGTCGCTAGGTTCAGAGTTGAGCACTTGACGGAGACTGCATCAGGAATTCTCTCCCGCCATCTCTAAGGCTCCCTGGCGATGAGCACAACCTCGTTCATCACCATTATTTTCACAGAAGCGACTGAAAAGCAACTCCCAGTGGCCTTCCCCTTCCCCTGTCAATCCACATTCATATCTTTTCACTTTAAAAACCCTGAAACTGTTTCTCCTACAAAGCATAGCCCACTAATCTCCAGCCTTTTTCTGGGAGCCGGGAAACAAAGGCAGATGCAGAGACTCCTGCCTTTGTCCTCTGTGCCCCACTGGCTTCCTTCTCCCACCTGGAGTCAGCCTGGCCACAGGGATCAGGTTTAGTAAGGCCTCCCACATTTACAGCAAATCTGCTTTCGTGTGGATACTTGTGCCTGGGAGACCTTAAAGCAAAGACCTCAGGACCAGGGGCTGACCAGCAGGGATTACTGTGAATCAGCTTGAATCTCAGGAGTCTCCTGGAGAGCTGAAGCAGACCAGCCTCTGGGGACGGTAACCTAGCAACCGCTCAGCTCTCGGCAGCCCTCCTACAGCGCAGCACCTTCTCCGAAGTTACCTGACCCCGTTTCTACCATAGCCTAAAAGGGTGGAGGTGATACTGAGGCTAGAGATGGGCCTGAGTAAGAGTGCGCATGCACACATCCACACATGTGCATGTATGTTGGTGGGTAGATTGAAAAAAAAAAAAAGGGGGGGGTGAGGATCCTGCCACTAAACCTGCTTTCCCGTCTCTCAACCAAGACCCATTGGTGACTCCAAAGGCTGAAAGTGAGCTAGACATTGCTTCAGAAAATATCAGGAGAGCCAGCCCCATGTGGCACATCATCTTCATAACAGTATCCTTATAGCAGTGGCAATAACTAAGAACCTATCTTAGAACAGCCCCTGTTTCTCGAGCACCTGTTATGTATTGGGCATGGTGCCAAGCACCTTACAAACATTATTTTATTAAATTGGCAGGTCCTGTCCATGCCCTTTTTACAGAGAAGAAAACCGAAGCTCAGAGCCATCAGACACCTTGCCCTGAGTCACAAAATTAGTGAGTGGCTCTGGTGCCGGAGCTCCACCAGCATCTGTAGCACAGCCTAAATAGGCGTTGGTCTTGTCACCTGTCAGTGAGGAGAATAATGCCAGCCTTGCCTGTTTCAGTGGGATCAAAGGGGACGAGTGATGTGAAAATGCTCTGAAACACACATCCAAGTGGGTAATTAAAGGTGGTGGTAGAGGAATCCTTTCCTGCACGGATATCATATGTTACTTGGGAGGAAATGTCTCACACTGATTTGTCTGTGTCCTCAGAGGGAATATAGAACCTCTTAGTAAATATGCATTGAGTGAACAAATGAATAAACACATGGAAATCAGCTTTTAGATCTGATGGTTATATGTCCCGTCCCAATACATTGAAACTAGTTGAACGAACCATTTGGCTTTAAAATTCTTCCCTCCAAGTCCCTGGCCAATGCCATGCGGTGCCTCTACTTCCCCTCTGAGAAAACCTCACCACCTACACCTGCAGGTATGAATCTAAGAGGCTATCCTTCTTGTCCCCTGGGAAGAGGTGTACATTTGCTCCAGTGAAAATGGGCAGAAGTAAGAAGAGCAAATATTTCGTTTGCTAGGAACCAAAATAGAATAACAGCACCAACAATTTTTAACATGAGATTTTAATTATGGCTCATGGTCTCACTTTTGACAGGATTATTTTTGTGATTCATACATGTATTTATGCATCTATTCATATAGCTAGATAGACAGACATTTGCATATATTGTTTTTAAACATCAATCAGGACAACTGTGCATGGGAGTGGGAGAACCCCTAACGCTGCATTGCACTTGTGGGGGAATATGGAAAGAGTGGGAAAGGTGGCATTGCATTCGGTCCCACAAAGCTCTGCCTGCTCTCTGAAAGGCCATGGTCTTTCCCAGTAGGTAGCATACAGTCGGCCACAGCTGGAGTCACCTCTGGGATGTGCCACTGCCACCAGTCAGCTATGATGGGAACTTGGCTCATACTGGCAGCCACCTCTGTCCACACCAGTGTTCGGCAAATGAAGCCCCAAGCGGAAATCTGCCAATTTAAAGGAAGTGGTGCTCTGTGGGTATGCTGTTCCCTTTGAACCTCAGTGAAATAATCACTGCTTCACATCTTTTATTGCCGTGTCATTAATCTGATATGGGCGGGGGGTGGGAGGATATCAGTAGACAATTTCTAAGGAAGGAAGCATTTTAGTGGGTAGCTGAGAACCAGAGAATCTTCCCACTGGCTTGGGGTAGAGGAGCAGTGCTGGGAGAGCCGCACATCCTTGACATCAGGGTGACCCAGCAGATGGAAGTGAAAGCATGATCCTCGCCATCTGGGTAACCCATGTGTGGAAAGCTGGTGGTTTCACACATGTACACACTCTTTGCAAAACAGCATATGTTACAGCCACCCAGTATCATCCATGACCAAAACCTGTTAGAATTTGTAAACAGCTTGGAAGAACAACAAGAAAACTCTTAATTGGGGTCTATTTGGGCTTCCTTTATCGAAGTGAGTGTCATGTTAAAGTAAGGTCTTGTGACTCGCTTACAAGCTTTGGCACATGTAAGTGCTGTCTCGGGCAGAGCCTACGCAAGGGACAAGTATTAGCATTTTAAAGGTATTGAGGACATTTTTATATGCCGTAACCCCTGTTGTCCCCAGTTCTATTCACAATGAACAGAAAATTCACATAAAAACGAATGAACAAACAAAACAACTGGGAGATGATTAGCTTTGAAGAATAAAGTATAAACTGTTAGTTTCATGCACATGCTAATTGCTTTCTACTGGTGCCACACAGAGAAAGGACCTATAAGTGGGAACACTTCCTGCTGGAGTATCTGGTGAGATTATGTATATGAAAGTGTATTATAGACTGTAAAGTGGTATACAATGTGAGTGATTATTTAGTGATATTAGAAACTACCCCACATGCCCCTCCCCCAGATCTCTTCTCTGTCTGTGATTACATGGTCTTTATGTATGGTACAAGCAAACACACATGCGGGCATATCTAGATTATGTGAAGGAAGCTCTTAATTAAACCTGTCACTTTTCTCTCTGGCCCTCATCCATGATGTAGAGTTCTCTCCTTCTCCTAATAGGTACATAGGATTCATGGGCTTTTTTTCTCTGGCAGCTCAGAAGTTCTCCTGTCCTCCAAGGGACTCTTCAATCTGAAGATTAAGTGAGATAGTTCTCATAAAGTGCTTAGACATTCACCCATAGATACATAGTAACACTGGCAATTATGATTCTTCTGTCATCACCCTGTCTTGTGTGTGGATATAAAGCCTGCCATCATCCTGGACTTCTGAGCCTGGGACCCCAAGTGTTCCCTAGAATAGTATAGATGCTTACAAGCAAGTTGGCTAGAGAGTTTTGCTTGTTTCAACTTTTGCTGTTTGAGTAAAACTCAAATCACTTTCCATCAATAATCAGTTGCCACATTTAAAAAAATGATTATAATTATAATAGTTTCCATTTGTGGAAGGTTTGATTTTATGTGCATTATCTCATTAATGCATCAGTGCAATGAGATGAGGGGTTAATAATCAAATTAGGTCCCTTTGACTCTGAACTGAGTAACTGCCTCCTTCCAAGGGAGGGAAAGGACTAGAACCTACAGGACCTCAAGATCATGCTCTCAGGCATCACGGAAACATGTCACTGTCATCTTGCAACAAATTACATGAGGTTGCTTGTTGAAGCTCTGTAAGTGAGCACCCATTTCACATATGCCATATTTGTTTCCAAAACAAATTTAAAAAGACCCTCTTTCACAAATAAACTCAGCCCAAAGCTTCTTCTGAGCAAACCAATCGACAGTCCAGCTAAGTGCAAGCTCTTGTCTAACTTGAGAGAGCATCCTGGGTTATTTATAGTAAAGCTTATATTTGGCTATATATGCCTTTCTTTTTCTTTGAAAATATTTAGGATGAATTCATAAAAGTAAATAAGTAAATACAATTTAAAGAAAGGTTGAAAAGTAAAGAAATGAAAAGCAAATCACAAAAAAAAAAAAGAAAAGAAAAATGAAAATCACTTTCAGAGGTACTCAAATTTGGCAAAGAGGAAGAATGCCTCAGCTTGTCCCAAAGATAGTGGCATCTTTTTTGCAAATGAGGAGTGTAATTCTGCCTGTTTGCCAAACCCTTTAGCAGAACTCTGAACCAGCATTTCTTCCAAGCCTCTACCCACTGGTTGGCAAGAGCGCTGTTAACTAAATGTCCAATCCAGTTTAAATTTAATCTGATCCATTATGTGTGCATGCGCATGCCTTCAGCTAATCTTTGGGCATTTTAGGAAAAATAATTAGTTCCTTAGAGAGATAGCCCTCCCCCTCCCTCTTTCCCTGCTTCTCTCCCTAGGATGGATAGAATGCAATTTTGTGTAAGAGAGTCTTACTTCCTTTTTTTTTTTTTTTTAGTTTATTTTTGAGAGGGAGAGACAGAGACAAGCATGAGCGGGGGGAGGGGCAGAGAGAAAGGGAGACACAGAATCCGAAGCATGCTCCAGGCTCCGAGCTGTCGGCACAGAACCTGATGCAGGGCTTGAACTCCCAAACCATGAAATCATGACCTGAGCTGAAGTCGGACGCCCAACCAACTGAGCCACCCAGGTGCCCTGAGAGTCTTACTTCCAGAGTGATGTTTCTGTCCCTCATGGGGACTGCTGGCACCCAGACTGGATAAATTAGCTTATGACATGATCTCTCTTAGCTTGGTCAAGGCCCAGAAGCACTCCCTGGGTGTAGTGGCTTCTCCTTGACTCCAGCCATCTCTAGACCCCTGAGTGTCTGCTACAACTTTGGTCCAGCCTAGACTGCTGCAGGGTTACCTTGCGGTCACAGCAGGCTGATTGGCTGGTCCACTCGCCATCAATTTGGCATCCATGGCCTGTGAGCACTGGCAGTAGCCTGGTAAGTTAAACCGGAGAACTCTGTTCTGTCTGACCCTATGGCATAACTAACTTGTTGGTAGGAAGACATCCTAAGAGGTCATCGTAAGTGGTCATCTTTCCTGAGTTGTTAATGGTATTGTCTCTAATCTAGTGAACCTGTCCCTCTCCAAGCCCAAATTCTAAGAAGGTTTTATGTCATTAGCTACTGGGCCTGCTGACATTGCTGTCAAAGTCAGAAGGGTTAGCATCTCACCTGAGGAAAACCCAACAGTGTGAGTTTTTCAGGCAGGGCTGTTGACCTACTAAAGATGAGTGAGAATAAATGTGTAAAGGCATTTAGCAAATTTTCTATCATGACAGCTACCTGGTTTTCAGGGCTATTGCTCTGTTGCAAAATACTAATGTGCATAGGAGCAGTTAAATATTATCTCCAGCTTTCTCTCTGCAGTCTCTCTGTAGTATTTCCCAAACCCTTCCCCACCCCTGCATTTAGATAGAAACCTTGGGTCAACCAAGACCAAGGTGAAGAACTCAGGTAGGCAAAAAGAAAATACATTAATAAAGTGTATATACTATCCCTATTGCATATGTAACCCCCACTCCCACCAACTCTTCATGCTCCATATTTGTTTCCAAAATTATCCCTAAATATTTTAAGAGAGCCTCTTTCCCAAGTAAACTCAGCCAGAAGCTGAGCACCCTTGCACATTTGTGAAAAATCCTGTATGCCATGTGCATCTGTTACAGGTCTTGGACCGAGCACCAGAATCATTTACCTCTTTTCCTGGATGGGGTTGGTACTTTGTAAATAGAGGAGGGAAATCTTATGACTCACTGGTCTCCGTGCTATAAAATAAAATCCAATGAAAACAAATGAAGTTTCACTTGGTAGTCATTAGACACAGGGAATTTGGGCATAAACCAGCGTTTGATGTGATCTAAATGAATTGTGAGGGCCAAACAAATAAAGGACAAAGAGCTCTCCTATGCAGGAGGTGCTGCAGAGTGGATTTACAAATTCTCCACGCAGGGTGCGCCCAGGCCTTTCGATTTATGGGGCCCTGCATTTGGCCAGTGTCTACCTGGGTTTTTACTGTTGACTAAGTGAACTGAGAAACATCAACATTACCTAGGAAAGCATGAGGATGCCTGTAGCATGTTTGATCCATAAAAAAAAAAAGAGAGAGAGAGAGAGGGTGACTTGAAATATGGAACTCATTCTCATGAGCAAAGCAAAGGAAAGACATTGAGGCACAGAACCACAGACCCAGCTGGAGAGAGTGTCATAGCAGGGACTGCTCTTTGCAGAGCCCTGTTTGCTAACAGACGGGCTAGCCGGTGACAGGGGTGCTTTCGCAGCCTGTCAGATCATTTTCAGAAACAGCAATTCATGTCATGCTAATAGCTCAGTCTATAATTAGGTGTATTTATCCATGTCTCTGTGATATGTCTTCTGCCTTTCTGTGCTTAGTTACTTCCAAGAACAAATAATCCAGATGAGTTACGAGTCTCCAGAGTGGCAAGTAGGAGGAGTGTGTGTGTGTGTGTGTGTGTGTGTGTGTGTGTGCGCGCACGCGCGCGCGCGCACGGGCTGAAAGTACTATTATCAAATGGTCTAAATGCAATCTTCTTATTTCCAAATGTGAGAGTAGATATTGTCTCTCCTCATGGGAAGCAGTCTTTGGCACTTACCAGAAAGGATTGGAAAGCAAAACATGTTCTTCTCTCTGCCACAAGTTTACTATGATTGTGCTTATCTGTATCTTCCTGTATTAGAGGAGTACAACTTCACTATTTATTGACTTCAAGACCTCTTGGAAAGAGGATAAATACGTAAGAGCAATTAGTAAATTAACATTTGGAAAGTGTTTGGAAAGCCATAACAGCTGCTTCAAGTTGAAGAGCCTGAGAGTTGCTATCTGCTTTTCTGCCTTTTTAAAATTTCTGCATATTTTGCAACTTAAGAAGGGAGACATTATCATTAGTTGGACTCATTCATTATGCATGGACTGTTAAGACAATTGGAAGAAAGTCAGGTGGCCTTCCATTTTGTTGGGCTCTGCTCAACTTGATTCTCCATGTCTGTGAGATTTCTGGGGAGGTCCTCCTACCAGAAACCTGACACAAAAAGGCCACCCTTTGTACTTTTCTCCTTTCCTGGGGAAACGAAGGAATCAGCCAGCTGCTGCCTGGCTTATGGCTCCCTGGAAAATAATGTTCCTGCACGACTAATACTCACCCTTCAGATTCCAACTTCTCTGCTGGGGCTCTCATGCTACCCTTGAAGCAAGTGTGAGTACCCTCCTCTGCAGACTGCCAGGCAAGAGAAGATGCCACAATTGTAAGTTGTTTATAACATGGTTTTGGGAAGATAAGGGTTAGAATCCACGTTTTCAAAACAAATATCTTTTGGTTGCTTACTTATGCAGTAATGTCTCATTTAATACTCAGAATGATCTTACAGATGGGCATTTTTATATCTCCACTTTTCAGATAAGATAAAAAAAAAAAAACAAAACTCTGAAGTGTGGTAAGGTCGAGTTACTAGGCCAAGTATAAACAGCTAATATGAGGCTGCAGTGGGATTTAAACTCTGGTCTTCTGTGGGTAGAGCCTGTGTCACCGCTTTGTCATACTGTCTCAGGGTGTTGGTTCTTTTTTTTTTAATGTTTATTTATTCATTTATTGAGAGAGAGAGAGAGAGAGAGAGAGAGAGAGAACAAGCAGACAGAGGCAGACAGAGAGGGGGACAGAGGATTTGAAGCAGACTCCATGCTGTCAGCACAGATCCCTATGTGGGGCTCAGACTCACAAATCGTGAGACCATGACCTGAGCTGATGTCGGACACTTAACCAAATGAGCCACCCAGGTGCCCCAGGTCTTGGTTCTCGCTACCTGAGCAAGCTGCCTTTTCTAACATCAAGAGAAAGGTGTATGCACCAAACTGTTGTTTACTGATATGGGAGAATAAAATGTTGGTCATTAATCCACTAATTTCACCAATCCAGGGTTCTTATCATTTGCCCAGATTATTGATGGTTTTACCCCTTCCTGATAAAGGCAAAGGATCCTGGATGAGGTTGAATGTTATTCTTTTGGATTGCATGTACAGACATTCTATATCTATCTCCCAATCTATCTACCTAATCAATGTAAAATAACAGTCATGAGAAAATACATTTAGATGGAAGCTGAGTTCCATGGCTCATGAAATTTAATAATTGAAGTTACTATCAGTTATTGGTGTTCACTTTGTAGAAGTTTGTCCTATGCCATCACTTTTGTAAAGCTTACATTTTCTAAATTTCAGTTGGCCATCACACTATATCAGAAACTCCAGCTATTGAAGTTAAGCTTGGCTAAATATGTCTAATAGAAAGTCTGGTAAAGCTGTGCACACTCATTAAACTCCAGTGTGCCCGAATGGGCCTTCCTGTGTATGATAAGCTCTCTCATTTTTCATGGAATACTGGAGCTGGAAAGACTGGAAATGCAAAACTCAAGCGGCTCAGGAAACTTATCTAAGACAACAGTATCAACTGCTTCCATTACATCTTTACCAGATCTCTTCTCAACCCATGTCTTAGTTCATCTGGGCTGCCATAACAAAATGCCAGAGACAGGGTGGCTTATAAGTGGTGGAAATTTATCACAGTTCTGGGGCCTGGAACAACATGGCACTAGCAGATTTCAGTGTCTGGTGAGAGCCCACTTCTTAGACCACTGTCTTCCCACTGGAACCTCACATGGCAGACAAGACAAGAGCTCGTCTAGGGCTTCTTTTGTAAGTACACTAATCCCATCATGAGGGCTCCACTCTCAAGACCTAATCACCTCCTAAAGGCCCCCCTCCTGAAACCATCTCCTAGCGGGTGAGGATTTCAACATAGGCTTTTCAAAAGGACACAAATATTTAGTCTCATTCACTGTGGACTAAAGACAGATTGCAGGAAAAAATTCAAGGGAAAGGAGAGAACTACGTCTGGAAACACATGGAGAAGAAAGTGTTGCAAATCCTTGGAAACTCCAAATATATGTGGGGTTTAATCAAAGACTTGAGTGAGTGATGGGCATTGAGGAGGGCACCTGTTGGGATGAGCACTGGGTGTTGTATGGAAACCAATTTGACAATAAATTTCTTATTAAAAAAATAATAATAAAATAAAAAATAAATAAATAAAAGGACAAACCTTACAAGTTTGGGCAAAACACCAAAGGGTGACAAAGCTAAGCCATTCCTTTTATCTGGAGCTAGCAACTCCATCCAAATTAGTGTTTCTCCTGTTGTGAAGCAAAGTAAAGGCATCCTGAAGATTATTGGCTGGAAATTTAAATCCATTTAGAAACCAGATAATTTTGCTGGTAGCCATGAAAGGAGCAGCAGAATTGGGCAGATTCATTTAACCAGCTAGTGATTTAAGCAATATTCATTTGCTTTGTTATTAAGATACCTGCACATACAGGCTTCCATCTAAGGGTTCTGTCATATTTGTAAATGAAAAAAGAATTCATTTCACAGGAAATTTCTTTTTTTTTTTTTTAATTTTTTTTTTCAACGTTTATTTATTTTTGGGACAGAGAGAGACAGAGCATGAACGGGGGATGGGCAGAGAGAGAGGGAGACACAGAATCGGAAACAGGCTCCAGGCTCTGAGCCATCAGCCCAGAGCCTGATGCGGGGCTCGAATTCACGGACCTCGAGATCGTGACCTGGCTGAAGTCAGACGCTCAACCGACTGCGCCACCCAGGTGCCCCAGGAAATTTCTTTTTAATTAGGAAATTATCTTTGCTGGATGGTTTTAATCACAGAAACAATGGCTCCTAATGACTGGGTAAGGGTCCAACAATGGAGGTCAAAGACAGAGGTCATCAAACTCCTTAAATAGCCTGGCAAGTTAACTGCATTCATTTATTGGTTAACATTCTGGAAAATATAGCATTTGCAAACCACAGGTGCATTGGATTATTTTTTAAGACATGTTAAGAATGATATGTATTTTGCAAATGTATTAAATCATCATGGAAATTTATTTTTTAGAATTTTCCTTTTCATCAGTAGTAAAGCAAATTGAATGGTTAGTTGCCCTGTGTTCTTTAGCCTGACATAGAAATTCCAAAGGATAAACAGAGCCTGTGTTGGCCTTTATCCAGTAAGTATTTAAACTCCTTTTTAAATGGTCTGTATTTCTTGTTTTATATAATGATGGTAAAACAAATTCCTGCTCATTACATCTTTAATGTATGTTTATGGCTGTTGGGAAAATTAATAACACCAGCTAGCATTTAATGTTTGTTTATTTTCTGAGCAAGGCTATCCATACTATGGATGACAGTTCAACCATACATGCATGGAATAAATTATCAGGCTTCTTGAATTTCTTTTCTATAAAAGACTGCAATTCACATGGATAAAAAGGTTTGAATTTTAAGATTCCATCCTTCCCTTTTCTCATCTACAGTAAAATGATGGAAGAAGATAGTACTTTTTTTAAAACTTTATTTATTTATTTATTCATTCAAGTGTAATTAACATACAGCATGATATTAATTTTAGGTGTACAATATATTGATTGAACAATTTTATACATTTTTCAGTGCTCATCAAAATTAAGCGTACTTTTAATTCCCTTTATCTATTTCACCCATTCCCTACCCATCTATCCTCTGGCAGCCACCAGTTTGTTCTCTGTATTTAAGAGTCTGTTTTTTCCCTCTCTTTGTTAGTTCACTTGTTTTGCTTAAATTCCACATGAGTGAAATCATATGGCATTTGTCTTGTATTTGTCTTCCTCGGACTGACTTATATTTCACTTAGCCTCTTATACCCTCCAGCTCCATACATGGTGCAAATGTCAAGGTTTCATTCTTTTTTATGGCTGAGTAATTCTGTTGTACGTATATACCACTTCTTTATTCATTCATCTACTGATGAACACTTGGCCTGCTTCCATATCTTAGCTATTGTAAATGATGCTTCAATAAAGATAGGGATGCATGTATCTTCTTGAATTAGTGCTGTCATTTTCTTTGTGTAAATACCCAGTAGTGCAATTACTGGATCATATGGTTATTCTATTTCTCATTTTTTGAGGAACCTCCATACTGTTTTCCACAGTGGCTCCAGCAATTTGCATTCCTACCAATGGTGCATAAGGGTTTCTTTATCTCCACATCCTTGCCAACATTTGTTATTTCTTGTGAATTTGATTTCAGTCATTTCGACAGGTGCGAAGTTATATTCCATTGTCATTTTAATTTGCATGATTAGTGATGTTGAGTCTCTTTTCATGTGTCTGTTGTCCATCTTTATATATTCTTTGGAAAAATGTCTATTCAGGTCCTTTGCCCATTTTTAATTGGATTATTAGGGTTTTTTGGCAATGAGTTGCATAAGTTCTTCATATGTTTTTGATATTAACCCTTTATTGGACATATCACTTGGAAATATCTTCTCCCACTCATTAGGTTGCCTTTTGTGCTGTTGATGGTTTCCTTTGCTATGTAAAAGCTTTTTATTTTGATGTAGTCCCAGCAGTTTAATTTTTTGTTTCTTTTGCAAGAGGAGATATATCTGGAAAATTGTTTCAATGGCTGATGACAAAGAAATTAATGCCTGTTTCTTACTAGCAATTTTATGGTTTCAGGTCTCACATCTAGGTCTTTAATCCATTTTGAATTTATTCTTATGCATGGTGTAAGAAAGTGATTCAGTTTCATTCTTTTGCATGTAGCTGCCCAGTTTTCCCAATACCATTTATTGAAGAGACTGTCTTTTTCCTATTTTATATTCTTGCCTTCTTTGTCATAGGTTAATTGACCATAAAGTTTATTAAGTTTATTTCTGGTCTCTCTGTTTTGTTTCATTGTGTCTGCTTTTGTGCCAGTACCATACTGTTTTGATTTCGGAAGCTCTGTAGTATATCTTGAATTCAGAATTGTGCTACTTCCTGCTTTGTTCTTCTTTTTCAAGATTGCTTTGGCTATTTGTTCTAGTTCTGTGAATACTGCTATTGATATTTTGATAGGGATTCCATTAAATCTGTAGATTGCTTTGGGTAGTATGGAAATTTTAACAATATTGGTTTTTCTAATCCATGAATATAGAATATCTTTCCATTTGTTTGTGTCATCTTTAATTTCTTTCATCATGTATTTTTTTTTCCCTTTGATTTCTTGGTTGATCCATTCATTATTTAGTAGCATGTTATTTAGCCCCTGTGTATTGTACATATATACCACTTCTTTATCCGGATTTCATTTCAGATTTTTTTCTTGTGATTGATTTCTTGTTTCTTACCATTGTGGTCAGAAAAGAAGCACGACATTATTTCAGTCTTTTTTAATTCATTGAGACTTGTTTTGTGATCTAACATATGATTTGTTCTGGAGAATGTTCCACGTGCACTTGAAAAGAATGTGTATTCTGCTGTTTGGGGATGGACTATTCTGAATATATCTGTTACATCCATCTGGTGCAATGTGTCATTTGAAACCACCGTTTCCTTGTTGACTTTCTGTCTGGATGATCTATTCATCCAAGTTGGATGTCAAAGTCTCCTACTATTATCATATTACTGTAAATTTATTCCTTTATATCTGTTAGTAGTTGCTTTATGTATTTAGGTGCTCTCAGGCTGGATACATAAATATTCATAATTTTTATATCGTTTTGTTGGATTATTTCCTTTATCATTATGGAGTTTCCTCCTTTGTCTTTCATTATAGTCTTTGTTTTAAAATCTATTTCATCCGATAGAAGTATTGCTACTCCAGCTTTCTTTTGCTTGCATTTGCATTGTAAGTGTTTTTCTGATCCTTCACTTTCAGTCTGTATACGTCTTTAGGTCTGAAGTGAGTTTCTCATAGGCAGCATATAGATGGGTCTTGCATTTTTATCCTTTCCATCACCCTATGTCTTTCATTGGAGCATTTAGTCCATGTACATTCAAAGTAATTATTGATAGGTATTTACTTGTGTTATAGTTGCTTTTGTAGTTCTCTGTTCCTTCCTTCTTTTTCTCTCCTTTCCTTCTGGTTTGATGGCTTTTTTTAGTGATATGCTTGGATTTTCTTTTCTTTTTTTAAATGTTTATTTATTTTTGAGAGAGAGAGAATGAGTAGGGGAGTGGCAGAGAGAGGAATACAGAGAATCCAAAGCAGGCTCCCCACTGTCAGCACAAAGCCCAACATGGGGCTTGAACCCACAAACAGCGAGATCACGACCTGAGCCAAAGTCAGATGCTCAACTGACTGAGCCACTCAGGCACCCTTCTAGGATTTTCTTTTTTTTTTTTTGTTTTTTGTATCTATTACAGGTTTTTGATTTGTGGTTACCATTAGGCTCATATAATGAGCATATAGCAGTCCATATTAAGTTGATGGTCATATAAGTTTGAATCCATTCTAAAAGCACTAAAGTTTGACTCCCCCCCCCAAGTATGGTGTCATATTTTATATCTTATTTATTTATTTATTTATTTATTTATAATTTTTAAAGTTTTTTAAAATGTTTATTTATTTTTGAGAGAGAGATAAACAGAATGTGAGCAGGGGAGAGGCAGAGAGAGAGGGAGACACCGAATCTGAAGCAGGCTCCAGGCTCTGAGCTGTCAGCACAGAGCCCGACACAGGTCTCGAACTCACGAACTGCGAGATTGTGACCTGAGCTGAAGTTGGACACTTAACCGACTGAGCCACCAAGTGCCCTTTATTTATTTTTTAAAGCTTATTTATTTATTTTGAGAGACAAAGAGTGTGAGTGGGATAGGGGCAGACAGAGACAGAGACTGAGACCAAGAATCCCAAGACATGGGATTTGAACTCATGAAACCATGAGACCATGACCTGAGCTGAAACCAAGAGTTGGACGCTTAACCGACTGAGCCACCTAAGTGCCCCTACATCCTTTTAAAAAATTTATTTTTTGGGGCGCCTGGGTGGCGCAGTCGGTTAAGCGTCCGGCTTCAGCCAGGTCACGATCTCGCGGTCCGTGAGTTCGAGCCCTGCGTCAGGCTCTGGGCTGATGGCTCAGAGCCTGGAGCCTGTTTCCGATTCTATGTCTCCCTCTCTCTGCCCCTCCCCTGTTCATGCTCTGTCTCTCTCTGTCCCAAAAATAAATAAACGTTGAAAAAAAAAATTTTTTTTTTTAAATAAAAAATTTATTTTTTTACTTTTAATTCTTGCATAATTAATGTACAGTGTTATATTAGTTTCAAGTATACAATATTGTGATTCAACAATTCTACACATTACTCAGTGCTTATCATGATAAGGATAGTCTTAATCTCCTTCACCTATTTCAACCATTCTCCTACCCATCTCTCCTCTGGTAGCCATCAGTTTGTTCTCTATATTTTATTCTATGTTTTTATTTGTCTCTCACACTTTATATCCTTTTATTTTGTGAACCCCTTGACTGATTTTTACAGATATAATTGATTTTACTGTTTTTGTGCTCTACCCAACATACTGGTTTTGTAAGTGATTAATCTGCTAGTTTTGTTTTGTTTGCATATACCTGTGAATTTTTTTTTCCTTTTCTAATGTTGATCCTGATTATGACATTTTCTTTCCTCCTTTTTTTTTAAGAGTTTTTTTTTTTTAAGTGTTTATGTATTTTCAAGAGAGAGAGAGAGAGAGCAAGCAGGGGAAGGGCAGAGAGAGAGGGAGACAGAGGATCCCAAGCAGTCTCTGCACTGTCAGTGCAGAACCTGATGCGGGGCTCAAACTCACGAACTGTGAGCTCATGACTTGAGCCGAAGTCAGGTACTTAACCAACTGAGCTACCCAGGCTCCCCATGGCCTTTTCTCTCCATTCAAATAATTTCCTTTAGGGGCGCCTGGGTGGCGCAGTCAGTTAAGCGTCCGACTTCAGCCAGGTCACGATCTCGCGGTCCGTGAGTTCGAGCCCCGCGTCAGGCTCTGGGCTGATGGCTCAGAGCCTGGAGCCTGTTTCCGATTCTGTGTCTCCCTCTCTCTCTGCCCCTCCCCCGTTCATGCTCTGTCTCTCTCTGTCCCAAAAATAAATAAACGTTGAAAAAAAAAATTAAAAAAAAAAAAAAGAAACAAATAATTTCCTTTAATGTTTCTTACAAGGCTGGTTTACTGGTGATGAACTTTTTTAAACTTTTATTTGGGAAGCTCTTTATCTCTTTTTCTATTCTGAATGATAGTCTTGCTGGATAGAGTATTCTTGATTACAGGGTTTTGTTTTGTTTTGGTTTGGTTTGGTTTGTTTTTTGTTTTTTGTTTTTTTTCCTTTTGGCACTTTGAATATGTCAGCCACAACTTTTTGGCCTGCAAAGTTTCTGTTAAAAAATCAGTTGACAGCCTTATGGGGTTTCCCTTGCAAGTAACTGTTTTCCTTTCTCTTGCTGTTTTTAAAATCTCTCTTTATCACTGCTTTTTGCCATTTTAATTATTGTGTGTCTTGATGCGGACTTCCTTGGTTTAATTTTGTTAGGGGCTTTTTGTGGCTCTTGGATCTGGATGTTTGTTTCCTTCTCCAGATTAGGAAAAATTTTCAATTATTATTTCTTCAAATAAGTTTTATGCCCCCTTTTCCCTGTCTTCTCCTTCTGGGATTCATGTGCATATGCATATGCATATGCATCATATGCTTGATGACATCACTGAGTTCCCTTAACATATTCTCATTTTTTATTAGTCTTTTTATTTTTTGTTGTTCAGCTTGGTTGCTTTCCTTTACCCTGTCTTCCAGCTTGTGACCCATTATTTTGCCTCCTCTAATCTGCAGTGTATTTTTTATTTCATTTTTTGAGTTCTAAATCTCCAGTTCTGGTACCTCTTTGTTGAAGGTTTCCCTGAGTTCCTCCACTCTTTTCTCAAGTCCAGTATCTTTAAGACCATTACTTCGTTGTTGTTGTTGTTGTTGTTGTTGTTGTTGTTGTTAATTTTTTTAATGTTTATTCCTTTTTTTGAGAGAGAGAAACACACACAGAACACAAATAGGGGAGGGGAAGAGAGAAAGAGACATAGAGTTTAAAGCAAGCTCCAGGCTCTGAACTGTCAGCACAGAACCCAACACAGGGCTTGAACCCACAAACTGCAAGATCACAACCTGAGCTGAAGTTGGACACTTAACCCGCTTAGCCAGTCAGGCACCCCTGTTGTTGTTGTTGTTTATTTACTTACTTTTGAGAGAGAGAGAGAGCACAGTGGGGAAGGAAACAAACTCAAGCAGGTTCCATGCTGTCAGCACAGAGCCTGACACAGGGTCGAACTCATGAACCAAGAGATCATGACCTGAGCTGAAGTCAAGAGTCAGACACTTAACTGACTAAGCCACCCAGTCACCCCTATGACCATTACTTTGAATTCTTTATTAGACATATTGCTTATCTCTGTTTTATTTAGCTTTTTTTGCTGTGATTTTGTCCTGTTCTTTCATTTAGAACATATTCCTCTGTTTCCTCATTTTGTCTAATCTCTGTTTGTTTCTATGTTTTAAGAGGGTCGGTTTTGTCTCCTGCTCTTGCAAGTAGCTGACTTATAAAGAATTGGTCCTGTAGTGTGCTGTAGTTCATCAGAATGAAGCACTGCAGGGGTGTCTCCTATGTAGATGGCACATACCCTTCTGTTGTGGCTGAGCCTCATTTGCCTTCAGTCCAGTTGGCTGCAATGGCCCACTTTGACCTGTGGGTCAGGTTTGGTTCCTCTGCTATTAAGGTGCTGGTCTGGAGCCATTGTGGACCATTGTAGTTGGGCAGTATCAGTAGTCAGACCACATGCCTGCCCTCATCCCTTTTCCTGGGGCTTTGCTTGCACTGAACTATCGTGCAATCTTTCTACGTTGTCCCCTGACAGGCTTTCCTTTTTTGGGGGCAGGTGGGGGGGGGGTGCGGGAGTCAGACCAGATGCCTGCCCCCAGTCATTCTTCTAGGCTCGCAGACACTGATCAGCAGAGCACTCTCTCTGCACTGCCAATAACAAGGTTCACCTGGGACTACTAGTGTATATGCTTATCTATAGTGTATATGGTTATCTTCCCCTCTTCCCACGGCAAGAGTGACACTGGAGTGGTGCTGATCTCTGCAGGGGCTGCTTGCAGGATGAGATATGGCAGGAGCCACTTTGGAGGGACTCCTGCCAAGTAGAGCAGGTTGGATGGGACCGATCTGCAGAAGAATGCAGGGGCAGGGTATGTTATGTTAGCAAAGTACATTTGTTCCCACTGGTTCCAACAGGTGTTTGGCTATCTAGGTTTGGGGGGTGGAGAAATGGCACCCACCACCTCTTTTGTTCTTGGAGAAGTCTTCTAAAAATCCCTGCCCCTTCAGCACAGGTAAAAGATAGTACTTTAAGAAAGTACATGTTTACACAGAATCTTTGCCTTTCACGTCATCAAAGTAGATCTTATGTAAACAAATAAATATAGGTGAGACAATGTGTTTTAATAAGATTCAAGGCTAGTACATAACTCATTAGCATTAATATATGCTTATGAGTCGTACTTGAAAAGTATATCAGATTCTACCTAGAAATGACAGCCAAGAAAATCAGTGTAAATTTGAAGTGTTAGGATGCTAATTAACTGAAAGACAGGTATCAGAGGGAGTTGAATGAATTTGTAATTTAGTATCTAAGCCCTGCATGCTTAGCAGTCAAAAATAATTATTTTTATTTGCCTGAGATCACTAACAGAAAATAATATGTATGCCGTAAAGCACTAAACACAAGTCAGTTATCTTTATGATTACTATTGTCAATCTTTTTATTTTTTCACTCATTTTACATTTTACTCATCATTCTGGCAATTTAGTTTCTCAGACCAATAATACTGTTGCCTGAGAAGTAGTGTCACTAATTCCTTGGGAGAAGGAAAAAGAACAAAAAACAAAAAACCACAGACCCTACAGTACCCATTACAATTAAAGGAGATAACCATAACAGCAGAAAATACTGTCTTAGCTCAGACTGCTATTAAAAAAAAAAAGATGGTAGACTATGTGACTTAAACAACAAACATTTATTTCTAATAGTTCTGGAAGCTGAAAGTCCAAGATCAAGGTGCTGGCAGATACTAGTGTCTGGTGATAGCCCACTTTCTGGTTTACAGATGGCCACCTTCTTGTCATGTCCTCATATGGCCTTTCTTTGGTGTGCATATTCAGAGAGAGAGAGCAAGCTCTTTGGTCTCTAAGGGCACTAATCCCACCATGGAAGGCCCGCCCTCATGACTTTGACTAACCCTAATTACCTCCCAAAGGCCTCTCCTCCAAATACCATTACACTTGGGGCTTCAACATATGAATATTGAGGGTCTACAAACATTCAGTCCTTAGCAAGCACACATTCTGTGGCGCCTTTAGGTGTGTACAAAATCCTGGGGAAAAAAAAAAAAAAAAAAAACACAATCTCACTCCTGAATACCACCAGGAGGTCTAACCATTTCACAAGTTTGCTTCAAAGCCTGTTCTTCTTCCTGACAGGCTGTCAGCTAATGACTTGTTCCAGGGTATTAAGAACAGCTAACATTTACTTTGGGTCAAGGACTATTCTAATCACTTTACATATAGTAGCTAATTTAATTTATATTTAACACTAATAGTACACTATATGGTAGGCACTATTATTATCTTCATGTTCAATAGGTGACTGGCAGAGCTGGAATTTACATCCAGGCAGTCTGGTAGCAATAGAGTTTTAACCACTGTCCTGGTCTTTGAAGTCTTCCCTCACCCCCACCTGTCACCAGATCCTGTCCTTTTATTTCTTCCTCTCTATTCTCACTGATCTCAGTAATTCATTTGGGCCCTTATGTGAGCTTCCTGCCTGTTAAGAGACTAAATGGACAAATGAACAATGGCTAGACCATATGTAAAAACAGAACTCTGACTCACAGTCTGCAGCAATCAGTCCAGAAAAGCAACCCATGATATTCAGTAACCAGCCCAGGAAGATGGTCTACTGTCTGCAAGTCAGACTTGTAGGAAGTCAGGACATTATCTCTAGCAACAGTCCAGGAAGCCTAACCATAACTTCTGTAACAATTGGCCCAAAACAGCCAAAACTTGATTAATCACTGAAAACTTCCCTAATTTTTGTCCCGACTTCCAGTTTAGGACCCACCAGAGAAAGCCAAATACGCACCCTAACCAATCACATAGGATGAGGCACTTCTAGTTAGCCCACCTACAGCTTCCCCATGCCAGCAGCCTCCAATAAGGGCACACCTGAAGCCTTCCCTTTTTTTCACTATAAAGCTTTCCCACTTTTCTGCCTAACTTTGTGTCTCTGCAACAGTGATGGCTGACTTTCTTACTTTAGCAAGCTCTGAATAAATAGCCATG
This sequence comes from Herpailurus yagouaroundi, assembly GCF_014898765.1. NCBI lineage: Eukaryota > Metazoa > Chordata > Mammalia > Carnivora > Felidae > Herpailurus > Herpailurus yagouaroundi. Next base: position 14,762,262 of record NW_024412428.1, on the reverse strand, counting down.
GCTATAGGTTGGTCTTTGTTCATTTCACACTGGTCTCTTGTCCTGCCTCCATACTTTCCCTCTGTAGCATAGAGATGGTCTAACTGAGTATTGTAGGAAGAGAAAGAAGCAGTGCTTTGCAGGTAAGCAGAATTCAAAAAGCTGGGTAGGAGGCTGGGATGACCACACACATGAGAATGGCATGTGCAGAGGCTAAAGACATTTCTATTTGCCCTTAGACTCCTAAACCCCTTCCTCACCGGGAAAGAAAGTTGGGCTAAGATATAATCTACTTTACACAGTTCCAGCCAGCTTAGTGGTTACAGAATTGTTGTAACATAATGTATTATCACAGGCAAGTAACATGGTAATTGAAGGGTTTTAGTACCTACAATTAAACTTGATATCATTAACATCTCATAGATTCCTGTAGTACCGAGAGAGGAATCCGTACTTGTACCAGCAGAGAGCAATACTTGGCTCCTGTGGAAAGATTACAGGACCAAACATGCAGGTATATAGTAAGAAAGCCTCCTAAAATGAGAAAGGTTTTACTCTAGATCATGTCAGCCTGTCTATTTTCTACAAGTCCCAACAGCCAAGGAACAACAATGTACCTGCATAGACAGAATGCAAAACCACTTAGGATTACAATGAATGGGCCATGAGCAATTTAAATGGATTGGACATTGCAAATGCATGTAGATCAATAGCAGATCACTTCAATGCATTTACTTCTATGGTTGCTTTTAAGATTTGAACCACCTGTCAGTACAAACAGCTGTAAGGCTTTGAATACCAAGCAACACCTTTACATCTTCAAATAGTTACAACCCTCCCACAGATGATTTTAAAAGGAGGAAGAAATATATTTATCTTTTCTGTTAACTATCAAGAAAACATGAATTAGGATAGTAAAGCTCCCACTTGATGGAAATGAAGACATTGCTAAATAAGTACTATCTATCTACAGTGATGTTTAAAAGACCATAGTCCCTGAGGGAAGACCACTTAGCACAAGAGTCTTGTGTTCATGTACATGTAACAACTCAATCCCACTGCATTGCCCAGTGTAAATGCTCAGGGAATATTACTGAATCAAGAGATGGATGTTCCTAAGAGCAGAGCTAGGTTATGGCCCTGAACCAACTCTAAATCCTTACTCATGCTCTGGAGGATCTTTTAATCTCCTTTTTGTATATATTAGGTACATTCTTGGAAGGTGGCAGTTTCCCTCTTCTCAAGCCCTTTGACTTCTACACTAGTTCACACCCTCCAGGAATAATAATGACAGTTAACACAGAAGGGCTTCTTAGTTCCAGACACTGAACTAATCCCTTTCTAGTCATTTGCTGGTTTAATCATCACACACTCTATCAGTAGGTGCTGTTACTATACTTGCTTTACAGATGAGGAAACCAAGGTTTAGTATGGCTAACTCATCCATGGTCCCACACCTTGATGGCAGAACTGGGATTCAGACCCAGTCTGTCTCAGGAAGTCTGAGCTCTTAAGGGTGATGGCCTACTGCTCTGTCTCTTGTCTGGACCATTGCCAGAACTTGCAAATTTGTGTCTCTATTTCTTCCCCAGTCTTTCCTCTTCAACGCATTCCCCACATGGCTTATAGAAAAATTACTTCTAAATCTATATCTAGTCACAAACCTTACATAACACCCCTCAATAGCTCTTCGATGTCTTAGAACAAATTTCCAATTCCTTTTTGAGGGTTTCAGTATTCAGCATGACCCAGTCATCTCCCTATTTTTTTTCTAACCTCATCTCTGACCTCCCCAGATCTCCATCCTCCACCTTAATTTGCCTGGAGTTAATCTTAATGTTTTATTTCAGACATGTCTTCCTACCAGAAGCTTTCTGGCAATTTATTCTGCTAATCACTCCAGACTGGGATAGGTGCCCATACCCCTGTAACAACCCTCTACAAATCTACATCACCATGCTTCCCATACGCTATTAAAAATATATATTTTTAAATATTCATGTACTGTCCATCCAACCTGTGATAGATTAGGTTGTTCCCAAGTCTTCACTACTGTCCTGTAATAAAACCATGCACCTGGCTCTGCTGTGTATCTTTCAGGGCCTCCCATAGAAGCAGAGCCTACAGCCCTCCCTGTTGACTTGACTTGGCGCTTGGCTATATAATTTGCTCTTGTGAATGCATTCTGTCCATTGGGAGGATTTCCCCTTGCCACTGTGCTTCCAGGTAATCCCTGAGTGGGAGTTCTGCACCTGTGCTTGATTTTTGTCTTGCTCCCTCCCACCAAGCAAACCCATTGTTAAATTAAGTAAACAAGGAGGCCATTAGACTAAAGTGGCTCTAATGCTCTGATGGCGTACATAGCAAACGCAAACCTAAGCCTGTAAATTACTGAAAGTTAAAAAACTGAAACCTAAGGAATACTACTCACAAACAGGAACTAGGCTTTAAGCTATAACCAATCAAACAATTTACTCTCTTTGCCTCTGCATCTTCTCTGTATAAGTCTTTCCCCTGGCTCCTGTTGGTATAGTGCTCCAATTTGGCTCTGCCCAATTTAGGTCAGTTTTTGTTCAAATAAACTTTAAATTTTTTAGTATGCCTCATTTTATCTTTTAACACTGTCCATGAACCAAGCTCAGCTTTTTGTCCTTTTTTGGGGGTGGTCATAAAGGAGCTCCTATGTGGCCAGAAATATGAGCCCAGGGAAAAGTGGATTTGCAGAGCAGTTATGACAAAGACTGTCATTAACCCCTCAGGGACTCTGATACTAGGATGGCCTTTCTGAGTTTTCACCCTGATGTGAGAGGGCCCTGCATCTATCAATTCTTGTAAGCAGCCTGCCCAGGGAAGGGGCATGACCTTAGGCCAGGAAGTTGTCTTCAGCTATGGGCAATTCCTGGAGGGGCTGACATGAGGGACAGCAGCTGTAGGAAGCAGCATCCCCTTAAGCTGGAGGAATAAGTTCTTCAGTCCCATAGGGCATCTCGGCAGTTCAGAAGAGTAACTACTACACCAGTGATTCTCAAAGTGTGGTCCCCAGACCAGCAGCGTCAGCATCACCTAGGACCTTGAGAGACATGCAAATTCTCAAGGCCTATGTCAGTCTATGTGAATCAGATGCTCTATGGGTGAGGCCAGCAGTGGTTAACAAACTGGCAGGGTATGAAAAGCAGTACATACACCAATGATGGCAGTGTGCCTGGTTGGAATGCATAGAAGATGTAATGACTGATTAATTAACATGGAAAGAGCAGCTGCCCTATTTGCTTCTGAGGGCGGCCGCGGGGACAGCATCTATCATATTACCATAACAGAGAAGCCCAGGTGCCTCATCTGTTACCCCCAGAGCCATAAGTATAGTCCTTCTATATTGCTATGCTGTTCCCAGAGATGAAAACTGAGTTGCTTAAGTATCAGTTTGGCTGAAGTCTGAAGGAGTGTGCAAACTGAATAATTTATTTCCCCCAACAGGAGAATGTTAGTGTTATTTGTCTGATTGACTACCTCTACCTCCCTCTTAGGCAGTCCCTAGAATCCTATTTTTCTGCAGGCCTGCTGTCAGAGCCTCTGCATGCTCCATGGGAGTGGGCAAGCTCTTTCCTCCCCACCCTCACTGATCTGATCATGGCTGACTTCTGGCTCTGGAGACATGCTCCTTAGCTGTTAATGGGCCTCTAGTCCTTGAAACTCTAGTTCCCCTGCCAACATTCAGAATAGGCCAGTAAGTAGTAAGTCTGTCCATAAATGTACTTAGGTGAATTAAATAGCATAGTCATTGCTTTTAGATTACTTGTAATCAGCTGTAGTGTGAAGTAATAGGGGCCTAGATTTTGGGGTCTTTTCTGCTTATTTTGATGGACTTTTGGGTCTCAGGTCCCAACCAGACTTTCTGTGGTCAGAGCTGCCTTTCCAGTCTTGAATATAGAGTTTATGGACTACGCTTTTGTTTTAGCCAATGTTACGTGGGACTACCATTCAAGATTTATCCCAAGTGAAGGCTCATATAGTGATGTATACACATCCCAAACATTAAGCATAAATTCAGATGAAACCCAAGGAGACATTATAGCAAATTGCTTAAATGTGTAGGATTTGGAATCAAACAGAGTTGGATTCAAATCCTCATTCCACCATTCCTAGCTATGTGAGCATGGGTAAGCTACTCATATTCTCAGTAAAATGGGAGTAATGAAAAGAACTGCCTTAATAGGTCATTCCAAGGACTAAATAAGGCAAAGAGAGTAAAGTTCTTAGCCCAGTACCAGATACTTCATAAGCCTTTGTGGTTATCTTAATTCTTAGCATCAGGGTTATTTTTGTTAGGGTTAGGGCCTTTATATAGTATTTTTGAACTTTGCTTATTTCATATAATAATACTTAGAATTCTTGCTTTTATGAGAACTGTACAGTTAATAATGGATTTTCTCACGTACAATTTTATTTTGTTCTCACAACTACACAATGTGATGAAGTTTTATTATTCTCATCTTAGAGATGAATTAACTGAAGTCAGTAGTTAATCCCATCCCCAATCACACAGACTTGGCAGAGATGGGACTGGTCCTGAGGCTGGCTGAATTCTACTCATGATACCTCAGTTGGAGAATATAAAGGACAAGTGATCTAACATTTGTGGGATAGGAATCCTAGAAATACTTTTCAGTTGTCCCCAGAGCTATCCCCTGTATCTCTATTTAGAATTCGAATCACTGCAGATAATGGTGGTATATGAAATCACCTTTTGAAGCTAATTAATGTCCTTATAAATAGTAAGTTTTCTTGGCAGGATCTTGCAGCCTGATAGAATTATTTCCACACTACTAAGGAAAACTCTTCCTGTGGTCCCCTGTGTGTTTTCTCAACACTCTACTACACAACTACTTCACTTCTGACACTTCTGGTTCCTAAATGTGTTGGAGTTTTTCCACACTAAGCAATTCTGTGACACTAGCTGGACACTAGCTGTGTCCAAGAAGGTAACTCAATTCTGACACTATCTACGCGGAGTTAGTGCAGACCCCACAATTTGAGGGTTCAGTCCTACAAGACTATGCCCCAAATACACATATTTTAGATTCCAGTGGCAAGTCCAGGTTGTCACCTGTGCCTCTGACCAACGGGCTGTAAATTAGAGGTTCCTACCACCCCTCCTGAGGTTTGACTTGTTTGCTAGAGGGGGCTCACAGAACTCAGGTATTTTACTTACTAGATTACTGTGTTGGGGTGAGGGTAGTTTTAATTTACCTTTTAAGGTTCTTCTGGCTAGTCAAAGAATTAAATTGACATGAAACAGATTAACTGGAGAAAATCTAATTTAATTACATATAGGGGCACTTGGGTGGCTCATTTGGTTGAGGATCTGACTCTTGTTTTTGGCTCAGGTCAGGATTTCACGGTTTGTGAGACCCCCATATCAGACCCCAAGCAGCATGAAGATTCTCTCTCCCTCTCTCCCTCTCTCTGCTCCTCCCAACCCCTGCCCCCAACTCCTCCCTACCTCTCTCTCTCTCAAAGTAAATAGATAAACTTAAAAAAATTAATTACATACTTACAGGGAATCCATATAACCATGAGATTCTAGAGAAAAGCAAAATGAAGTATATATGTCATCCTGAAGTAGGAAGAATGAGGTAGAGGTCTGGAGCTTCAAAGGAAAGGAAGACAATTCACAGGAAGATGGAAAGAGTAAATGTTTAGTAAACAAATATTTTCTGGGCCATCCAGAAACAATGGGACACAGAGAGGACTTTTATCAAACAGGCCTTGCTAGGTTTTTCCTGTATACCACACCTAGTTCATGTTATAATCATAGTTATTTATGGTAATAGCTCTTTTCCTAGAGCAGATCTTCTATCTAAATTCTTAGGTGGAGGGTTAAAGTTTCTTCCTGAGTCTTAATTGTTCCTTAATTGTTTTCAGCTCAAAATAACCAGCATACCAAACAACACATCTTTGGTTGACTCTTTCTGAACCCCTGCACTAGTTTGTTATAAAAGGATATAATTCAGGAACAGCCTGCATGAAAGAGATGCATAGGGCCAAGCATGTGAGGAATGACATGGAGTTTCCATATCCTGTCTGGGTGCACCACTCTCCGAGCACCGCCACCTGTTTACCATCATGGACACTCTTTTTGAGACTTTTATTGAGGCTACATTACATTCCTTTGATTGATTGATTTACTGGCCATTGGAGATTCAGTTGAGCTCCAGTCCTTCTCCCCTCCCTGGAGGTCAGAGGGCTGAAAGTTTCAACCCTCTAATCACACAACAGAAGGTTGGTCCTTCTGGTGACCACCCCTCCCTCATCCCTAGGGGCTTTTTGAAAAGTCATGAACTCAGCTGTGGTTGAAAGGGGCTTGCTATCGGGACCCCTGAGTGGCTCAGGCAGTTGAGCCTTCTCAGGTCATGATCTCATGGTTTGTGAGTTCAAACCCTGCATTGGGCTCCCTGCTCAGTGCGGAGTCTGCTTTGGATTCTCTGTGCCCCTGCCCCTGCCCAGCTGGCATGCTCAATATCTCTCTCTCTAAAAAATAAACCTTAAAAAAAAAGAAAGAAAGAAAGGAGGGGTGCCTGGGTGGCTCAGTTGGTTTAGTGTCCAACTTCAACTCAGTTCATGGTTCATGAGTTCGAGCCACGCATTGGGCTCACTGCTGACAGCGCTGAGCCCACTTAGGATCCTCTGTCCGCCTCCCCCTGCCCTTCCCCTGCTCATGCTCTTTCTGTCTCTCGAAAAGAAATATTTTAAAAATAAATAAATAAAAAGAAGAAAAGGAAAAACAAAAGGAAAGGGGCATGTTATGAATAACAAAAGACTTCCATTTCACCCTTACTTTTCTGCTATTTGAGGAACTAGGAACAAAACAAAATATTATACCAAAGATGCCCCTATGACTCCGATATAGGAAATTGCAAGGGCTTTAGGAAGTGTGCCAGAGACAGTGGATAAAGACCAAATATACACGTCTTATTAGAAATCACCATATCACATGTGCTAATATCAAGGAATACTGAGATAATAGATGTGAACATTTGGAAAAAGACATCTATTGGTAAAAAGAAACAGGCCCAAAATAGATTATTTATGTTAAGCCCCCACCAAAACTTAATACTAATCTAATTTCAGTTTCAGCCTCTCCCAAGAGTGGAATTTTAAACCAATCAGTCTGGAATTTTCTGAGCAGCACTAGTAAGATAATCTGCCTGATAAGACTCCCTGCCTTCCCCTAAGGGAAAGTGACCTTGTCTGAAACAATCCCTTCTTCTCTTTTGCTTTTCTTTTCTCTTCTTCCTCCCCTTACCTGCCTTCCCATAAAAACCTTTCCCTTTGTACAGTTTCTCAGAGCTCCTTTTGCTTGCCCCATGGGACTTTGCCCCTATTCAGGAACTATTGGTCAAAAACAGTCAGATCTTTACATTTACTTAGTTGAATTTTGTTTTTAAACATTATCAAGAATGAATATCTGGCCCTGTCACATCCCTAGTTATGACCTTTTAATTCAGTCCTTCTCAATTTTACCTATACCTTACCCAGGGAGCTTTAGAAAATACCAATTCCTGGATTTCATCAATCGGAGGTCCTGATTTTACTGGTTAGGTAAGGCCTAGGTGTAGGTCTTTAAAATCCTGGGCCACCTGCAACACCATCATTTGTGATGCTTGTTAGAAACACAGACTCCAGGGCCTTACCCCAAGTCCAGTGGACCAAACTCTGAGAATCACAGAGTCATTTTCCAACAAGCTATTTCAGTGAAATAGCTGTACATATGGGATTGCCTCTGCATACTCTGCTTTTGGAGCACCTGGGTGGCTCACTCAGTTAAGCGCTGACTCTTGAACTCAGGGTTGTGAGTTCAAATCCCTCACTGGGCTCTGCACTGGGCATGAAGGCCACTTAAAAAAAAAAAAAAAAAGCATATTCTGCTTGTGTGGTTATGGGGGATGAGATTCATCATTTCTAATGGCCTCCTACATTATGCCAAGTTTCTTGGTCTGGGGCACACATTCCGGAGTGGCAAAATCCTAAGTAATTCTTTTTTTTTCCCCCTTGTTTTTGATGACGTTGACAGTTTAAGAGTACTGGTCAGGGGTTTTGCCAAATGTCTCTCAATCTGGAATTTTCTGGTGTTTTCTTATGATTAGGCGGGGGTTATGGGTTTTAGAGAGGAAGACCACAAAGTGCCATTTTCATCACATGGTACCAAGGGTATGTACTGCCAACGTGATTTCTCGCTAGTAGTGTTGACCTTGATCACCTGGCTGAGGTAGTGTTTGTCAGGTGCTAAATGATTCTAATTAATGCAAATGAATTTTAAGATCCTCTGATGTGCTAGGAAGGATTCCAACTGCCTAGCTCAGCATGGAGAGCCCTCAGAGATGTGCCCCTTCCTCAATCTTCCATCTCCAAACACTAATACTTCCTGATTTGCACTTTAGGCTGCGTAAGTAACAAACCACTTGCAGTTTACCACCCCGTACACCCCCCCCCCACACACACACACACACTGCCCAGAGGTCACTCCCTCCCTTCTTCAAAGAAGTTATCAGGTTAGACTTCAACTTACGTATCACCTGTGCCACACCACTTCCCAATCTTCTCTTTGCTCTCAGCTCTCACTGCTTCCTCAATCCTATCACTAACTCTATTTGATTGAAATTAACTTTTTTTTTAATGTTTTATTTTTTTTGAGAGAGAATGCGAGCGTGTGAGCAGGGGAGGGGCAGAGAGCGAGGGAGACAGGATTGAAGGCGGGGTCTGCGCTTACAGCAGCAAGCCCAGTGCAGGGCTCAAATTCATCAACCCAACCTTGAGATCATGACCCGAGCCGAAGTCAGACGCTCAACCAACTGAGCCACCCAGGCATCCCTGAAGTTAATTTTTTATGCTTCTCTCTTTCCTAACAGAATATTAGTTTTGTAAGAATGGGGACTTTGAAGTGTTCATCCTGTACCAACAGTACATAGCATAGTCAACAATCAATAAATATGTGTTAAATTATGTGCCAAATCCACACCATACCATAGATCTCAAAGAAAATCTCTACCCTTTGAAGGTATATTTCTCCTCCTCAAATTTATGAAATTAAATAATGTCACTGTCAGGTAAGAGGTGTTTAAAAGGTCTAGAAATCCTCAGTTCTCTGTATTTCTGCAGCCTAATTATTACCATGCATTTCCACTAATCTTCCTAGTGGTCTTTTTTTTCCTCAATTTCCTCTTGCAGCCAAGAGTTTCCTCCAAAAATGTAAACCAGCACTCGGAAGGCTTCTGTTGTCATTATTAATTCCAGCACCATTGTTACATTTCAAAAGAGGATGCAAGCAGTCAGTGACACGTGAGCAGTTGGGTGGTTTCACTGGCGGTGGCTGTCAGGTAGCTGAATTGGGAACATCGATCAGCTCACTGCCCTTTAGAATCTACCCTCCAAGGTTACATCCAAACCACCTTAACGGGGCAGCGCAAAGGGCAGAGACAGCAGCTTTGCACACCGTGGTTTCATCCATCACGCTCCTAACCAGCAAATAGAGACTGATGAGGGATCTCAGTGCACAGGGCAGGGCTGTTCACACTCTGCTTGCTGTGCTCAGTGCCTCTCCCATCTTGCTCCAAACATCTCCTCTGAAATATTTGCTTTGGAAGGCAAATATTGATCCTCGCTGCCACTGGCTCTTTCATTAAAATGCTTGGCTCCTTGATACACATTCTTTGCTTAATTACTTTCCTTCATCTTCCATCTGAAACTATGGAGTAAATTTAGCACTGTGGAAATTCACTTTGATTCCAAAGCTCCTTCTTGCCCAGGTACTGTTCTTAAATAAATCTGGAGGTATTTGGTATTCCAGATCTTTCCTGGCTGAGGCAAAGCCTGTGCTGGGCCAGAAAGTCTGTGTGATTCACAAAGGCATTCAGCTTAGAGATGGCTTCCCCTGCTGTTACCTCCCTCTGCGTTTCCTGAACAGACTACCTGGGCTGCTTGGAGGGTTTTGCCCAGCTGTGCACACTGGGGCATCTCTTGTAAGGCCCAGACCAGCTTTTGCTCACTCTCCACCCCCGTGCCTGCTTCAAGTAGAATGAGTCATTCCGGGACAAATGAAGAGGAGTTTGGGTGGGGGGCTTTGATTCTGGTTTGCAAGCCCACAGCTCCCCAGAGCTGGGTTTCAACCTACACGGCTACCCCCCCACCCCTCCACTGCCTGGAGAAGGAAGCTTTTACGAATCATGCAACAATGTTTTGCGATTTGAAAAAGCCTCACATGCCTGCATCATGTTAGGCCTTTAAAAGTGCTGGTGAGTTACAAGATGATTCCCCCTGTTACTCAGCAGCACTACATCACAAAAATACCGAACTCTGAAAGGGGCTCCTTTCCGCATCTGCCCACCATGATCTCTTAGGGCCCATCTGTTTCTCTTCTCAGGTGCCTTAGGTGTAATTCAGTGGTTCTCAACCCTACCCACACATTAGAATCACTAGGGAGATTTTAAAACAGAATTCGCCTTCAGGAAGTTCGACTCAGTCTAGAATGGAGCCCTGGCAAGAGTAGGTTTGGAGAGCTCTCCGCGTGATCCTAACTGAAGCCAAGGCTGAGAACCACTGAACGCTGTCCTTCTAAGATCCTTTTCTGTGGCAGAGAAAGAACTTTCTGCTGCTTAGTCCCCACCAAGTCATCAGCTGCACTTAGACACCACCACTACCTTTTTCTTCTTCTTCATCAGAAACTAAAACTTTCTTTTAATATATTGTATTATCATACATATAATATAATATAATATAATATAATATAATATAATATAACATATTGTCAAATTGGTTTCCATACAGCATCCAGTGCTCATCCCAATAGGTGCCCTCCTCAGTGCTCATCACCCACTTTCCCCTCTCCCCTACCCCCATCAGCCCTCAGTTCTCAGTATTTAAGAGTCTGTTATGGTTTGTCTCCTTCCTTCTCTGTAACTTTTTCCCCCCTTCCCCTCCCCCATGGTCTTCTGTGAAGTTTCTCAGAACTTTTCAAATCAGTATGACTTTTTTCTTAAGGGAGTTGCCCAGTTTCTGAACCCTGTATTATGTTTCCTGAATCCCCCTCCTCTATCCCATATAAATTTTAGAGAATCAGGGCTTACCTTCCACATGGAAGCTAAAATGCTGTATACTCACCTTCCCAACCTCCCTTGTGGTCAAGCACAATCAGGTAACCTAGGCTTCGCCAGTCAGTGAATGGCTCCCTTTGACTTGGGAGCCATAAGACAAAGAAGAAAGAATTCAGAATCTTCTGGAGGCAGTAGGAGTAGGTGCCCCAACTCCGGGGCCAGTGGTAGAAGGGTGTAAGCTGCCCCATCAAATGCTTGACAGCTGCAGAGCAGTGTTCTCACCTAGTCTGTGCACAGTGTGACTTTCAGTCTCTTTCGTGACTTTGTCCTCAAGCCTGGTTTTTCTCCATGGTTCTGTGAGGAAGCAGTATCCCTTTGACAGATTCCTTTCCAGAGTTAGTCTCTGTTTATAACTAAGAACCTCTTGTCCTTTCATGAGGGATGTCACAAACTATTCTCACAAAAGTCATCTCCTTTGGGATGAAAGTTGTACTCCTATCCTTGGGATACAGGTCCAGAGATCAGGTTTGAAACTTTCTATTTCTATTCGCTTAATTTCCATTTTTCCTTCCAGTGCTATGAATGGACAGTATAGCCAATTAACTTTCATTTTCATCCTCCATTCATAGCAGAACTCAAGTTAAGCCTCCCCTAGAGTGGTCTCTGTCTCTGTGCCCTCCATCGAGCTGCCCATGGTATTTATCACAGGGTAGCTGTATCATCAAAACAGCAGCCCCATTTGATGGACTTTATACCATGAGTGGACTGTACCAACTGTGGAAATAAACCTCTCTTTTCTAAAACCATGGGTGGGATTTACTAATATTCTTTATTCACATTAGCTGAGAGAAAGAAGAAATGACATCTAATTGCTTCATGAGGGTTTCGTTAGTGGATACCCATCCAGGGTAATTATGAGCATGAGCCTGAGGGAAAGGAGTTCAGAGGGAAGCTGCTCTCATATGGTATATCTCAAAGCCTTCTTCCCTGCATGCTTTGATGATCGCTGAATCATAAAAGGCATGGAATAAAGCTTCATAAAGTACAATTTCGTCATAAACCAGGGCAATTTTTATGCTCACACCCCGACCAAAGCACTTTAATTCCAGTGTCAGAATGAATCGCCGATTTGTAACTCAAATATCTAACACATACTCAAGCACTCAACACAGATGATGCTCACCCCAGTTATGCCAGCTAGAAGTGATATATTCTGTAACTAATCCCCCAAAGTCCTAGCTTTTTCTTTTGCAGATTTCTTTACAAAGTTTGGTATAAGCTGGTGACAGAAGGCTTCTTTCTGTAGTTCTTTCACATACAGTATTGGCATGCATTTGCAGTCCTCATAATTCTAGGAAATACTGTTTTTCTGAGGTTTTGGTTGTGGGGTGCTATGGACTAAATGTTTGTATCAACCTGAAATTCACATGTGGAAGCCTTCACCCCACCTGATGGTATTTGGAGATAGGGCCTTGGGGAAGTAATTATTTTTAGATGAGTTTATGAGGGTAGAGTCCTCCTGATGGGATTAATGGTCTTATGAGGATAGAAAAAGAGATCTCCCCCCTCCCTCTGAAGGCACAGTGAGAAGGCAGCCATCTGCTAGCCAGGAAGAGGGCACTCAACCATACTGACACCCTGATCTTGGACTTCTAGCCTCCAGAGCTGTGAGAAGATACATTTTTGTTGTTTAAGCCCCTCAGTCTGTGCTATTTTGTTATGGCAACCCAAGCAGACTAATAACACTAAATGATGACCTGGTAGACAGATGACCTTGGAGTCCAAAAACTGATCTCAGAGAGAAATGATACATCGGTGCTCTTAGGAGAAAGCTAGACATTGTGCTTATGGTATTTGGATCCCAAACATTTGGACCAATGCTTGGCCCATACAAGATATTCAACAAATATTTGTGAATTAAACAGTAAGTGAGTGGCTGGCTGGATGGGTGGGAGGGTGAAACCAAATGAATAAGGAAACGAATGGAGGGAACAAGACTGACCCTCACAGGAATGTAATTAATAACGTGAGATTAAACGTGCCTCTTATGGACTTTGATGTGATGGTTTCAGAGACATGTTAAGGACTTTTCAACTTTGCTATATCAGAAGGATTACTGGTCCTGGAGACAAAATAGCTAATATTCTCAGATTTGCCTCTGTGTTGTATTATGTCCTCAGCCATGCATTTCATCTCCCAGCATTTCTTCCTCTATATCCATAAAAGAACTGAGATAAATTAGCTAATATCTCTGAGGTCTTTCAACATTAATGTCCCAATATTGTATTAATTACTGCAACTGTAAAGTGAAAATGCAAACTTGCAGAAATTACATTATTAGAAATTAATGCCATCATTTGAATTTTTCCATATATATAGACTTTATATATGTGTGTGTGTATATATACATACACACACTTTATTTTTAATAATTTTTGCTACAGGTTTAAGTTTTTTAAAAAACTCAGTTTGCATTTGAATTATAACCATTAATGATATTCATCTGGAAAAGAGAATTTTTTCAACAAATGATGGTAGAACAACTGGATATCTACATGGGAAAGAAAGAAGTGAACTTTAAGCCTTTACCTCATGTGGGCAGTTCAAAATATGTCCACAAATTGGTACTCTTTAGTACTCTTCCATTTTAGAAAATGTAAATTAATTCCACATGCCGTGCATGAGGTTTCCAGTTGCTGCACATCTCACTGATACTAGATACCATCTAGTGTGGAGTGGACTTAGAGACTCAACTTCTAATGAACAGAATTAGGAGAATGATAGTGTGTAACTTTGAATACTAGGTTATAAAAGGTAAATTGGTTTCCTCCTCACTCGTTTTTGGTTAGATCATTTGCTCTGGGGGAAGTCAGCTGCAATGCTGTAAGGACCCAGACAGCCCTGCAGAGAGTCTTATTTGATGAGGAATCGAGGCCCTCTGCCAATAGCCATATGAGTGAGCCATCCTAAAAGCCTGTCCTGGTCAGGCTTCTGATGACTGCAGCCATGACCAATAGTCTGCCTGCAACCTCAGAAGAAAGCCTGAGCTGGAATCACATAGCAAAGCCAGGCCCAGATTTCTGACTCTTAGAAACTGTGTGAGTTAATAAATGTTTATTGTTTTAACTGCTAAATTTCAGAGTAATTTGTTATGCAGCAATAGATAGCTAATATACCTCATAACATACATACAAAGTAAATTGGGACAACTGGGTGGCTCAGTGGGTTGAGCATCTGACTCTTGATTTCAGGTTAGATTATGATCCCAGGGTCATGGGATTGAGCCCTGCCTCGGGCTCCATGCTGAGCTTGAGTTTCTTGCTCTCCCTCTGCCTCCCCACCCCGCCTCCCCACTCACACACAGGAATGCGTTTGTCCTCTCTCTGTCTGTCTCTCAAATAAAGAAAAAGTAAATCAAAAATGAATCACAAACCGAAATGTCAAAGTTAAAACTGTAAAACTCATAGAAGAAAACAAAGAAGAAAAGCTTTATAATCTTGGAGAAGGGAAAGATTTCTTAGTTAGAATACAGGAAACATGAACTATAAAAGAAAAAGTTTGTAAATTGCACTTTATTAAAATTAATAACGTATGCTTCTCAAAAGACATGATTAAAAATAAAAAGACAAGCTGCAGAGTAGGATAAAATATTACATTTTTTCCAAAATGTATATATTTTAAAGACTTGTGTCTAGAATATATAAAGAACCCTTACAACTCAGTAATAAGACAAACACTTCAATTTTTTTAGTATGCAAAAGATTTGAGCAGATACTTTACAAAGAAGATATATAAATAGCCACCTAGCACATAAAAAGTTCTCAACGTCATCAGTTATTGAGGAAATGTAAACTAAAACCACAAGAGACCTTTCACACCTTCTAGACTGGCTAAAATTTAAGACTGATGGTATCTAGTATCAGTGAGATGTGCAGCAACTGGAAACCTCATGCACGGCTGGTAGGAAGAGAAAAGGTAACACTACTTTGGAAAACCATTTGATAGTCTCTTAAAATGTTAAATATACACCTATCATGTGACCCACACTCCTCTGATATTTACCCAAGAGAAATGAAAACAAATGTCCATGCAATGACATATACATGAATGTTCATAACAGCAACAGCAACAAAGTATATCTATACATAAAATACTACTAAAAAATAAAAAGGAATGAGTTCTTGTTATAAGCAATAAATGTAAATGAATCTCAGAATAATTAGGTTGAAAAAAAGCCAGAGAAAAGAGAATGCATATTGTATGATTCCATTTACATAAAACTTTAGAAAATTCAAACTAACTTATAGTGACAGAAAGTAGATCAGTGGTCACCTATGGCCAGGAGTGGAGAGAGAGAAGGAGCACAAAGGGACACAAGAAATCTGGGAATTCTTGTACCTTTATTGTAACAATAATTTGATGGTGTGTCTAATTATCAAGAACCATCAAATCTACACTTGAATGCTATTTACTATACATAAATAATACCTGAGTAAATGTGATTTTAAATTAATAATAATGCCTACCTCTTTGCATATCAGTTATGATGACCTAATCTTATAGATTTTTAATAAAACAAGAGCCTGGAACAGTGCTCATCACATTGAGAGAGACCCCGTGATCCTGAAATCCATTGAATCATTCAGGAATACAGAAGGCGACAATTAGTAATTCCTTTCCCCAAATGTTTAGTTACATGTACATTGATTACCCATACATTTCAGGCTGTGGAGTATTTAACAAATAATAATTTCATTATGCTTCTTTAACACCTAGTGATTTTATGTGTGGCTTGTTAATAGCCCAGCTGACAGTTGACTACCGTAAGTGAACATCTTGGGCTTTGGTTTTAGAAGGTGCCCCACTTTCCATGTCGTACAGCATGTTTACAAATGTGAAACTTATTGGAGGCTCTGTTGCTCTTGTTTTTCTCTCCTTCAGAAAACTTTATCTGAACCCATTTTATGCCTCGGGTTTTGTTCACAGCCTATTTCAAACTGTTCTAGAGACAAGAGCATTTCTGCTCTACTAACGCGGCCATTCACAACTTTTTCATCACCTAAGACCCACTGCATTATTTTTTTTACCTTGTGGCCCTCATGGTTTAAAAGAATTTAAATAGCAAACTGTATATATTAAGAAACAATAGCTGCCCCCCCCCCATTTTTGGTAATTTTCTAAAGACACGTATGACTGGATGTCAGTTAATCACACTGGTTAAGTGTGCCCCACTGGTTCTGGGGCACCTGTGTGGCTCAGTAGGTTAAGCATCTGACTCTTGGTTTTTGCTCAGTTCATGATCTCATGGTTCATGGGATCAAGCCCTGTGTCTGGCTCTGTGCTAATTGTTCAGAGCCTGCTTAACATTCTCTCTTTCCTTCTCTCTGTCCCCGGCCCTCCTCTACTCATGCCTTTCTCTCTGAAAATAAATAAATAAACATTAAAAAAAAAAAAAAGACTAAGAGTTCTGAAGTCAGACCAGCTGGATTTGAATACTGACTGTACTATTTACTACCTATGTGATTGGTAAAATTATAAATCTTCATAAGGTTTTATTTTCTTTTCCAGAAGATGAGGATAATAATAGTGTCTATCTTGTGGAGTTTGTATGAGGATTCAGTGAGATAATTTATGAAAATCTCTTAACTAGGGACCTAGAACAAACAGAACAATAAAATGTAGTGCTATATGTTATGAAAGCTTCTGATCAGAATGTGATGCATTACTGTACTGTTTTGAACAGTGGTCACCAAAGTAACCATAACTCCCACTTGCTTAGTGCCCACTATGTACTGGACATTATGTAAATAGAATTCTACTTAATCTCACAACTGTTCAGCCTGGTGGGTATTATTCCCATTTGCCCAGTGAGAAAACTTAGAATCAGAGAGGTTAATAACTTGCATAAGGTCACACAGTGGGAAAATGACTGAGCTGCAAGTTGAACCCAAATCTTTCTGGCTTGAAAACGTACCCATCCTTTCTATATCCAACTTCTCCAAATAGAATTCTAGTCCACAGCCAAGAAACACATTGTTTAGTTAGACTGTATAATTTGATTTCACACACATGAGCTGTTTCCATCAAGCTTTTTGAAGTCTTGAAAATAGTACTCATAACACTCCCTTACACACACACACACACACACACACACACACACACACACACACATCTACCTTCATTGTGGGCCCCTAGGGAACTATTGATGTAGATGAATCCAACTTTGTGTCCACACATACAAATTCTCTCCATGGCAGCAAAGTCAGGAAACACAAGCTCAGATATTCTGCACTGTTGGCTTCTCATGGTATAATTAGACTCTTAGAGCAGTAAGGAGAAGCCCCAGAGAAATTTTCATTCTGAGTTAGTGAAGACCACAGTGGCTGGAGCAGTGCTAAGGAAACAGCCCAGGGTCTCACACAGGGAGCAAGAATACAGGTTGAAAGAGAATTGATTATTTCATGACTTCATATTTGACTTTGTATTTTTTAATACAAATTAATTCTGACTGTGACTAAGGACTGGATATGTGGTTTATGAACAGTAAGAAGCATCGACTCCAAAGCCAGATTGGTCTCTTAGAAGCTTTGGAATGCCTTTAAAAATTTTAAGTCCTATAGTCTGTGTCTAGCATTTCAAGTCCCCTGAACTTAAAAAAAATATATATCAGACAGGAGGTTTGTGGGGGTTTTTTTGTTTGTTTTTTGTTTTGTTTTTTTAATGTCAGAAAAGTCAGTGGGGACCCAAACCAAGTTTCTTTGAAACACGCTCTCTCAGAGGCCTGCCGCAGAGGATGGGATGCCTGAGCCGGTTGTCATTTAAGCTTTTGGAAACAGGCTACTAATTAATATACAGATGAGATGAAAATTTTAAATCATTCATGAACTCAAAAGGAAGGTACACTCTGAATATTCAAGTGATAGAGTTTCTGTGTGGTCAAATACAGCCTCTCTCCCTGATGGATGAAGCAAGTATTTTGTGAAGCCAGTGTGGACACCTGACAGCATCCTTGGTCCTGAGCACCTACTTGAGGGCTCTTTGATTCCTCAAGAAAGAAACTGAGGCTAAAAGAAGGAAGTCAGGGGGCAGCCCAGTCAGGATATATGTAAGCCATGCCACCTGAACCTTTGCCTGTTAGAGAACAGAATTGTGGGCTTTAACTATAAAATATTCATGGCAAACATACTTCTAATAATCATTTGCCAGAAAAACTTACCTCTGGAATGTAGGTCCCATGCCTACAAAAGATGTCCCCCCCCTCCCCTCCCCCCCTCCCTAAAGGAAGCTAATCAGGAAACACTGGTCAAGGAGGAAGCAGGTCTTGGGTGAGCACCTGGCCCACAGAACTATGCATAATACGACTCCAGGACATTGCTCTTTTCTGCCTGAGGGAGCTTAAGATATTGTGGATCATTCACAAGCAGGAAAAAAGAAGATAATTCCACACTGCAATAAGTGGTGGGGACAGAAAGACCAACACAGAAGAAACACCAAGGTAGCATATGCTAGTGTCACCCAAAGAAATGGGCTGTGCTCTCTTCAGCCCTCACCTGTCAGTCTCGGACTGTTTGAGAGAGCCTCCCTCATCTCCTGAAAATTCTCAAGGCCTTTAGATGTGGTCTCACTCACATCCTAATAAGCATTTCCCAGTCTCTTTGTCCTTCTTCTAAAAGGCTTTGAATCTTCCTTCTCACTCACTCCCACTTCTCAGAAGTCATCCCTACCAGCTTCGTTTATTCCACAAACTTGCATTGCTTGTTTTCCATGTTCCAGGACCCTTGCTAGGCACTGGGGATCCATGAAGAAAGAGTACATTGGTCTACTGGGATGAGGGGAAAGAGACAGAACTTAACCCAGAGATACACAGAGATATTCACTGTAAGCTTTGGAAGCACATAACCGTACTCAGCCCTGGCGGCTAGGGAGGGCCTTCTGAACGGTGGCCCTAAATCAAGTTTTAAAAGACTGGCAGGAAGTGGTCAGGGGTGAGGAATTGGGGAGCCCTTGAGTAGAGGTGAGGGTGTTCCAGACAAGCAACAATATGCTTCTTGCACAACAGAGGGTCCTACTCCACTTAGATGTGGTATCACTGTTGTCCCAATGAGCAAGCATGCATATCTCATTCACATTTCACATTTTATAATCAGGTTCTTTTGGTGAAGAGGCAAGTAAGTATTCATTCATTTTTTTCAAATATTATTTACAGAGCAGGTAGTATGTGATGGGCAATGTGCTAGGTACTGAAATCAAAGAAAGATATTTTTGTCATGGCTGGTGAAAGAACTCATGCCTAAGTCCGAAAATGTAAATGTTTTAAATGAGTGAAGGGAATCTGAAAAGTGGAATAAGACAATTATAGGTAAGGGGGGTAGTCATAGGGGGGACAATAATAGGTAAGGGCGGTAGTTATGAGGGGAAATGGGGACAGAATTGTCTGGGTATAAACACTGGTCTGTAAACAGACACTGAAATAAAACAAGAAGTGGAAGACAGGAGTGGAAGGGATTCAAAGCTTTGTTTTCCTGGGACAAAAGAGGCAAAAGAGTCAGAGGTAATGTCAAGAGAGTTCTTTGTGTGATCAGAACGAGATGCAGAGGAATACCATGTGCTTCTGAGGATAGCATAGAAACGAAATGTGAGGAAGTCTCAAGTTTCCTAAATTCAATTGAAAAGCCAAAGACTTACATCAGCATTTGTGGCTGTGTGATTCCATACTCTGAATTAAAAGCCAAAGCATATTGAAGACATAACTCTTGGGAACAACCCAAGCACCTAGGCAGCTGTAACATTTCCTAAGTTTTCCGTAACATAAGATAAAATGGCATGCCTAAGACACTCAGTGAAATGTCATATCCAGGATAAAAGCTGGATTCTCATTCTTTAGCCACCAAACCATGTCTTTTTTTTTTTTTTTTTTTTTCCAAATGTGTTGTGCTTTTATCCTTCTTGACTCATTGGACCAGCTAGTCATCTCTTCCACAATATGGAAACTATTCTCAGAGAATCGTAGGTTGAAAATCTGGCCTCAGAGAACAGCTCATCGTGTTCCTTGGTGGAGCATAATGAACAGCATGGATTCATTTGCACAGGTTCTCAGGGAAGAATTGAGAGATCAAAGGGCTAAGCATGTTTCCTCTTCCTCACTATACCGAAAAGTATACGGAAAAGTGTTTAGTAAACACATCAGGGGAAGGCAAACTGACCCCATGAAGTCCTTCCCTTCTGGACTTCCAGTCTATAGAGATGTTACTAGCCTACTCAGACACTAGAACAGATGAATGAAAAGAAAATCGAGCAGTCGTATGAAGACACAGGCTAGGAGTAGGTGCTAGCATCTAAACTCCTTAGTAGCAGCTCGAATCGTCTCTCTTTAAAGAGAAGAGAGCTCAGTGAAGGTCCCTGTTCCCTCCCTATTTCAGCGGTTAAGGGGCATCCATATGTAGAGCACTGAGTGCCACAATGAAAGGGCCAGGGCCTGTTTTAACCTGCTCAGGGTCTGTGCCAAGGCCTGGAATCAGAGGTCAGCTTTTGGAGCTATTTCAAATCCATACCTCTAGTTATAACATCAGTGCAAGTGTTCTCATTTAAACAGAGGTGGCCTGAGGCTACAGGCTGCAGTTTTGCTTTAATCCTTCCCTTCAAAACACATGTAAGATGCTAAGAAATGATCTATTGAGAATGCGATGAATTTCAAGAGAGAGAAAAATGTTTAAGGGGAGAATCTGTGTCATACATGCTCACATTTAACAGGGGACTTTAAACAGGTTAACATATTGGAATGTTGAAAAACAATATGACATACAAGAAGTGGAAACTTAGGGGCGCCTGGGTGGCTGGGTCAGTTAAGCGTCTGACTCTTGATGTCAGCTCAGGTTTCATGAGTTCGAGCCCCACATAGGGCTCTGCACTCACTGTGCAGAGCCTTCTTGAGATTTCTCCCCCTCTCTTTGCCCCTCCCCTGCTTGCACTCTCTCTGACTTTCTCAAAAATAAGTAATAAGTGGAAAACAAACAAACAAACAAACAAAAAAAACCCACCAGAAACTAGTTCTTCTCCTTTACTTAGCTTTGGCCAAGCTTGCCCCCTGAGAACTGAGCCGACCAGGGCTTGAGGCAACCAAAGTAGAGACCAAGCCCCAGTTCCAGGCTGCTCCCTTGTCTGCCAAACCTGAGCACAGCCCCAACCACCCTCCAGGCTGTTCCTTAAGGTTCTTGAGAATCTGGTTATGAGCCCTCACAGGGGATTCATTCAAACCATTTGATGCTTTGGCATCAAAGCTCAAAGCATCCATGTCAACCTTCCAGCATGCCAGTTGACAATTGGCTCCTAGACTCTGCTCTGGTCCTGCCCTATCTCTCATCTTGTTCTGGCCTCTCCACACCCCAGCGGCTCCACCCCTCATGCCATGCTTCCCCGCAGCCTCACATAGACAGTCACCCAGCTGGCTGCCTCCACGTAGCTTATGAAAAGAAAGGAAAGGAAAGCTAACCGAAGAAAAGAGAAAACAGAAGAAGGGAGGACAGACTAATACAGAGCCCCAACATTCTTCAGAGTACTCTGTATCTTCGCAAGAGAAACAGGATGGAATTGAGGGCAGAGGAGAGGAATGTCAATAGTTGTTTGACTTACCCTCCTGCACATCAGACATCTTAATAGAGAAGAACAAATACAGAGAAATAAAAAGGGTCCTGAGAAAAGTGGGGGGAAATTTTTTAAATTATTTTTTTAAAGACTTTAATTTTTATTATTTTTTAGTTTTTATTTTAGAGAGAGAGACAGCATGAGAAAGGGGCAGAGGCAGAGAGAGAATCCCAAGCAGGCTCCATGCTCAGCACAGAGTCTGATGCGAGGCTCAGTCCCATGAGCTGTGAGATCATGACCTGAGCCGAAATCAAGAGTCAGACACTCAGCCTACTGAGCCACCCAGGCGCCCCTAAAAACGACTTTAATAAAGAGAATGAACTTGCATTTATAATTTAAACATTTAGTTTCAATTTTTAATCCTCAAAATGACCCTTGGGGTAGGTGATAGTAAACCAATTTCATAAAAAAGGAAACTGAGTCTCAGAGTTGACTGAAGTCTGACTCAGCAATTTTCCTTCCAGTTTTCTATCCTGCTGTGAGAAATACTCACACATGTGCAAAAAGATGTATGCACGAGGATGTTAATGGCAACATTATTATATCAAAAAATTCAAAATAAATCTCCATATATAAGAAAGTGATTAACAGCATACTATAAATATTAATTAGTGGCATATCTTGGGGATACCATTTAGCTATATATTTTTTAATGCAGCAAATGTATTTGTAATAGGTAGAAAGCTCTTCAAGAGGCATATGGGTGGCTCAGTCAGTTAAGCATCCGACTCCTGATTTCAGCTCAGATCACAATCTCCTGGTTCGTGAGTTCAAGCCCCACATTGGGCTCTGCACTGACAGTCCAGAGCCTGTTTTGGGATTCTCTCTCTCTCTCTCTCTCTCTCTCTGTCTCTCTCTCTCTCTCTCCCTCCCTCTCTCTTGCCCCTCTGCCCTCACTCTCTCTCTCAAGATAAGTAAACTTAAAAAAAAAAAAGAAAGCTCTTCAAGTCATACTAAGTAAAAAAAGTTGCTGAACAATATGTTTAGTATGATTCCATTTATGTTAAAGATTTTTTCTTCATATATTTTTATCTGTACATGTATGTATACAGATGGTTATAAAAACTATGAAAGGACACACACCAAAACTTCAATATACAGGCAAAATGAAGAGCCTCCTTCACCCAACACCTCCCACATCACCTGAAGTTCTTTTTCTTTTCCCAGAGAAAGCCATTTCCTGTATATGTTTCTTTATTGTTTGACTTTTTTTTCAGTGAGAATATATTCACAATTCCTTGTATAATTATTAAAACAAAGTTTGTTTTTTAAAACCATATGATCCTGTGCAAATATATCATGCTGCTATGATATTAGTTTTGCACAGGAAACATCTGCTACTTTGCAAAAGCCTGAAAGTAAATTGGCCTTTCTTTTTTGCCTTTTTCTTATGTCAGCAGCAGCAACAAATTCCTACGGGACCCTTAGCAAAACAGATTACCCTTCACGCTTGCTTCTGACTGATGGAGAGACTTAGTATGCAGACTAGAGATATGGGCAGAATTGCCGGGTCACCTGCAAGCAGTATTTAACATCTGTAGGCAATGTAAGGTCTCATTCCATGATGTCCTCAACAGCTGCTGGAAGGCCAAAATGATATTTAATGCAAGTCCGCCTCACCAGTCTAGACATAGGAAGGAACGGATGAGAGCGGGATCCTTAAGCAGCTCTCAGATCCTGAGCTGAAATAAGTGACCATCAAAAGGCAGAGCTGAAGAAATACCAAAAGGACACATTGAAGTCATTAGCAGAACTAGCAGGAAGTAGAGTCTATATCTGCCTTAATACCATGAAGAAAACCTGTTCTTGTACAAATTTTAACGAATGCCAAAATTCTGTCTCTCATATGTTTCCCACTTGATTCCCCACAACTATGGCAAACAGCGTAGGCAGTGATGATATTTCCTCAGGGGAGGAAACTGAGACCCAGAAAGGAAAGGTGATTGACTTGAGAACCCAGTCAGTGAAGGGACTGCGGCTTGTTGCCCCTCGTGTGATTTCTGGGCACAGCAGTTACGTGGCCTGGGAGGCAGAGCCCCCCTCCACACATCAGTTTCTGGCAGGCATTAAAGGAGCCGCAGGGTCCCTTATCTGGCAGGTTCAACAGGCTGCGAACATTCCTCCGGTCCTACTCAGCATTCTCTCAGTAACACCTCCGGTGTTGACATCTATAGACCAGGACAATTAAATATGGATGTCTGTGCAATCACAGACATAATATATCTTCCTGGTGAGCTAAATATATATACATATGTATAAATATAATATATATTTAATATTAAATATATAAATATGATATGTATATTTGTTGTTTTTAAAAAGGGCATGCTCTTAGACCTCTCTCTTTCTCTTTATGCCTTAGAAAAAGCCTCAAAAACCTTACTCAAAAAATATGAAGCCTCAAAAAATATGAAGTTATTTTTTAAGTCAAATTTTGTTTCCATATGGAAGCACAGCTTTTGATATAATACTATGTACCCTTAAATTAATAATAAAAGAACATCCAGAAAGATAGGCTGATGGCAGAATGCCCAAATTAACTTCAGAGAAATGCAAGCCAACTGACAAAAGGAATAGAGGGCAGCCGGGGAAGGACAGAAAACCAAACAGACATAGCAGATGGCATGAGAGCAGGTCTGCTTTTCGCAAGTAGCCACCAGCTCTGCAGGCATGAGGTGCATGGAGGGGGACGATGAGTTCATTCACACAGTATGGGAGCCCCCTTTCTGGGTGGTCTGGTCTCACTGTCACCAACCAGGAAGATACACACAATAAGGCTTTCGGAGTGCCGTGAGATCACACTTGTGGATGCAGCAAGAGCATTTTCCCCATTATGCCTTCACTCTCATTTTCTACCCATGTGACCTTAGTTAAATCGCTTATTTTTTCGAACCTCTTCCTTATCTATACAAGGAAAGCATCACTCTGCCCGACTCACAGAGCTGTCCGAAAGATGCAAATGCTTTCTGCACATAAAGCACAACACAAACGAGAGATTCTGACTCGCACTAGCATTGCCCCGCGGATGAAAGAAAGATTAAATGAGTTTAATCAGGGTTAAACACACAGAACTAAGAGATAACCGGGAAGTTAGTCAGAAGGAAAGCTAAGGCTATTTAGGGAGCAAAAACAGGACAGGATAGTGATATGGATGGCTAGGGCACTTCTTATTTTAATTTTATTTTACTATTTTACTCCTATGATACGAATGAAAGCAATAGCAATTATTACAGCTACAAATTGAGAGTCAAGCACTGCACAGGTGGTTTCTGTACCTCACTGTTAGTATGAGTCATGGCATGATAAACAATGCTGCTAAATAACAGATGACTCTTTTTTTTTTTTTAATTTTTTTTTTCAACGTTTATTTATTTTTGGGACAGAGAGAGACAGAGCATGAACAGGGGAGGGGCAGAGAGAGAGGAAGACACAGAATCGGAAACAGGCTCCAGGCTCTGAGCCATCAGCCCAGAGCCTGACGCGGGGCTCGAACTCACGGACCGCGAGATCGTGACCTGGCTGAAGTCTGACGCCCAACCGACTGCGCCACCCAGGCGCCCCAACAGATGACTCTTTTTACAACAAGTTAGTTATTTTCTCATTCAACAATTTTTTACTGAGGGCCTACCAAGCACTGGACCACTGCTAGGCTATAGTGGGATGAATACTGTGAAAAAAACAAAGTGGTGACAAAACAGTGCAGGGTGTTGGTAGAGGTCAGGGGAGGACATCTTCTTTTCATAAAAGTGGTCAGGGGAGGCTGCCTGGAAGAGGCAGCATTTGAGCGGAGAGTTGAAGAATGAAAATGAGCCTTTGCAGAACTGAGAGTGGAGCATTTCAAGCAGACAGAATGGCAAATTTAAAAGGGGAAAGGATAGGAAAGAACCTGACATAGATGAGAAACATAAAGGAGCCCAATGTGGCTGGAGTTTAGTTACAGCATATACGTTTAGTTGCATCTTGTAAGGCACGGTTTTGTGAGTACCTCGCAGATGCCATGAAAATTTAAACAGCAGACATACTGCACTATGAAAGCGGTAGAAATGCTTTGTCCCATCATGAACAATGGGGACCTGGGGATCTGTTCACCCACCCACAGAGAGGGACACATGATGAATGGGTTCATCTTGAGCACAGCACTCAACTATATCTACCGTAGCCCACATTTATCACTGTTAAAGCAGTTGATGTCCTGTATTTTCTGTGCAGATCAAAATAGCATCAATTGAAAAGACAAAGAGGACGCATCTTTCCTCCACTATTATAAGAGACTTGGAAGATACCTCTGGCCAATAAAATACTCTCCATTTACCGTAGTTTTGCATAAGGTGCCATTTTTATTTAATAAGATAGGAGAGTAATTGAATATAACTTAAAAGGAAGACCTTCAGAGGATTGCTGTGACAGGTTCTAAAAACACTTTGGAATTAAATCAGTCTATGAGCAAATATTTAGTTTGTTTCTACTATACTATGCACTGTGGAAAATGCAAAGTAACAAAAGGCAAAGCTACTTCCCTTGAGGAATTTACAACTTACCTGTGGAGAAAAGTTGTATTGAAAATAGAAATTTAATAAGAAATTGTATGCCATGAAATACAATGAATGTTCTTTTGTATAGCTTAAACTGCTGTATGAGTCCAGAAAAAAAAAAAACAACAGCAACAATCATTTGGGGCTGATGTTAATCACATAAAGTTTCGTTATGCCCAGTGTATGAGAAATAATCAATAAATGCTTTGTTTGGATGAATAAGTGAGGCATATTTTAGTTTGGACTACAAGAATGTGTGGAAAATTAATTGGCAATGAGAAATAGAGGATCTCAAGGCAAGGGGACCAGGAGGATCTTATGCATGGGTGGGAATAAATATGACATATAGAGCGTCAATAGAGGTAGGCTGTGTGAAGAAAAATCATACCAGTTGACATAGGACCAGCAAAATTAAAACTTTGGATTTGACTCAAGAAGCTGTTCTAGGTTCCTGAGAAAGAGAGGAACATGCTGAAAACAATGTTTTAGGAAAATTACTCTCATAGTTGTATTCAAGGGAAAAGAAACATAAGACAAAAAGTCCAGTTACAAATTACATAGACATTTTTAGAATAGCACAGTATAAAAAACAAATCCATAAATACCTAAAGTTATATATAAGTTAAAGACTTTGTACAGTGCATATATGATAATAGTAAGAGGATGAATGATGAGGTTATCAGAGCCTGTTGTTACACATTCGGAAGATCCAAGCTGTGCCTCTCTGTCTGAAATGCTCCCTTGCTGTTGCTCGCACATACACCTGCCATGTACATTCCTGCCTGAGGGCATTTACACCTACTGTTCCTTCTACCTGAAGTGTTCTTTCCCAAACATCTGAAAGAGTGGCTCCTTCACTCCTTCATTCCTTTATTCAAATACCTCCTCAGGGGCGCCTGGGTGGCTCAATCTGTTAAGCCTCTGACTCTTGATTTTAGCTCAGGTCATGATCTCATGGTTCATGAGTTCGACCCCTGTGTTGGGCCCCGTGCTAACAGTGCTGAGCCTCCTTGGGATTCTCTCTCCTTCTCTCTCTCTCTCTCAAAATAAATAAACTTTAAAACAAACAAAAATAATTTTTTTAAAAAAGAAAAAACAACTATCACCTCCTCGGTGGGCCTTTCTAAACCACGCTAGTAGAAACTGCAGCCATCCAGAACTCTCTACTTCCCCTCCTGCGTTATTCTACTTCAGAGCAGTTATTATCATCTCACATTTTATGTATTTTACTGATTTATTTGTTTATTGACTTTTCCCCCCAATTAGAATATTAAGTGAGGGACTTTTGTTTGTTTTGTTCATTGTTTTATCTCCAATATCTGGAACATTTACAGGAGTAAATATGTAAGTTTTTTCTTACTATTTAAATATCCTTAAAGATAATTGGCTTTCTAAATAAAAATAATAAGGAGGCACTGCAGTGTTAATATATATAGTTTGAAAATGTATGACAACAATAGCACAAAATATGGGAGTGGAATAAAGGAAGTATGCTTTAAGTCTTTTACTATTGTGATAAGTCATATAATCTTACTTGAGGCTAAAATGTGACAAGTAAACTATGTGTACTATAGATTACAAGGCAACAACTAAAAAAAAAAAAAAAAAATTAACAAAACAAAGAGTAAC
Source organism: Herpailurus yagouaroundi (assembly GCF_014898765.1). Taxonomy (NCBI): domain Eukaryota; kingdom Metazoa; phylum Chordata; class Mammalia; order Carnivora; family Felidae; genus Herpailurus; species Herpailurus yagouaroundi. The sequence continues at coordinate 14,734,394 of NW_024412428.1, read as the reverse complement.
CACTATTAAGACATCAATGGAGGAGCACCTGGGTGGCTCAGTCTGCTAAGCCACCGACCTAGGCTCAGGTCATGATCTCGCGGTTCCTATGTTCAAGCCCTGCGTTGGTCTCTGTGCTGACAGCTCAGAGCCTGGAGCCTGCTTCAGATTCTGTGTCTCCCTCTCTCTGCCCCTCCCCCACTCACACTCTGTCTCTCTCTCCTTCAAATCTAAACATTAAATTTTTTTTTAAAAAGACAACAATGGAGAGAAAATTAAATAATAAAAAAATGCATGCAACTAATCCAAAAAGGGGGGAAAAAAGAGAAAAAAGGAAGCAAAAAACAGATAAGACAAATAGAAAATAAATAAAATATTAGAGGCACTCCTAAACAAATCTATAATTACACTCAATGGAAATGGTCTGAACATCCCAACTAAGCTACCAAGAGTACCAAAATAAAACAGCAAGACCTCACTATATGCTATCTATAAGAAAAACACTTTAAATATATAGACACAGACAAGTTAAGTAAAAGAATGTGAAAAGATATATTATTCTAATACTAACCAAATGAAATCTAGGGAGGCTACAGGAATATCAGATAAAGTAGATTTGAGAACAAAGAATATTATCAAAGATAAGGATCATCTTTTCAGAAAAAATAAATGGTCAATTCATTAAGATGACATAAAAATCATAAATGTTCATGCACCTAATAACAGAGCTCCAAAATACATGAACTGATATAACTGAAAGGAGAACCGAAAAAATTCAGTTACAGTTGGAGATTAAAGCAGCAAAACAAGAAAAAAATCAATAAAACCAAACGATTCTTCTAGAAGATCAATAAAATTGTTGAATGTTTAGCCAAAATGATCAGGAAAAAGAAGACACAAATTACTACAATAGGAGGAGGAATGGTGAAAAGAAAAAGAAAGAAACAAAGAGAAAGAAAGAAAGAAAGAAAGAAAGAAAGAAAGAAAGAAAGAAAGAAAGAAATCAGGGGGAAAAACCCCTCAGAAACACAGACACAAAAATTCTAAACAAAATTTAGCAAGTAAAATTCATTAAAAATCCATTATAACCAAGTGAGGTTTATTTTAACATTCAGAATCAATGTAATTCATATATTATTAACTAAAAAAAAAAAAAAAGCATGTGATTATCTCAGTAGATGCATATAAACCATTTGACAAAATTTAATAACCATTCCTGATAAAACTGTCAGGAAACTAAGAATAGAAAGGAATTTTCTCATCCTTATAAGGGGCATTTGTGAAAAATTTTAAACTAGTATCATACTTAACGGAGAAAAACTGAAAAATTTCCCCTTAAGATTAGGAACAAGACAAGAATTCTACTCTCATTACTTCTATTCAGTGGTGAACTGAAGGTTCTAGCCATTGAAATAACATGAGAAAAAGAAATAAAAGACATCAAGATTGGAAAGGAAGAATTAAACTACCTTGATTTGCAGAAATGTGACTATGCAGAAAACCTAATGGAGTGGCTAAAGACTGTTGCAGAATATAGGATCAATTTACAAAAAATAAATATATTTCTATTCTATCAATGAATAATCCAAAATTGAAATAAAAAGTAAAAAGCTATTTACAATTTCATCAAAAATTATTGAAGATAAATCTGGCAAAAGATATGAATGACCTATCCACTGAGACCTACAAAGTATTACTAGAAGAAAATAAAGAGGACCCAAATATATGGAGTGACACTGTATCTGTGTATCAGGAAGCTAAAATTTAAGATGTAAATTCTTAATAATAATTATATATATTGATATATCAAGTTGATTGTTGTATAGAGTCAACAAAATTACAATAAAAATCTCAGGAGGCTTTTTAAAAATAGAAATTGACACACTTTCTAAAATTCATGTGGAAATGCAAATGACTTAGAATAGGCATTGTTGAATAATCATTCAAACAACATTGAAAAAGAAAAGCAAAGTTGGAGTGCTAGCAATACATGATTTCAAGAATTGTTACAAAGCTACTATAATCAGAAAGCATGGTTTTGGCATAACAGGCAAATAAATCAATGAAACAGAATAGGGTCCAGAAATAAATCCACAGATACATATACAATTGATTTTTTACAAAGTTTCAAAAGCAATGCAGTAGAGAAAGAATAGTCTTTCAACAAATGGTATGGGAAAATTGGATATCCAAATTAAAAAAGAAAAACAAGAACTTGGATCTGTACCTTGCACCATGTGGAAAAACTGACATAAAATGGGTTATAGACCTAAATGTGAAATCTAAAACTTGCAAATTTCTAGAAAATGCATAGGAGAAAATCTTTGCATCTTTAGGTTGGGCAAGGATTTCTAAGAACAATAAAAGCACAATCCATTAAAAACATTTAATTGAATTTTCTGTAAATTGCAAACTTCTGTTCCTCAAAATATACTTAAAAAATGAAAATTCATGCAACTAATAACTAAGATTAATTGTTGAAGAGCATATATCTGATAATGTACTTATATCCAGAATAAAGAACTCTCAAAAGTTAACAGTAAGAAAACAACCCAGAAGAAATGGGAAAATGATCCAAACAGACATTTCACCAAAGATATACAAATGGCAAGTAAACATATGAAAAGGTACTCAACACCATCATCCATTAGGTAAATGCAAATTAAAGCGGCAATGAGATACCATTACACATTTATTAAAATGGCCAAAACTAAAAAGAGTACACACATCAACTAAGGTGTTTAAGAGACTGGAACTCTCATCAACAGCAGGTAAAAAACAGATTGTCAGTTTCTTTGAAATGTAAACCTGTATCTACTATGTGATGTAGCTGTTCTAGTCCTAGGCTTTTACTCAAGAGAAATAAAAACATCGGTCCATCCAACAACTTGTACTTAAATGTTTATGGCTTCCTATGTAATAGTCAGGCACTGGAAAAAGCTCAGATGTCTATCAACAGGTGAACAGACAAACTATGGTATATCCATACCATATGGATATCCATTCCATATGGATACCAATGGAATACTGCTCTGCCATATAAATAAATTAATGCTTAATATATGTTACAACATTGATGAATCTAAAAAAAAGAAGCCAGACCCCCCCAAAAAGGGGGTGTGGGGGGTTACCTACTTTATTACTCCATTTACATAAAGTTCTAAAAGATATAAAGTAACCCTTAGTTTATTAAACAGGTTAGTGGTGAACTGAAGACAGGCAAAGGAGATGATGGGAAAATTTGAAAGTTTACAAGGAAACTTTTATGGGTGATGGATATGTCCTTTATCTTAATTAGGTTATGTTTTCATGTGTGTATTCATATATCAGATTATCAAAATTATATGGTTAGGTATGGGTCATTTATTGTGTGCCAATTATACTTCAATAAAACTTCTTGTAAAAGTTGGTCCCTTAGTCACACTATCCACATTGCAGGCTCTCAGTAGTCACATGTAGCTGGTGGTTTCCAATGGCGCAGTGCTGATGTACAATATTTTCACTGCCACAGAAAGTTAATTTGGAGAGTGCTGCCCCTAAGGTCTTGGGAAGGGGCTTTCTGAAGACAGAATGGAAGCAGATAAAGAAGGGAACCTGAGAAGAGAGAACCCCATGCTGTACAGCTTGGCAATCTTACAATGCAGCTGAGTAACTTGAGTTACCGTAAGTCAGCTTCAGGACTTCTGGTTCCTTCTATAATTTCTCAGAACTCACAAATCAGCATTTATAACAAATACTCTTGGTCTCTCAGTAGCTCAAAGTACAGCTATCACAACCACTGCAGAACTAGGCAAGAATTATTTGGGTAAAGTTCCATTACTTCAGAGAGGGTGTGATGGATGCAAGAAGAAGAATGTGGGGTCCTAGATCTAAGGAGACAATTAAACTACACAAATTGATAGTCTTAGAGGATAAAGCTTAAGGAAACACTGGTGTGATTAGCACTGTAAATGTATACTGGTAGGAAAACATTTACACACTTTGCCTAAACAAAATTCCCAAGTTTCCAAGACCTGGTGCCAGGTGGCACGTAGCAATAAACTGACATGCTGAGAGACCAGGAATAGCTCAGCTTTTCAATGTACAAGTGATAAATCTGGATTTCTGGGCTGCAGACTTATTTTGATATATAGTTTGCTTCCTCTCTTCAGTCCCTTGTACAGATTTACTTTCTGCTTGTCAGTATTTTTTTCCAGTTATACCCAACCCTGGAAAGTTTCACTGAAACATCACTACTTAAGGTCTTCCTGTTATCACCTGGGGTCTGAGAGGTGTAAAGTCACGTAAACTCATTTGTTTCCCCTCAGAGTGCAACCTTCTCCCTGAACACTAGCTTCTTTAGAACCCCCAAACCACTGCTGTTTACCTTCCCGTGGCTTCTTCTCAACCCAATCAACCCAAGAGCCAAATCACCAATCCTCTGAGAAAGAAAGGATAAGTTATACCTCTAGCTCTAATGTGTCCTTCTCTGAAAAAAATGCTTACTCTCATTAATCAACAGTAAACATATTTGGATGTGGGAAGTGATGTGGTGTATAAGGGACAAGTTGAAAGGAGGCAGACAAGAACGAGATAATTGTGATTTCTGTCCTAATTAACAGAGATAATAAACTTCAGAATTAAAGTTCTCAGGTTGACTTAAAGCTCTGAGTCATTAGATAAGAATTCAATTAAAGGATGAATTCTGTTCCTAAATTTAATGAAGAGATGGTGCTAGATTTTGCTATATTTCATTTCTTGGCGATGTGGACGTGAAAGAACGTGAATGTGTTCCTTGTCTCTTCAGAGTCCATTAGAATGCTAGAAACCTGCCTGCATACTAATGGGGAAGGGAGAAGGTTCTCTGACTCTGTCAACTGAGGTGAAAGCTTTCTCCCTAGTGGGGAGACATTAGGAAAACCTTAATGTATTTTTAACAAATAATTTAAAATTTTAATACTCAGAGTATTTCTGAATCTTCTTCCATTGAAAAGTAGATTCAAATTTTTACTTTGTGACTTGACTACTTTCAGCAATGGCAGTAAACGCATAATAATTTCTGAGGTGTCTGAGGTAAAAAGTTTTTTAAATATGTGTAACTAGCATTTATTGAATACTTATTGAGTGCTAGGCATTGTTCTAAACACTTTATTTTAATTTACTAAATTCTTACAGTTTTTCTTCTTCTTCTTCTTCTTCTTATTATTATTATTATTTTCATTTCAATAATGAGAAAACTGAGGCACAAAAGGTTAAATGACTTGTCCAAAATCACACAAATAGTGGGTGATAGAGCCAGGATAAATTAAATTCTAGTTCTAGTTAATCTCTACTAAAAATCCAAAATTGACAAAAATTGGTATTAAGCTTTAGATATATTCTGAACCACTTGGAATATCACACCATTTCTCATGACTTATCTGAAGTCCAACTTTAAAAATCCAAGTAGTTTTTCTCCAAATACTTAAGAAAAAATGCACAATAGAGCCAAAGGTTTTTTCTCCCCCTGAGATATGGACATTACTTGCACTTAAAAATTTAAGAATGCAAATGATAAAAATATTGCATATTAAAAAGATTTCATTTTAGTTCAGAAAAAAATCATTGAGCATACAATAAAGACTAGAAATACTCTACAATGTTAATGAGTATATTAAGATTGTGTGACTATTGATAATTTCCCAGTGTTCTGAAATTAAAGTATATATTTAAATGCTTTCAGGACACTCTAAGTTTTTTAGAAATTTTTTACCTAAAACATTTTTTAAAAATCAGATATTAGTTGGAAAGAAGAGGAAATTTTTGACCAACAGAGTTGGAAAACAGTTGGAAAGAATTATAAAAAATCTTGGGAGCCCTCTTGATTCCCAGAGCTCTTCAGGAAAAATACAAACTCTTCTGTCTGTGTGTCAGAACTGAGACATTCTCTTCTAATACTACAGTTGTTTTCTAGTGGCTGTGGACATCAACCAGGGAGAGTCATTTTTAGCTTCCGTTGGCTCATGCTAAAAGGCTGATGGAAACAGAGAAATTGCCCCACTGAAGAATAAATTTGGACCCCACTTTTTACTCACCATTTGTTCCACTGACATTAAGCTTCTCACAGTTCCCAAATAAACCATGCCCATCTTTCCTCAAAATACCATTTCTCTTCTCTCATATCCACCTTGAATTTTTCTCATCTTCAAAGCCCCCCTCATATGTCACCTTAACCTACGTGAAGTTTTTTCTGCCTGCTCAAGGCAAAGTTACTCAGATCCACATCTAGGAATCCTCCGGGTCCAAGATCCAGTCAAGATCCCAGGAAACAATATACCAGGGGGAAACAGAAAGTGTACAAAATAGTGGGAATCCAAATCTAGCAAGAGTAGAGAAATCGGGAGAAAATAGTCTCTAGAAACCAAGTAGTGGGAATGCTGAAGTCTATATTAGATAGTCCTAGGAGAATTGCAGAAGTTGTAGAACAAGGGGCCAACATGTCAATGGGAGCAGGAATAAGTGAAAAGAGAATGTCAATTCAATTCACACACACACACACACACACACACACACCCTTACCATAGCATGACTGTTAGTTATTCAGACTCCAATGGATTGTGACTTGTTACTGACCTTAAAGCCAAGGCCTCTGATTCTTGTTGATTGGGTCCTTCCCTGAGCCCCTGGTACTGTGCCTGATATCTGAGTCTCTGGATCTTAACTTTGCTTTACTAAGTCAGAAAAGCTGCCCACACTTCACTTAGAAAGTCTCCTTGGACTGGAGCTGGGCCTGGACCAACTTACTGTTTGAAGGATGCTTAGCCAGTCCCCCTCTGGACCACCCCTGACATTTTCTCCAGGGTCCTGGTTTATTCTTAAGAAAAAATAATACATAATGTCTGAAAGATTTCTATAAACCATGTGAAATAAATACATAAAGGAAATAAATCCAGAAGATTCCAAAAATATTTTTGAAGAAGTAAAAATATGTAATCCTCCAGTGACCAAGTTCTGTCACCATGACCAAAATATCTTGCCACTATTCTTGACTCTCCATCTGCTTTGCTATCATCTTTTCTTGAAGACAGTGTTGCAATAACTTACCAACTGGTCTTCCCACCTCCAGTTTGACCTTCTTCTGATCCAAGGGTCTAGTAATTCAGATACTTAAGAAGAAGAAAGAAGGAACACAAATGAATGACCAGAGCCGAGTATAATTACATATGCAAACAGTGCAAATGGGTTGGGGCCAAGGAGAAAGCACTTGTGCCATATATAAGGGACACCCACTCCTCAGCTACAGCTTATAGTTTTCTTCCAGAAATACAGGCCAGTCTTTCTAGAATACCCTATTAAACAAACAAACAAACAAAAAAGACCAAAAATTCAGATTTTCATGTAAAAAACAAATCTAAATGTTGACTGCCTCTCTTTTCTTGATGTAATAAATTCCTCCGTATGCCTGAAACTGTTTGAAGTTGAGTTTCTATCACAAGGAAACCAAGAGTCCTGACTAATAGAGTTCTTTAATGAGCTGTTTACATGACTTCCTCCCAGGGTCACCTGGGTGGCACAGTTAAGTGTCCAACTTTGGCTCAGGTCATGATCTTGCAATTCGTGGGTTCAAGCCCCATGTCTGACTCTGCTGACAGCTCGAGCCTGGAGCCTGCTTTGGATTCTGTGTCTCCTTCTCTCTCTGCCCCTCCCCTGTTCATGCTCTGTCTCTATCTCTCAAAAATGAATAAACATTAAAATTTATGTGACTTCCTCCCAAACTCGAGGGCAAGTTAGTCACTTTTGTACCCCTGGTGCTGCACAGGGGCTGGCACCAAACTGGAATTTAATTATTTACAAATGAATGGAGAGATGCATAAATACATGCTCTCTGAAGACCTAAAAGCAAGGAATGAAAATTCCAAAATAATAGGCAGTAGGAGATTGATTCTTGAAATTGCAGAAAAAGCTTATAAACAGATACTTGTGTTTCTTATTCAGGCTCTAAGCTCTTTCAGGGAAGGAGGGCTCGCACCTAACTCCTTAAAGACTGCCATCCGTTTTGACCCCTCGTGAGAATGGACAGTCAGCAAACCCAAAAGGTCAATGTGTTCAAGCAGAAGGAACACAAACTCACATTTCCTTAGGGTACACATTTACTCAGAGTAAACAGGCAGATAATGACTAAGTCTTTTTAGATCCAAGGACAAATCAAAGAAGCTTTAAGAAACAAAACAAAAAAGCTTTGAGGTTACTATTTTGAATAATGCCTTGGGTAATAAGAGGCAATTATCCACCTGAGCCATTGTCAGGGGCCACTTCCATGCCCTAAGTTGCTCTTCCATTTTGTTAACATTCATTTATTCATTGCCCACAAGGAAGTGCCTCTATATCGGATGACCCTGTACAGTTTTGACCTTGGACAGTTACCGCCAGACATACACAAACCCTTCCTCTGTGTGTGTGAGACATAAATATCTTCTCCATTTCCTTCCCCAAGCCCCAGTTTCCTGCACCTGGCATACCAGAACAAATAGACAAGCACCTTTGCAAAGGTGCTGGCATACAGTTTGTTACAGTGGGAGGGCAGTTATCAATATCTGGTTGAAACTTCAACTTTAAAATGATGAAACCAAGGTCCAGAGAGGATAGCAATAGCATCCACCTAAGGCCCACAGCTAGTTAAATGGCTGTGCCTGACCCAGCCTGGCAGTTCTCGGTGTATAGTCACAAAACTGAAACTCTAATTACACAGTTTTGCTGACCTTGAGGTATAAAATTGCCATTCCTCTAAAGGGCGTTAGATACATTAGCCAAATTGGAGCAGTTAATTTGCAAATGAGCAATTTTGGTTTTCAGATCTCGTTATGGGGGGGGGGGAGGGGAGACACAACTGAACCCAACTGGCCTTAAAACAGTCAAGTCACGAATTCTCTTTTTCCTGTATTCAATCCACACACTTCAGGACATTGCCCTGGGAGGTAGGAAGTCCCCCTGCTCTGCCTGGAGCTCAGAAGCACTCAGGACTGAGGCAATTCCTGCCTCAGCCTGCTGAACCTTGGGGGTGAGAAACAGAAGATTGTTTTCCAAGCTGAGATTATTTTTCAGCACACTGAGTAATAAGGACGGCTCCAGGGAGGCTTGGAGAACTTTATGAAAGGTTTTGTTTGCATGAAACCCGGAATCATAAGGCACTGGAAAAGGCAGGGTTTCAAAGGCACTGTTTGCTGCTGCTTTCTGTATCGGCCACCTCCTTCTACAAATTTGGGGAATTTCATTTTCAAAGAGGTTATGAACACTTGCGATGTAAAATGGAAGCCAGGGAAATGCTATTGTCTGCTAAGTCCTCAAGCTATTATTTCCGAAAAACAAGATTTCTGCTCGGCTACCCTGCTTGTCAGTGAATTCTCATCCATCAGTCTGCCATAATGCCTTTGGGGATGCCTGGGCGCCTTTGCAATAGGCAGGTACCTAAATCAATCCAGTCTAATGAGTGTCTGTCTTAAGTACAGAGACATCTGCAAAGACATATTCCTTTCTCATCTAAGCTGGCCGTTCACCAATGAGAAGAAAGCCTGCCATTCACCATCACACCATAGGCAGGCCAGCCCTGCACAGTTTAATGAAGAAAGAAGGATCTTTTCCTCTATGTCCCATGTTGTGACCCACCTCATCTTCTATGCCCCCCTGTGGCCCTAAAACATGTGCTGACATGTTTTATCAAATTTCAGGGACCCAAAGACTCAATGGCACCCCCATAATCTAACGTCTCCCCAGCTCTACTCCCACTAACCATACTAACATGTCTTTCCTACATGCTTTCTCTTTGAAGTAACTAAGTAATCTGATCAACAAAACTGGTGTCTCCCAAACTTCGGTCATTTGTCAGCCATCCTCACAACTTTTGCATTGTCTGTGGACCACCTGCGCTGTGACTTACCTAACAGTTTTACTTAAATTCACTCACTTTTAAATGTAGATAATTGCTTTAAATTTAACCAGCTATATCTGTGACATTGCAGGTTTGATGCACTATTTATTTTAATGTATATTAGGAACAATATATATGTAGAACTTTTTTTTGTATGTGGAACTATTAAAATAAAAAATATTGAATAAGAAATCCCTTAGGATTTATGTACTTTTCTGTATGTAGATTCTAACAATATCAGTTTAAAAATAAGAATAAGAGGGACGTCTGGGTGGCTGAATTGGCTGAGCACCCAACATTGCCTCAGATCATGATCTCGTGGGTTGTGAGCCCTGCATCGGGCTCTCTGCTGTCAGTGCAGAGCCAGCTTCAGTTCCTTGGTCTCTTTCTCTCTCTCTCTCTCTCTCTCTCTCTCTCTCTCTCTCTCTCTCCCTCCCTCTCTCTGCACCTCCCCTGTTTGTGCGCTGTTTCTCAAAAATAAATAAACTTAAATAAGAATAAGAAATAAAGCTATAAGTTTTTTGTTTTTTTTTTTTTTAATGAAAAGATGATCACTATCCAGGGTTAAGCAGTGCTTCTCAAGTTGCAGTAAGTATCAGTGACCTGGAGAGCTTGATGAAACACAGATTCCAAACACTCCCTAGAGAACCTGAGCGAGCAGCGGTGGACTGGGGCCCTTGGATTTGCATCTCTCACAGGTTCCCAGGTGATGGCCTTGCTTCTGGTCTGCAGATCTCACTTAGTGGTGTTGAGGGAAAATAAACTAAGAAAGCACCATCCATTTTTAGATTGCCTTGTGTAAAAATACATGAGGTATAAAAAAAAATCTAGAAATAAATTTTTTTTTAAAAAGAAAGAAAATATTTCCTACTCATTATGCATTTACTACAAGCATACCCTATCAAAACAGAACTTTATAAAAAAATTTAAGTTTATTTATTTTGAGAGAGAGAGAACACGTGAGTGTATGTGCTTGGGTGCACATGAGCAGGGGAGGGACACAGAGAGAGAGAGAGAGAGAGAGAGAGAGAGAGAGAGAGAATCCCAAGCAGACTCCATGCTTAGCACAGAGCTGATGCTGGGCTTGATCCCACACAGATCATGACCTGAGCTGAAATCAAGAGTCAGACACTGAACCGACTGAGCCACCCTGGCACCGCACAGAATTTCTTTTTTACTTTTAATTTTGAAACAATTTCAAACTTAAAGAATAGTTGAAAAGTGTAAAGAGCTCCTGAATAACCACCAAAAATCCCATTCAGATTTCTCCAGCTATCCCAATGACGTTGATAGCATCTGACAGCTGAAGGACCCAAAGTGGGATCACACATTGAATTCAGTTGCCACATTTCTATTTTCTTCTCAGTGACTCTGACCCTCCTCACTTCATGACCTACAAGGTTATATGTAGGTCATTTTGTAGAATGTCCTTCCGTATGAGTCTGTCTGACATTTCCTCATGTTTTAACTTTGATTAATAGGTGAAGAAGGTTCTGTCAGGTATCCCCACTGTGAAGTTCTGTTTCTCCCTTAGTAACTATCTTTCATAGTAAGGCTATAAGATTTTACCATACTTTCAAAAAAAAATATATATATATATATTTTATTATATCTTGAAACTATAATAAAATCCCTTTCTCCATCCCCCTTGTGCCCACTAGCTTTAGCATCCTCAGCATTTCTTGCCTGAATTAATTATTATTATGATGGTTAACAAGTGGTGTTTCCTTAATTCTGTCATTCCTTTTATATTTATTAGTTGGCACTCTTCTGCAAAGAAGCTTTCTCTTTTTTTAGCCATTGACATATCAATGTGATTTCATGTTTTCTTCTATTATTTAATGAATTATAATCCACTGCTGTCTTTACTTATTCTGAGGCTGAGGTTGTCCCAGGTTTGACCAGAGGACTTCTTGACCTTCAGGAAGTCCTTTGTGTCCTTTCGACATAGCCCCATCATTCTGTGAGCGTTTATTTCCTTAACTTTCTGGTACAAAAAGTTGCTCCAAGCTCTTGTTCTTTCCCCTGCCAATTCCCCCTCCAACTCTGGAGTCAGCCAATTCTTTAAGGAGTGCTTCCTTTCAGTGTTTTAGTGGAGAGTGCTATTTAGAAACCAAAATGTGTCCATTGCTATGGGAGCATCATTGCTACCAGGTTCTTTCTTTGTGTATAGTTGTACTACTTAATTCTAGCCACTGCTCTGAACAGTATTCCAGTTACTACACAATATAGTTAGCTTTATGTAGGGAAATGTGTGCCTTTTGTTTGTATTTTTTTAGTATGGGTGTTGGCCAGCTCTAGGAAATATAGGTACACACACACACACACACACACATGTAAATACATACACATATACACATTTGTGTGTACATATGATGTGTGTATATATGAGTATGTGTATACACACACATCCATGAGTTCACACAGATACATCTGACTGAACACCACAGGGTTCATTCTAGCTCTCCTCCTTTCCATACTTGTACCTTCTCTAACAGTGATAAACCTGGCTCCAGGTGTCACCAGTATATTTACTCATTTGTTTAATCCCCCTCGTGTAGCCAGTCTCCTGATCCCACCAGGCTGCCTCTCCACAACGTTCTTGTGTAGACTCCAGCCCCGCAAGGCCCCCTATCCCCTAAAATACTCAGCCATGAGGGCTCCAGCCTCTGCCCAACAGCCTTCCCACCCTGCTTGAAAGGAAAAAAGGAAGAGAGGAAGGCCAAGAGGGAGGCAGGGAGGGAGGAAAAGAGCGAAAGAGGCAGGGAGAGCAAGGTAAAACTCAATTGCTCTCCCCTCCAACCAAATATCCAGCTGCTCCAGATGCTGGAATCGTCCTTGAGTCCTCTCTTCTTCTTGCACCACATCTTCCCAAATGGATCTCTAGTCAGCCTACCTCGCACCATCTCCTATTCTCCCACCATCATCTGTCACCTGGATTGCTGAAAAACCCTCAAAAGTGATTTATCCACTTCATTTTTTGTTCTCCTGGAAGTATTCAGTTTTTGGTTTAGCTTCAAACATTAGGATTCCAAAAATGGATTAAATGTGCCAACAATAAGGAAGTTTAGTATCCTTGCCATGCTAGAAATAAATTTCTTTTCAATGGCGTATACTCTCCAATCAAATGTCTTTTCTCATGTCTGAATAGCAGAGTTAAACTCTTTTTACTATGTTCTCTTTTCAAGATCATATTTATTTCTATTTATATAGTCTCATGCAGTTAGGATAAGAACCTAAAAGTAATGGATCAAAACAATAATACAGCTCCCAAGATGCAACTGAAAATGATCTGTTCATAAAGTTAAGTGTGTATATCTGTTTTAAGAAGCACATATTAAATATCGTAGAATGCCACCTTTGTTTCTTATGCTTAGGTTCTCTTATTCTTATTACTAACTTCTTGTTCATCCAGTCAAAGTAGTACAGTTATATGAAAAGAAAGGAGAAAGGATCATTTATCCAAATAGCAAAGATCTAACAGTTTCTTATTCTTCCTCAGTTGAAGCTCCTTTCATCTTAGAGAGTGGTTTAGAAGTGAGCGCTACTCTTTGGAATGAAATGGATGGCTAGCTTAGGTGGGTACAGTTTCCTGTACATGGACTTACAGTTTCCTTTCTCAGGAAACTTACAGTTTCCTTTCCTTTTTTACAATCTTCTTATTTTTAGTAAAACTCCAGAATGGCTTCCTTCCTCCTCAGAACAGTGTTGCAACATTTGCACTATTAGACTTGTCATCTTATGAGACAACCCTTCTCAGATAGTATTTATATCTGGCAGCACGATGATTGGGATCGGCGTGTAATTAGTTGTGCATATTAAACAGCTGTAATCACACATAGATTCTATTAACCTGGAAGGCTGCTGGGATGCTTACTATTTCAGAAGCCTAGAAAAAAGAGAATGCACAGATGTCCCATTTTATTATCTCATTTTCAAAGATAACATTTTAAGTACTTTTAAAATGTGCTAGAAGCATAATTTGTGAAGTTAGATCAGTTTTGCTCTTATCCTGACTGGAATAAAAAAAAAAAAAAAAGAAGAAATTTGGAACGCCTGGAATACTGGGAGCTGTATATAATATAAACATAATTCCTTATCACACATATCCCTTGCCTTGCCTCAAGATCTAAAAAGTTATTCAAGGGAAGAATAGAGCCTTTCCTGAGAGGGCATTTTAAATTTTGTCAAAATACCAAGTGCTCTTCAGTGGTTATGGCAGTGGCTTTCTTACCTCATGTAATTTCTCTGAACAGCCACATGGACCTTTATCACAGCTTTCAGTAGATATTAAACCGAGTCACTATAATTCCCTGATGTTTTGCCCTCCACAACATAATTGTGCTGAATACTATGATCGTTATATGTGTTAGCAGGTGGCCTCCTTTCAGATCAGGCTAGGACTTGAGTAGACAAAAATTTGAGCAGCCATCTATCCACTGCTGGGGTAGAACCTGGTAGAATCAGAAAAACCTTCTGCTAGATACTGAGGATCAGAATCCTATGCCTCTAAGGATAAAATCTGCAACCTGGAGTCAAGAGGCAGACGATAGGCATAGACAGAGGAGACTGGACTACACACATCTTTCCCCCTCTCATTTCGTGTAGATATGGAAACATATGATAACATCAGCTTTGACTCTAGAGCATCCAATCTATTCTCCACACTGCAGCCTGGATGAGGTTTCAAAACAGATGCAATCATGTCCATCCCCAGTTTAAAATTATTCACTGACTCTCCACTGTCCTCAGGACAAAGTCCAAAACCCTAACCCCTTATCATTGTTGAAAAGTATTTTACCACTTGACATGGCCTATGTCACTGGCCTCAACTCTTACTTCTCCATTCCAGCCAAACAGAAAAACTCGGGGTTCATAAACCTAGCCAGGTAGACTTTTACCCAAATTATTCATGTCACCTGGAAATGCTTCCTACAATCCCATGTCTCTTGCTAGGATAACCCCTGTTTATCCTCCACATCTCAACTCTTCCTGACTCCCCAAGCCTGAGTTTGGGGCTTCTTCTCTGCACTCTGTATTTGTCCTTGTAAGAGCAAGGATCACATTGTATGTAATTCAGCCTGTTCAGTTTTCCATATCCTTGATGCATATCTCATCCTGCCTGTGTAGTCTAGCCCTCTGCACAATAGTAGCACATACCAGGTCCTTAGTCAGTGTTGACTGAATGAACGGAATGACTTCCAAACCCAAGAACATGCCCACCAGTATCACCTGCAGTGATAAACATAATGCCCTATTCGTTTCCCATTCAAAATAGTCTAATCCCTCCATCAGAACACTGATGTTGAATAAACAGTTTGCTGACCAACTTTCCAAAGTTTACCAAAACTGAAGAGATTTTCAACTGAAGCCTTGAACTCTCCCTTCTCCCCCTTCACTTATCCAAACTGTCTCTGACTTTAAAGGATTCTTAAAGCACTCTCTTCCCTGACTATTGACACCATATTACCTGCTCTCTTTCTTTCTTTCCAGTCTTCACAGGTCTTCATTCTGCATCTGTAACTTAGCTCTTTATAGCATCCTATTGTTCTCATTGTTTTATGTTTAGTTCATCTCCCAATTAAACTGCAATTCCCTAAGCACAGAGATCAGTTCTCATAGTTCTTATTAAATGTATCAAGACTCTAGGATAACATCCACTAAAGTAAGTGGCTATTCCTATAACTCTTACTGTATAGTACTTTCTGTTGAAATTTATGTGTTGTTGCCTTTGAATCGTATCTGTTTTCCCGTACTAAAGTCTAGATTTTTGATCTTCTGTGCCCTAATCCATGTCTTACGGTTCTTTTGCCCTTAACATGGGTAATGTGTGTGTTACGCACACAAAATAGATGTTTGTAGTTGATGACAATGATGATGACGGTGTGTCTTCAATATATATTTGTTGATTATTTCGTTGATTTTCCATGGCAAATACATTTCCAGTTTGAGGAGAGAAAATGCATCTTTGTGCCCACTCATCTGATTAGTGGAGCCCCAGGAGCCTGAAAATTTCATGTCCCATTTATCTTTCACATTTGAGCCTGAGCATCTCCATCTGGGAAGCCAGGGACCCTGGGGATGGTACCTTTCCTGATAAGTTGCTCCTTTGGGCAGAAGGAGCAACATTTCTACTGTGGAACATTTACCTGTAAAGAATTCTTTTGTAATGAAGAGCACATATTCTGCTTAATGCAAGTCTCGGCATAACAGAAGGCAAGTCGTATTTAATTACCCCAGCTGCTGATGCTTCCTTGTAATTATTGTATTTATTTTGAGATTTACAGCTGTAACGAAGACATTAAGAAATGAAATCCTGGAACTCTGCTGCAGTCCCAAGATATTCAGGATTAAGTTTATGATTAATAATATTCACGCACTGACAGCCTAAGAAGATAAACACCATCATCACTCTATTGTTAGGTTATCTTGGGATCTAAAATTACTTGTCCTACATTGATAATGAAAACTAGCAATATTCCTCTTCCCATACTAAACACCTCACCTTCTCTAGATATATAAGCCCTTTTGTGGAGGAGACAAGCAGATGCAGGATGTGCTTACCCCACAGAACATGACAGCAATGACAACTGTATCCTTTATTGATGAAGGAGAATGTGCCCAGAAATCCTTGATTAGTATTAGTGTCAGTATATTATAAGAGCAATATCTGTTCTGAAAATAGTGTTGACATTTATCTATAGCACTGATAATTCTTTTACTTCTTTGATAATTATCCTATAATCATTAGGGACCTCGAAACCCGGGTTCCTGGTCATGCCTAAAATGGAGAACAAATTGTACCTGATTCCTCCCTACCCCCCCATCCCCCACCCATCAATCTGTAATACCAATAAAGACAGCAGCAAGCTATTCAGTATTCCAGTGTTGTGCTGTTCCAGAAGGGACCATTCACGCTGAAACATTAGTGTACAACATAGGATACTGTATAATGTGAATTGACCCCCTCAAATTGTGTACCATGGCAGATGTGGACATCTCTTTCCTCCAGGGAGGTGAGCCTCAAGCTGCTTACATTGTAATTCGGAACCAAACCTTGAAAATGTAAGCAGGATAAGGACTCCAAATTCTCCCTTTTTTCAAGTTAACAATTAAATTTCCCACGTTTTCTTGCTAGGTTTATGAGACTCAAAACAACAGGAAGAGATCGTAGAAAGATATAAAGAGCTGACCTAAAACAATGATCAGTACTGGTCAGTGCAGTGATATTAATATACTGACAGTGACTGGTGGGAATGATGCATGCAGTATAAGTTCGTGCTTGTGTAGAAAGTCAAAGAAACCAGTGCTTGCCATGTACCTATGAAGTATCGGGCAGCTTAATGTATATTATCTTACTAAATGCTTAAAAGCACCCTGTAAGGAAGGCACAATTACCCCTATTTTAAAGCCAAGGAAACTAAGACTCCAAAAGTTTGAGGAACTGGGATAAACTCTCAGAGCTTTTTCCACAACACACTGTCACCCTAGAAAACAGAGACGTTTCAAGGGGATCACGAGTATGCTGTATAACAGAGCTGCCAATGGCAACATAATGCAAGCCACGTATGTAATTTTAACCTTTCCAGTAGTCCCATTTAAAAAATTAAAATTGGCCGGTGATAATTTTTATATTTTATTTAACCCAGTATATCACAGACATTAGAATTTCACCATGTAAAACAATTACTGAGATTTTTTCATACTAAGACTTTAAAGTACAGTGTATATTTTACACCTATAGCACATTTCTGTTTGGACCAGTGGACATTTCAAACTTAGACCACGTTTCGAGTGCTCAATAGACATATGTGGTTAGTGATTGCCATGCTGGACAATGCAGCTCAATAATGTGCATAGTCTGCTGCACAAAAGGAATATTAAACAACAATACTAATAAATGGTGAGAGGTTGTCTTTACCATGTTTTACTCGTTCATCCATCTCATACTGGCCGAGCACCTAGTGCACAGGCAACTGTAGGGGATAGATGGAAAACTAATCATGCTCGCAGGGAATTCAGAATCAAGCAGGAGAGATTGGAGAAGCAACAAATAAGAATAATTAGGGTGGGAAAGCTAAAAGTGCCACAAGAAAAGCGCAGATAGATAAAAGGCTGTGGAGCTTCAGCAGAGGGAGAGGCTCTTTCTAGCTGGGAGATCAAGGAAATTTTGGGTCATTTAAACTTAAAAAAAGAAAAAGATGGGTAGAGAGCAGGCACGCAGAGTTATAGAGAAGGGCACTCCAGGCAGAGGAAACAGCTTGAGCAAAGGCGTGGAGGTGGGTCAAGCATGGGGTATATGTGAAAAATGGTGAAAAGTTCTGTCAGCTTAGAGCTTAAAATGAGTGAAGAGGAGGAAGAAGGGGAGAGCTTTGAGGAGTAGGCAGTGGGCAGTCATTACAGCTTATGAGCAAGAGACTGAAGTTTAATCCAGCAATACAGTATGTAATTTGGAACAAATACTGTAAGATGGTGAGGGGACTTCTGAAATCATCTGAGTGAGAGGTAGCAAAGCCATGAACTAGAAGGAGAATGAAAAAAAAGAAGGAGGCACAAGACGTACTATTAGAGGTTCCATTAGCAGGACTGACAGCTGCGTAGAACGAGGAGGAAAGTCCAAGATGCCAGGGTACCTAGTGTAGCGCTGATACCAGTAACAACAGCAAACACGTGAAAAAGAAAACAGAGGACCAGGAGATTTGGGAGAAAAGATGGTGGTCCAGTTCGGGACATACTGAATTTTATTGATAACCTTGTATTGGAGACATAAATAAGTAAGTAATAAAGTATAGATACTTGTCTCCACAAATGCCACGTAGAAAATGAGCCAGTGTTGAGAGAAGTTGGAACGTTTAATTCTCCACACTGTAATCTTGGCAAAGAGCCTCACACCTCCATGTCTCAGTCTCCTCAAATGTAAAATGGTGATGATGGAAACTCCCTCTTGGAGTTGAGTGACAACCCAATGAGCTGGCACAGGTAAAATTTGAGGACAGAGCCTGGTCCAGAGTAAACACTCAAGAAATGCCAGATATCATTACTATCATAACAATTTTTCCATTTGGGAGGTAAGTCAAGCCCCAGTGTACCTGTGTCAGTGAAGGTTTCCATCATTACTATGTGGAAGGCAGAATCAGCAAAAGCGTCTTAGATGGGCTCAGGGCCTAGGATTCCTGGTGCTCTCTCTACTTTGTGGGCAATTCCAAAAGGCAATTCTGCCTCTGTGGTAGAGGAGTCAGTGTTAATGTGGGAATCTCAGCGTCAAGAGCTGCAGTATACCCTAGAATATTAAGCGCTACATTTAGTGGTTTGGCGAGGCCAACTTGTACCAACTTGCAGAAGCCGATTGTAAAATTTCTGAGAATTTTTCTAGTTGTTTGTTGCCATTATTAAAAGTGAAATTATATAATCTTACAAATAAGTTAATAACATAAAAGTAAGGTAACAAATACCCAATACTCAGAATTTCTAATTATTTTACTATTATCTATGCTCTTGAGGTTCTTTTTACCTATTGTGTATCTATTGGGTGGAAATACTACATAATGTTGTACTACTCCCCATCTCTTCCCAACATTCAGTGGTATCACATTAGCGTCTTGACATCAGCCATAGTAGTAATTTTTATGCCACGGGACTGGCAAATGCTACAAATCAGGGCTTGAGTTACTCTTTTGTTGATGGACAAAACAAGGGAATGACAAACTACAGTTTATAAACCAAATCTAGCCCACTGCCTATTTTTTGTATGACTTAAAAACTCCAAAAGGCTTTTATATTTTTAATAGTTGAAAAAAATCAAAAGAAGATTTCATGATATATAAAAATTACATTACATTCAAAGTTCAGTGTGCATAAATAGAGTTTGACCAGAATACAGCCATGCTCATCTGTTCACATGCAGCCTGTGGCTGCTTTCAGACTGTGATGGCAGAGGGTCGTACAGATAGAGAGACAGTTAAAATAGAGACCTTCTGGCCTGTAAAATGTAAAATGTTACTCTCTGGTCCTTAGCAGAAAACGTTTTGGCCAATTCCTGGTTTGGACTTAAGAACATAGTAGAGAAAATTTAAATAATGCAGATCAAACTTTTTAAATGTATCATGTGTTTGGCTATTATATAGTGAATAAAAAAATGAGGAAATAGCCTCCCAATATTCTTATAGTACTCAAAGTCATTGACAAACAAGTGAGTTCCAACATACACAGTTGTTGTTTTACTTAGTCTTACTCACTGACTTGAATGAAAACATCTACTAACATTCATGTAAGAACCATATCGGGTTGTCAGCTGCAACTATAGATTGGCTATAGATACAACAGTTTGGCAAAAATCAACAAAAGTATTCTGTAAGAATCAATTAACTATATGGGATTTACAACAAAAGGTATGTATTTTATTATTATTGATAAATTGTGTGCTACATATTCTTTACAGCAATATAATTGACAATAAACCTATGTACACAAATATAGTAAAACCTTGGATTGCGAGGAACTTGTTCTGTGAGTGTTCCGCAAGATGAGCAAATATTTCTAATAAATTTTAACTTGATAGACAAGCGATGTCTTGCAATGTGAGTAGTACATGACACTGAACATCCCATGATCACAACTGAGCCAATGGTTCCTATAATTCATTTCGATATACAGTGCTTTGGATTACAAGCATGTTTCTGGAACAAATTATGCTTGCAAACCAAGTTTTTACTGTATAGGCATACTCTCCCACCCCCTCACTGAGCTAATTGTTAAACATTTAGTAGCACATCACTGGGTTAAGTCTTTTTCTCACCTCCTCACATTCTTACCTCCCCTAGGAAATAATGGGAAAATCCCAGCTGATTCAGTGAGCTGTAGCAATAGCAGTTTGGTATTCTACAGTGACAACAAGGCAGGAGTCTAGGGACAAGATAGGTCTAAAATGAAGATTGAATCATGGCTCCTCTGAGAGTCTTTAAGACTAGGCTCAACGGCAACCTATTATTCATACTTCACACAGATTTCCCGAACTGTACCCTTGACTTTCCATCAGGGCTTTGGCTTAAATTATTTTCATTTGGATTTTTTTTTCATTCTTTATTCTCCTTTCTCCAATTTGGCCTGCAATCCAGGCTTCCAGGACCCCTGAAACATGGAACTCTTTTGATGGTCTCCCAGGTGATTTAAAAGCTTGGACATCTTGGGGCGCCTGGGAGGCTCAATCAGTTAAGCGTCCGACTTCAGCTCAGGTCATAATCTCATGGTTCATGAGTTTGAGCCCCGCGTTGGGCTCTGTGCTGACAGCTCAGAGCCTGGAGCCTGCTTCGGATTCTGTCTCCCTCTCTCTCTGCCCCTCCCCCCGTGCGTGCACTCTCTCTCAAAACTAAATAAACATTAAAAAAATTGTAAAAAGAAAAAAAAGCTTGGCATCTCTTAAATCTGCCTGATGGGGTGCTTCTTCCGTCTTTCTCTTACCTCAATCAAAGTTACATCGACTGAGACCCCGGGAGCTCTCACTCAAATGAAACCTAGCCTCTGGACAAACATTAGGTAACAGACAACCAGAAGGATTTCAAGCAGCTCTCGTTCTCATTGCAAATTCCTCTAACCACACAGTGAAAGAAGGGGAGTGCAGGACTTGGGAATTAATGCTTTCAGCATTTCTTCTGAGACCGAGGGTTGTTAGAGTCGCTCACAGAAAATAAATGACTTCTTTTTTTTCTCGTAGGGCAGCTAATCCGGTATCAGAAATCAGGTGATAATATATTTATGTAAAGAGAAATGGATTAAAGCTTTGGGTCGGTAGAGTTCATAAGAGAAGAACATATTGTCTTGTTATTTTCTAAAGTGAAGACAATGTATGCTGTGCATTTAAACACTGTTTGCTTCACCTGAATGTGCTTTCTGAGCACATGTGTTTCAGGCACCGAATCAATGCTTTTATGTAATCATTTTTAAATTGGAGAGCCAGTTTAAATTACAACCATAATCAAAATTAATGGCATAACGTGTTTTGAAACATGAGGTGTCTGAGAAAATTATCCCTCGACTTCACCATGGGACTGTGTTACCAATTGATTTTGAAACTACTCCGATGATCTCATGGTTATCTTGGGCTGTCATTGACTAGCATGTCACATCCCACCTTTCATCAGCCAACTATGCTCTTGCCAAATAATGTGAAGTCAAATCTGCTTATATTTTCTCAAACTAAGGAAATGCAGGGGGTGTGATGTTTTAAATTAAGCAAGATTGTTATTCTCATAAGGATAGAAGAACTTAAAAATAGTTGTACCAATCCAGAAAGCCTTTATTTGTATTTCACATATTAAAGTAGCTCTAAATCTTATACCCCATCCTTTTGGAAGTTTCAAATTGAGCAAATCGCTGTTTCACTTTTTCCTTCTCAAGGATGATGTGCAAAAAATAGCAGAAACGGTTTTTTTCAACATATTGTCCAAAGCAACACGATTTTGCTGTGATCTGTTTAATGAATTGTTGCCCTGAAATACTCCCCTAAGCTTATGAAATTCCTTCTCACAACTATTTAACTTATTAGAATGGAGGTCCATTTCATAGATGGCTAATGGTCACGATATTCAATGCGTTGTGTACAATAGCAGTAGCTAATGCTTGGGTTAGGGTTATGACCTTTACTACCTCACAGTAAGAATTTTGAGTAAAATAACACCAGTTAAATGACAAGATGGGCTCGTATATCAAGGCTTTGCTACATAGGATGAAAATGCATATCCACATGTGTATATATCTCTGTGCATTTATACGTGCATAGTGTGCAAATCTGAATTTGACTTGTTCAAATACAACTCACTTTCCCCAAATTAAACAAAGCAAAAATAAATAAATAAAAGGCCACTCTGGGTATCATCTAGTGGTTTAAAGTCAGAGTTTCGCACTTCCTTTTAAGCACCTGACATTTTCATCTTGTTCTGGCAGGCCCATTTTTAGTTCCTCCCTCCTGTTTGGCCAGAAATGAAACCTTAACAACAAGCCACATTCTCCCGAAATCTGATTATAAAGCGCATCTGTGTGTTTTCTCAGCAGCAGGCAGGAGCTTCATATTGGGCTGTAGAAATCTACACAGCTGGAGCTAAACTGTAATTTTATTCAAACTCTGCATGAGAATTGGAGAATTATAGACATAGATAATAAATAGGCCTCTAGGAGAAGAGGTAAAAGATAAAAAGGCAAAAAAACACAGGCAGAGGGATACAGTATGGTCTTGGCTGCAAAGACTGAATGCAAGACTGCTTCCTATCAAAGTTCCTATCAGTGAGCCATACTGGAGTTCAGATTAACAAACACTGTGCTTACTATGTGCTGGCAGTGATTTAGCTCTGGTGATACCAAGATGAATGAGGAGGCATGGTCTCAGCCCTGAGGGAACTTAGAGTCAGTGGATTCATACACAACGTGGAGAGCTAGTGATGTACCGAATACAACTGGGAAAGAGAGTTGGGGCACTCTGCCAGGGAAAGGATGGGATCAGAAAATGCCTCCTGAAAGAGATGATGCTGGAAATGTGCTGATGTATAATGAAAAGACCGTTGAACTTAGAACATGAAGAAGATGGTTTGAGCCTAGGCCTATTAATTTTTTTTTTTTTTTTTTTTTTTTTTTTTAATTTTAAAAAGAGGCTCCTGGGTGGCTCAGTCAGTTAAGCAACCGACTTCAGCTCAGGTCATGATCTCATGGTTCATGGGTTTGAGCCCTGTGCCAGGCTCTGTGCTGACAGCTCAGAACCTGGAGCATGCTTCAGATTCCATGTCTCCCTCTCACTTTGCATCTCCCCTGCTTGTGCTCTGTCTCTCTCTCTCTCTCTCTCTCTCTCTCTCTGTCTCTCAAAAATAAATAAACTGAAAAAAAAATTGAGTCCTAGATCTAATGTGATCACACATTAGCTGTATGATCTGTCAGTAATCATAGTGGCTAACAGGTATCACCTCTACCTGTGTGCAGGCAGGCACTAAGCTACAGTCTTCACGTGTACCATCTACCTTGTGGGCAAGACCGAATTATTTTCCTTCTCATTTGCAGATGAGGAAACTGCGTCCCAGAGACATGAAGTTAGTTAGTTGCTAATGGTCAAGGAATGAGTGGAGTGAATTTGAGCCACTTCTGTCAACTACCACCGCAGACTCTAAACTCGCCAAGACTTGTTTTCTGTAAAATGGGGCTGATAATGACTGCCCTATTTACTGTTGCAAAGTCTTGTGAGGATCAAATGAGATAATATAATTGAAAGTGCTTTGGAAAGTGTATATCCAATAAACGTACAAGATACTAATTCTTTTCCCAGCATTGAATTGCCATGTGCTGTTGCCTTGTCAGCACATGCAATGACTATCTTCCCCACCCCAGAGCTACGAAAGCTCAGTGTGATAGTGTAGCATGTTTAACACTTAGAAGGTGTACTAATTGTTGACTTCTCCAACCATGGGTCGCACATCCGTAGATACAAACCAATCTTGCCTAGATACCTGGAGCTCATATTAGTCACAGGAACCATCACAAGGGGGGTTGCTCAAGGAGAAGACTTGCTGGAAGATTCCATATGAGGCCTATTAATCCACCATCTCTCTCAGACCCAAGCAAGGTGCTGTTCCAGGAGGAGGAGCTGGGAGTGCTCCTGGATGTGAACTTGATCTTTTTATGGTTCCTTTCTAGTTAAGCATCCTCCTAGAGGAGGCATTTGGGTATATAGTACTGTGATATGGCCAGATCTGGCAAGCTTGGCCTCTGAAGTTTAATGAGAGAAAGAAAGGGAAGGAGGAGAGAAAATCTTTGAGGGCCTCCCATTTGTAAATTTTTTTTTTAACGTTTATTTATTTTTGAGACAGAGACAGACAGAGCATGAACGGGGGAGGGTCAGAGAGAGGGAGACACAGAATCTGAAACAGGCTCCAGGCTCCAGGCTCCGAGCTGTCAGCACAGAGCCAAACGCGGGGCTCGAACTCACGGACCGCGAGATCATGACCTGAGCCGCAGTAGGCCGCTCAACCGACTGAGCCACCCAGGTGCCCCGAGGGCCTCCCATTTGTAATCAGAGGTCTCACCCATGGTCCTTCACCCTCCATGGGTGTGGGACCGATGCCTCAGAACTGAGAAGTGGTAACTGGAGACTAAATGCTGACCTTTCTGCACATTCCTCAGAGTTATATTGCCACACGGAGGTCATTAAGTGGTCAGAGAAAGTGGGAAGGTGGCAGAGATGGCTCCATCTTCAAATTAAGTGTTTGTTCTAAGTGCAAGATAATCATATAGAAGGTAACTTTTTAAAAATCCCACTTTAAATGTATGTAAATCTTGGCTCACTGTTTATTTCCAGCAGATGTGTAACGGTGAAGTCTAAAGTTCACAGCAACCCTGGAGCAAAGAAGTTAAATGCAGCTATCAATTCTTGAAGGTTTCTAATCTACAAACAAACAACAGCCAAACTTTATTCATCTCTGAGTATTTCTGAGTTGGTGCTGTAGGACAGTGCTTCTCAAACTTTAAAGTGCATGTGAATCGCTCAGGTGTCTTATTAAAATGCAGGTTTAGGGGTACCTGGGCGGCTCCGGCTCCGTCGATTAAGCGTCCGACTCTTGGTTTCTGCTCAGGTCATGATATCACAGTTTCGAGAGTACAAGCCCTGCATCTGGCTCTGCACTGGCAGTGCAGAGCCTGCTTGGGATTCTGTCTCCTTCTCTCTCTGCCTCTCTGCCTCTCTCTCTCTCTCTGAACAAATAAACAAACTTTAAAATGCAGGTTTATATTCAGTACACCTTACAATTTTTAACAAACACCCAAACAATGCTGATGTTGTGACCCATGAGCTACACTTTGAGCAGCAAAGCTGTAAGGGATAGAAAGATAAAATAAAATAGATAAAATAGTATTTCTGCTTTTAAGGAGCTTGTATTTTGCCTCAAGCTGGACTAACCATATGATTGCTTAAAAGTATCATTGTAAAGCTTCTCAGATTACAGATCACTTATTTAATTGTGGGGAGGTACACATGTAAAATTTACTATGTTAACCATTCTTAAGTGTACAATTAGTGTTAACCATATTCACATTGTTGCCCAACAAATTTTTTCAGCCTTTTCTGTTGTAAGAAACTATATCCATTAAACAACTCCCTGTCTTCCCCCTTCCCCCAAGCCCCTGGCAGCCACCATTCTCCTTTCTGTTTCTATGATGTTGACTACTTAGATACCTCATAAAAGCAGAATCATGTAGTGTTTCTCTTCTTGTGACTTGCTTATTTCACTTAGCATGATGTTCTCAAAGTTAATCCATGGTGTGGCATGTGTCAGAGCTTCCTTCCTTTTTCAGGCTGAATAATATCCCATTGTGTGTATAGACCACATTTTGCTTATTCTTTTATCCACTGATTGACATTTGTATTGCTTCCACCTCTTGCTACTACGAATAATGCTACCACCAATACACATATATAAATAATTCTTCAGGATGCCGCCTTTTAGATAATTGTAAGGATCTTTGAATAATTTCCAAAACATAACGCCTGAAGGATTCTCTTATATGCAATACTAATAAGTGCTTTGGGGGCTCAATTCTTTTCAAAAAGCCAGTGCCATGGAGTTATAAATTTTAGCATTCCATACTGTCAGATGTTAGAAACCAAAACTTTAGTTTCTCCTGAGTGCGATAATAAAATCTCTAAATGCCTAATAACCTAGTAGACATTCTTAAAGATTCCCCAAATCCCTCTTGCATCAATATTTAATATATGGTCACTAACTTGGTGATTTGCATTAACAGCATTCAATAGAATGCGCCCAGGGGAAGCAGAAGGCTGCTGTTTGCCTGGATTGGTCCTGCCCTAGGCCCCCGGGGCAATAACTATGATGGTGATTGGGTCCTTAATAACACCTGAAGGATTATTTTAATCCAGAAAACTGAAATAATAAGAAAAGACTATGAAAGACTTACACAAATTAACATATAATTTAAACATATGTGTACAGGGGCGCCTGGGTGGCTCAGTCGGTTACGCATCCGACTTCAGCTCAGGTCATGATCTCACGGTCCGTGAGTTCGAGCCCCGCATCAGGCTCTGTGCTGACAGCTCAGAGCCTGGAGCCCGTTTCAGATTCTGTGTCTCCCTCTCTCTCTGCCCCTCCCCTGTTCATGCTCTGTCTCTCTCTGTCTCAAAAATAAATAAAAATAAAAAAATAAAAATATAAAATAAAATAAAATAAAATAAAAAAATTAAAAAAAAATTAAAAAAAAATAAACATATGTGTACAAATCAAATTATAAATAACATACAAATTAAAGTGTAGATGGCTTAATTATTAATTAACTGCCCTTTTCTCTAAGGCAGCATTTCCAATCGTGTTCCTTGAGATATTAGTGGCCTTTTTAACATGACAGGTTTGTGTAAAGAACGTTTTCTCTGGCCAAGTGCATCTGGGAAATACTGTCTATCCCCTCTTTTGGGGGGCCACCCAAAAGCAGACACCAAGGCAGGATTAAATGTGCAAGAGATTTACCGGGCAAATTGCCTGGGAGACAAAAAGGGGATGGAGTTGGAGGAGGCCAGGGGAGCCTTCAGACCACAATGCAGGCCCCATGAAGGAGAGAAGGGAGATAGGAGGGTTGGAAATGAAGAGACTCAGACTGTGGCGTGATGCTAAGAAAGTATTCAGAAGACTGTTAGGAGTCCTGGAGCCCAAGTCAGCAGTCAGAAGAATGCGAGACCTCTTTGTAATGATCTTCCGTTAGTATCCCTGCTGTGCCCAGTCATCGGGAGCAGCCTGAGGAAAGGGCAGCCTTCCCTGCAAACACAGCAAGGGATTGCAGAGCACAACAGCGGGACCCTGGGTCAGCTATGTTCCCCTCAGAAGGAGATGTGAGGGGTGCCAGGTAAAGACTGCGAGAATTCCATAATAGAGAAATAATTTAAACTGTTTAACCACCAGGCTTATTTGACTGAAAAATGCCTCCCCGCCACACACATGTTACGCTTCCCCTCCCGGCCTTCACGATCTTCATCTCGAGGAGTATTAGGGTCCCCCAGAACACATCCTGGGAAATGGTACACCAGGGTAACTATTCCATTCTTGTTCTGATTCTTTTGTTGTTCTTGCCTACCATCCTTGTCTGTAATAGTTCAAAATTCCATGCTTGAAGAGTAACCTTTTTGCTTTAATTGCAATTCAGAATGCAGTTTTACTGCCCAGGCTGTTTCTGTTTCTAATTCCTAACTCTCAAATTCAACAGAGAATCTCCAGAAAGATGTTAACTGTTACTTACAGCCCTTGGTATGTGTTCATCTAACCATTCCCTCTTCCCAGGTCAAAAAGTTAAGCTACTTTTTCCAGCCCCTGTGTCAGCAGAAATATGTGCAGTTCTAGCCTGAGGGTGGTTGAGTTCCTTTGTGTCTTCTCCGTGTTCTCTTACCCACGGATGCATCTGAAAGCAGGTTGCATCTGAAAGCATGGATGCATCTGAAAGCAGGTTGGCGGAGCTGAAAGATGGAAGCAACCTGGAGCCCTGAGTCACTGTTTAAAGCAGGTACACAGACAAGCTGGCCAACTTGTTTTAAGCCACTGGAATTTGGGCCTTATTTGTTATTTCAGCATAGCTTAGCCTAAGCTGACTAACATAACAATCCATACAATACAGGATCCATAGGAAGATGTCGGTTCTGCAAAGCTTCTTTCAAAAACCTAAAAGCTTAGCTCTATGCTGTTATGGCAAGAAGGCCTTTCTCCACCTCCCAGGATTTAGGGAAGAGGTAATATCTTCCATGATGAATGAGCTCTAGAAGAATTTTCCTTATCGCTTAAAAGTCCCTTTGTCTGCACCTATTTCCTGCCCACCCACTATCCCCTACCCACCACCCTCGCTCCCTAATCTGAGCTCAGTACCTTTGCTTTGGCCTTAGCTACTGAAGTGCTCCATAAGCACAAACAATCTTGCATTCATCATTGTTTCTGGTGGGCCTTGATGGTGTTCCCCTATCATTCTGCCATAAAGCCAAAGTTTTTTTTGTTTTTGTTTTTTAAGGGATCAAAGAATAAACCCTTCCATTAAAAGGGCTCTTCTTTATGCATTTCAAAAGCAAATATGATTTATGATAGATCACAGCACATGCAAAATAAAGCTGTTGTTGCTCATTAAATGGCAGCTCAGGAAGACCTCTTTTGACGGCAAAAATCTTCCCTGTAAGACAGATGGAGAAATATGTAAAGGCCAAAAAGATAGCAAAGCCCTAGATCTGTCTCTCAAAAAGCCACTGTATTCCCAGTTCTCATCTAAGAAATGCCTTTGTTTCAAGAACCTAATGAAAGTTTTCCCTTTATGTTCTAGTTTCTTATGTTACAATAAATGAAAGAATTATGAGGAGAATGAACTTTGTATGACAGTACATTGACGCCATCCACTCTTACCTTCTGTTGAAGCTTCTTCCTTTTTTTAAAAAAATTTTTTAATGTTTATTTATTCTTGAGAGAGACAGACACAGAGAGAGAGACAGAGCATGAGCAGGAGAGGGACAGAGAGAGAGGGAGACAGAATCTGAAGCAGGCTCCAGGCTCTGAGCTGTCAGCACAGAGCCTGATGCGAGGCTCAAACCCATGAACCGTGAGGTCATGACCTGAGCTGAAGTCAGACGCTTAACCAACTGAGGCACCCAGGTGCCCCACAACTTCTCCTTTTAAACTCATTTTATCCAAATGTACTTTGAAAGGTTTTATACTTCTCAGCAATATCACTTTATACTGGATTTAATTGAGGGCTAGTGACTTTCTATAAAAAGAATAATGCATTCATTCATTCAACAAAATATTATTGAATCTCTAGCATGAAGCCTGATGCTAGGAGTATAGGGATGAAATGTGTACTCTAGGGGAAGATAGACAAGGGCAAACAGACAATTAATAGCCAGTGAGAGACACTTACCCTGAGGCTGATGGGGAGGTAAAGCCAAACACTGGTTCTGAAAAATCACCTCAGAGGTAGCCAGAAGGTTTTGGGAAGTGGGAAATGTTTTTCAAATAGAGAGTAGTCTGTGTGGGAGAATACGGGAAGGGAGAACATGGCCTATTCAGGGAACCACAAGTAACTTGGCAGGGTTAACTAAAGCAGAAGCTGTTAGTTAAGGGTGGGCAGGGTCTGGCTAATGAAGGGCCTACGTGCCCCCTATTTTATTCCAGTGGTGATGAGGCATTGAAGAATTAGATGCAAGAAAGAGATACCGTCAATTTTACTTCGGAAAACTCTGGAAATGGAAAAGGAAACTGAAGAGCCATTAGGAGGTTGCTACAGGGATGGGTGCATTTGAGAAATGACGGGGGCTCAGCTAAGGCAGTGACAGCAGGGGGATAAGGACAGAGATGGATGCAGGCATCGGGAACATAATCCCTATTATGTTTTATTTCCGTGAGAACTTCTAGTGTGACGTATCATTTCAACTTTAGGCACCTTTTCCAGCCCTTTTCTTCCCCTAAATGTCAGAATTGCCACATCAAAGTGTTCATTCGAAACAGATATGTCAATCTTCCGACTTCCCTGGCTCTTGCTTTTAATGCTTGAGGAGGAAGGATAGGGTAAAGGCTGAAAAGAGATGCTATCCCATTATTGTAGAGGCCTAAATCCATATCACCCCTCTCTGTGGCCCTTGATCATCCTAAGATAGTGCCATTCTCAATGCAGTTCATGACCAGCCTTCGTATTTCCTGCCCAAGTACCATCAAGTTTAAGACACATAAAAAAGTGAATTCTTGTTGGCATTTACTTTTTGAAGCATTACAAATTTACCACAGAACTGGGAAGAGTTTAAGATAATTGAATTTGGTGTTTCCCAAGAGGTGACATAGCACCCAGAATTTTAAGTGACTCACGTTCAGTAATTATATATTGAGATGCATATTAGAAAATACGTAACTGGCGTATCATATCCATTTTTTTTTTAATTTTTTTTTCAACGTTTATTTATTTTGGGGACAGAGAGAGACAGAGCATGAACGGGGGAGGGGCAGAGAGAGAGGGAGACACAGAATCGGGAACAGGCTCCAGGCTCCGAGCCATCAGCCCAGAGCCTGACGCGGAGCTCGAACTCACGGACCGCAAGATCGTGACCTGGCTGAAGTCGGACGCTTAACCGACTGCGCCACCCAGGCGCCCCTCATATCCATTATTAAGAAATGTTACTGTTCAGAAGTGGTTGGTTTAAAAGGTCAGTCATTTTATTTATTTTTTTTTTTCAACGTTTATTTATTTTTG
Source organism: Herpailurus yagouaroundi (assembly GCF_014898765.1). Classification (NCBI taxonomy): domain Eukaryota; kingdom Metazoa; phylum Chordata; class Mammalia; order Carnivora; family Felidae; genus Herpailurus; species Herpailurus yagouaroundi. The sequence continues at coordinate 14,703,289 of NW_024412428.1, read as the reverse complement.
GGACAGAGAGAGACAGAGCATGAACGGGGGAGGAGCAGAGAGAGAGGGAGACACAGAATCGGAAACAGGCTCCAGGCTCTGAGCCATCAGCCCAGAGCTCGACGCGGGGCTCGAACTCCCGGACCGCGAGATCGTGACCTGGCTGAAGTCGGACGCTCAACTGACTGCGCCACCCAGGCGCCCCGAAAAGGTCAGTCATTTTAAAGACCATATTCAGATTGGAGAGAAATAGTAAAAATGGATAAGTCACTCAAAATCAACAGACTCATCCAAACTCTGAGTTCATGATGGGATTAAAGTCAGGACCCTAAGTAAAATGCCCACAGGCAAGGACTGATTGTTTATCCACACTGCCCTTCCCCCAGAGCTTACAGCTCAATTACAGTTCCCAGTCCTTTGCAGTAAGAATAGGTATGTTTTCTCCATGTTTCTATTCCCTCACCTGCTGAAAACAAGAATTCAGTGGGTGACTCCAGGGGAAGGATGGTCATGTGAAAACAAAGGCCCCCTTTTTCCTAATACACACTGGAGAGTGACATGAGAGAGGAACCCGTCATGTGATGAGCCACACAGGTTTGGGGTGGTTAAAGCAATCAATGCAGTCAACTTACCTAGTACCACCAGCATCACTCAGTTAATAGCCAAGTTGGAATTAGGACCCTGGTCTCCTAAGGGTCTTTGTGAAGGATAAATTCCTGGGTGAAAAGAGAAAGGCAGTACTGGCCTTTCACTGCATTTGTCTGCATCTTAGTTTCAATTCTTATAAAAGAATGAGCTGCTGTTAATCACCAGAAGAGCAGAAAGCACATTTTTAGATGACAAAAGTTTGAAACAAGTTGTCCGAAGACTGACATACCCAACACCACAGATTGGTATCTGGTTGTAGTTCTCTCTCATTGTTAATTAAACTGAGGAGAGAAACCCCTTGCCAGTAGGTTAAGCTTAGTCTGATAAGCGGAAGCCAGCCCCATTCCCTCCATCTGGCATCTGTTCCAGACATTTCACTCACTGCTTATCTCCGGTTCAGTGTGGGACTGGCATAGCAGAGCAGGGACCCTGATAGCACTTTCCTTTTATTTTTGAGTCTGTCACTGCAGCATCAGCTGCTTGGAGAAACAAGGGGGTACAGAAGATACGCACAGCTCCTGCAGCTGGTGGTTCCAGAATCCAGGCTTCCACTGTGGGATTTGAATGTGGTAACAAACATGTCCCGACCCACTGCCTCCATAAACTGATTCAGGGCTTTATCAGAGTGAGTTCAGCTGTGTTCTGTTTTATGTACTATATATGCACTGTCCATGCAGTTAAAAGGAATTCCAGAGGGCCTTGGGCATGTATGTAACAACTGCAGATTCCCTGCTGAGATTGTGGCTTTTGGTATCCTCTTTCTCCCTTTGCCTACCAACCAGTGGGGGGAAAAGTTGGTTGTCTTTGAATGTGATAGTCCATGCACTGGGCATAAAAGATGGGAGGTTGGCATGGATGTTACATGGAGGATGCCTCTACAGGTAACTCTTGATGATGCAGGGAAAGAGCAATCGATGTGAAGATCAGCCATTGGGGAGGGTGGGAGGACATATAGGATGAAAAGTTAATAGGATTATGAATCAGTTGAGAATATATATGTATTTGTAGCGTGTGGCTGAAACTAAATAGTAACCAGCCAACATTCCACTGTGTTCACTGCAGTGTGTAAACAGCCACACCAGTCATCTGGTTGATCAAGTTTAAAGGAGCAAATAAATTGATGCAAATAATAATATCTTGATTGATGTAAGCAGGAAACCTAGTCAATGAAGGAGAGGAGTGAAGGGGAGGAGACAACTAAGGAGAAGCAAACATGTATAGCCTGGGTGAACACCTACCCCACAAGGTGACTAGGACCATGGGCCCAGTCACTCAACTACCTGCCCCAGTAAGCTTCATCCTCATGAGAGACATTCAATCCACAGATCCTGGTATGACTTGTTTTAACTTCTCTGTGTTACCTATGATCTCCTTCCCATAGCCCCTTTCCCCCATGCCTTTCCCCGTGTGCCTCTTCGCATCATTACACTAGTTAATTGAGCATTGGCCATTCAGTTTTTTAAGAATACCATCAAGTCCACAATCACTAATAAAAGTCATTTATTATTTCTAAGGGAAAGTCCTCCCTGAAGTAAAACTTTAACAGCAGACCATAGGTTTTGCATGCTGGGCCTTGCAGGAGGCTAAATGGGGTCACAGCCATGAGCCCCAAGGAGTATGTCCCATCCCCTCAATCTGGAAACAGGAAACAGAAAGCCTGAGAGTACCTAGGCATGGGAACTCTCAGCCAAACAGTGTGGACTTCAATTTCAAGGTTTTAGTGCTACATCAGATCTAGATGTTTTAACGCTCTTGTGGGGAAAGCTTACTGGAATGACAGAAACAACAGAGCAGCTTGGGTATATTCAATTTCTTTCTTTGGCTCCGGATAATGGGTGGGCAAATGTGGTTTCCATTATCCTTTCTCATGGCCCACTTCAACAAGGGCCCCTCAATTTGTGGGAAAGGCCTGAAGCCACAGGCCAAAGAGACCACAGAGACGGGTGTGATACTCCCACATCCACAGCCCTGTCCCAACCAATTGCCTTCACTGGCTGGCAAGTAGCTGGTGGTGTGGGGCAGGGCAAGGAAAAAGATGTGGGAAAATCAAGAGAACAGAAAAACCATGGTATATTCATTTAACCTTCCACAATAGTATATAAATAACTAGGATTCTCCAGATAGTCTCCAAATACAGAGAAGCCTAAAACACTTATCACTGAAGGATATGCAAGATAGTCAACAATCATTAAATTTTAAAAGGAAACGTTATTGTTTATGCACACATTCTTATGAAGTATAAAAACCCTGTGTGACCAACACCAAATTCAGGGAAGAAAAAAGAATGGGATGAAAGGAGGGCCACTGAATGAAGGTGCTATTCTCTCTCCGGCTGGCTGGGAGGGCCACAGGCGACAGTTGTATTCTAGTTTTAAATAAAGTATTTCAGGGACACAAAAAAGTAATAAAACAAGCAAGTCAAAACTGAGAACCAGTTCTTTGCAATTGGCGGGTGTGTGTTGGGGGCTGGGAATGAGTGTGTGCAAATCTCTGGCAGCAAAGAACCTAAGAATTATGGGTTCAGACCTCTATGTGCCTTAGTATGGTTTTGTGACCCAAAGTCAGGGTTAAATTTTGGACCCAGGTTAGCAACAAAATCCTCCTTTGCAAAATAATTCATAAGGAAGGACTATTTCTCAGGTCTCTTCTAGGTGAAGCAAAACATTCCAGAACAAGAATATCGCTAGCGAAAGAAAATGTTATTTTGTCAGGATTCCACATGGCCGCAGTTCGAGACAGGCAGGTTTCACAGGGAGTTGGTTGGCCCGTGTAAACTGGCAGAGGATGAGAGGAAGCTTCCCTGGCCAGGTCCCTCAAATCTTTAAGGCCCGAAAGGGACAAACACAGCACTTCTACCACGAAAGTCTTAGCCTGAATTAGCCTCCCCCACTGCCTCCTCAGGAGAGGGCAATATTATGGCTCACCTAATAGTGCATGTCTGTTACACTGCGAAGTCCACAGGGTAGTTGGAAGGTAAGCACATCTATGCAGTGAACAGAAAGGTGCCCAGTCATAAGTCAGGACGTGACACGACAAGGGCGCCCCGGTGGCTCAGTCAGTTGAGTGTCTGACTTAGGCTCAGGTCACAATCTCACGGTTCATGAGTTCGAGCCCCACGTGGGGCTCTGTGCTGACAGCTGAGACTGGAGCCTGCTTCCGATTCAGTGTCTCCCTCTGTCTCTGCTGCTCCCCTGCTTACACTCTGTCTCTCTCTCAAAAATAAAGATTTAAAAAAACTTTTTTTTTAAAGAAAAAGAATGTGACATTACAAGTTTGCGGATTATAGAACATAAAAACAGAAAACTCGGTAGTGATATAGGTCCTGTATCCCCTTGGTGAAACTCATGGAAAATAATTCACAGAATACTTAGGGAAGTGTTGATTTCTTCAGTGGAACCAGAAATGGAGACACCTTGAGAATGTTTATCTGCAGAGGGAAAAAAAGGCAATGCTAAAACCTTTTTAGAGTTTGTGGGTACTTAAAACAAAAAAGTCTTCACAAAATTTGAAAATACGGCTGTATTTCTATACTAATAATTTCATCAGAGCTTGAAACTTAGTATTTGGAGTTAATTTCATCTACTACCATTTTACCAAAACTTACCTGGGTCTAATCTTCTCTATGTAAAGGGATCTAGAAAACACAAGTTTCCTGTCCTTCTTGCCTCCACAGAGCCATGGGGACTGAGCCCGGGGACAGGTCTAGAGACGGGGTACACAGCACAGAAAGCTCATGTGTGCCCACGGCCTCCTGGCTTGACATTTACAAAAGTTACATTCAGTCCCCAGTAAGTACCACCCTGCATCGGGTCAAGTGTACTCTTGATTTTCCTTCCAATCTTTAAAACAAAGTTGCAACAAATGGATGTTTTGGCAGTCTTCCTCACCTTGCATACTATGTGAGTGCTGCTGCAAGGGGCCATATAGGACTGTGTATGAACTGTAGGATAATTGGAGCTATGGCAGAGCTTAGCACGGACATCTCCCCAGGGACAACTATGAGGGGTCAGCTTCATTGTTCTGAAGTCCCACCCTGTGGTGAAATTTGCTTTTTCCATCTCTCTGAGCATCTTCTAAGGCTGAAATATATGCTTGATGGGTGACTAAATCAAAACTACACACTGACATAACCTACAAAATGAGTTTCACGTCCCTGGAGTAGAATTAAACGTAAATCACCCTTCAGAGGTACCTTGACCACACTCAGTCCTCAACTCACTGTCTTTACTCCATAGGGTCCAGGAGGGAAGCTGGAACAGATAGTGCCTGTTTATATCCCTGAGCTTGGGGTTCCTTCCTTTTCCCATTTATGGAGAGCTATGTGAAAAGTAAAGAGACAGGAAGGAAAAACCCTCGGGGTAGCCATTTACCAAACATGAAAATCTCTGAATTTCTCAGAACACTTAATCCTAATAGCAGGCCAGATTTATGAAACCAGCTTAGGAGAACCCTTGAAACAGAGAGGACATTTAGAATGCTCCCCACGAGAAAGGAAGATGGCGGCGTAGGAGGACGCTGGGCTCACCGCGCGTCCTGCTGATCACTTAGATTCCACCTACACCTGCCTAAATAACCCAGAAAACCACCAGAGGATTAGCAGAACGGAGTCGCCGGAGCCAAGCGCAGACGAGAGGCCCACGGAAGAGGGTAGGAAGGGCGGCGAGGCGGTGCGCGCTCCACGGACTGGCGGGAGGGAGCCGGGGCGGAGGGGCGGCTCGCCAGCCAAGCAGAGCCCCCAAGTCTGGCTTGCAAAAAGCGGAGGGGCCTGACGGACTGTGTTCCGACAGCAAGCGCGACTTAGCGGCTGGGAGGTCATAAGTTAACAGCTCTGCTCAGAAAGCGGGAAGGCTGGAGGACAAAGGGAAGGAAAGCTGCTGAGCCCCCGGACGACAGAGCTCAGTTTGGTGGGGAAAAAAGGCGCTCGCCAGCACCATCTTCCCCGCCCATCCCCCAGCCAAAATCCCAAAGAGAACCAGTTCCTGCCAGGGAACTTGCTCGCTCCGCGCAAACACCCAACTCTGCGCTTCTGCGGAGCCAAACCTCCGGCAGCGGATCTGACTCCCTGCTGCTGCCACAGGGCCCCTCCTGAAGTGGATCACCTAAGGAGAAGCAAGCTAAGCCTGCCCCTCCTGCCCCTGTGCACCTTGCCTACCCACCCCAGCTAAGACGCCAGATCCCCAGCATCACAAGCCTGGCAGTGTGCAAGTAGCCCAGACAGGCCACCCCACCCCACAGTGAATCCCGCCCCTAGGAGAGGGGAAGAGAAGGCACGCACCAGTCTGACTGTGGCCCCAGCGGTGGGCTGGGGGCAGACATCAGGTCTGACTGTGGCTCCGCCCACCAACTCCAGTTATACACCACAGCACAGGGGAAGTGCCCTGCAGGTCCTCACCACACCAGGGACTATCCAAAATGACCAAGCGGAAGAATTCCCCTCAGAAGAATCTCCAGGAAATAACAGCTAATGAGCTGATCAAAAAGGATTTAAATAATATAACAGAAAGTGAATTTAGAATAATAGTCATAAAATTAATCGCTGGGCTTGAAAACAGTATAGCTGACAGCAGAGAATCTCTTGCTACAGAGATCAAGGGACTAAGGAACAGTCACGAGGAGCTGAAAAACGCTTTAAATGAAATGCATAACAAAATGGAAACCACCACAGCTCGGATTGAAGAGGCAGAGGAGAGAATAGGTGAACTAGAAGATAAAGTTATGGAAAAAGAGGAAGCTGAGAAAAAGAGAGATAAAAAAATCCAGGAGTATGAGGGGAAAATTAGAGAACTAAGTGATACACTAAAAAGAAATAATATACGCATAATTGGTATCCCAGAGGAGGAAGAGAGAGGGAAAGGTGCTGAAGGGGTACTTGAAGAAATAATAGCTGAGAACTTCCCTGAACTGGGGAAGGAAAAAGACATTGAAATCCAAGAGGCACAGAGAACTCCCTTCAGACGTAACTTGAATCGATCTTCTGCACGACATATCATAGTGAAACTGGCAAAATACAAGGATAAAGAGAAAATTCTGAAAGCAGCAAGGGGTAAACGTGCCCTCACATATAAAGGGAGACCTATAAGACTCGTGACTGATCTCTCTTTTGAAACTTGGCAGGCCAGAAAGAGTTGGCACGAGATTTTCAGTGTGCTAGACAGAAAAAATAGGCAGCCGAGAATCCTTTATCCAGCAAGCCTGTCATTTAGAATAGAAGGAGAGATAAAGGTCTTCCCAAACAAACAAAAACTGAAGGAATTTGTCACCACTAAACCAGCCCTACAAGAGATCCTAAGGGGGACCCTGTGAGAAAAAGTATCAGAGACATCACTACAAGCATAAAACATACAGACATCACAATGACTCTAAACCCATATCTTTCTATAATAACACTGAATGTAAATGGATTAAATGCACCAACCAAAAGACATAGGGTATCAGAATGGATAAAAAAACAAGACCCATCTATTTGCTGTCTACAAGAGACTCATTTTAGACCTGAGGACACCTTTAGATTGAGAGTGGGGGGATGGAGAACTATTTATCATGCTAATGGAAGCCAAAAGAAAGCTGGAGTAGCCATACTTATATCAGACAAACTAGACTTTAAATTAAAGGCTGTAACAAGAGATGAAGAAGGACATTATATAATAGTGACAGGGTCTATCCATCAGGAAGAGCTAACAATTATAAATGTCTATGCGCCGAATACCGGAGCGCCCAAATATATAAAACAATTACTTATCAACATAAGCAACCTTATTGATAAGAATGTGGTAATTGCAGGGGACTTTAACACCCCACTTACAGAAATGGATAGATCATCCAGACACACGGTCAATAAAGAAACAAGGGCCCTGAATGAGACATTGGATCAGATGGACTTGACAGATATATTTAGAACTCTGCATCCCAAAGCAACAGAATATACTTTCTTCTCGAGTGCACATGGAACATTCTCCAAGATAGGTCATATACTGGGTCACAAAACAGCCCTTCATAAGTTTACAAGAATTGAAATCATACCATGCATACTTTCAGATCACAATGCTATGAAGCCTGAAATCAACCACAGAAAAAAGTCTGGAAAACCTCCAAAAGCATGGAGGTTAAAGAACACCCTACTAACGAATGAGTGGGTCAACCAGGCAATTCGAGAAGAAATTAAAAAATATATGGAAACAAACGAAAATGAAAATACAACAATCCAAACGCTTTGGGACGCAGCGAAGGCAGTCTTGAGAGGAAAATACATTGCAATCCAGGCCTATCTCAAGAAACAAGAAAAATCCCAAATACAAAATCTAACAGCACACCTAAAGGAAATAGAAGCAGAACAGCAAAGGCAGCCTAAACCCAGCAGAAGAAGAGAAATAATAAAGATCAGAGCAGAAATAAACAATATAGAATCTAAAAAAACTGTAGAGCAGATCAACGAAACCAAGAGTTGGTTTTTTGAAAAAAGAAACAAAATTGACAAACCTCTAGCCAGGCTTCTCAAAAAGAAAAGGGAGATGACCCAAATAGATAAAATCATGAATGAAAATGGAATGATTACAACCAATCCCTCAGAGATACAAACAATTATCAGGGAATACTATGAAAAATTATATGCCAACAAATTGGACAACCTGGAAGAAATGGACAAATTCCTGAACACCCACACTCTTCCAAAACTCAATCAGGAGGAAATAGAAAGCTTGAACAGACCCATCACCAGCGAAGAAATTGAATCGGTTATCAAAAATCTCCCAACAAATAAGAGTCCAGGACCAGATGGCTTCCCAGGGGAGTTCTACCAGACGTTTAAAGCAGAGATAATACCTATCCTTCTCAAGCTATTCCAAGAAATAGAAAGGGAAGGAAAACTTCCAGACTCATTCTATGAAGCCAGTATTACTTTGATTCCTAAACCAGACAGAGACCCAGTAAAAAAAGAGAACTACAGGCCAATATCCCTGATGAATATGGATGCCAAAATTCTCAATAAGATACTAGCAAATTGAATTCAATGGCATATAAAAAGAATTATTCACCATGATCAAGTGGGATTCATTCCTGGGATGCAGGGCTGGTTCAACATTCGCAAATCAATCAACGTGATACATCACATTAACAAAAAAAAAGAGAAAAACCATATGATCCTGTCAATCGATGCAGAAAAGGCCTTTGACAAAATCCAGCACCCTTTCTTAATAAAAACCCTTGAGAAAGTCGGGATAGAAGGAACATACTTAAAGATCATAAAAGCCATTTATGAAAAGCCCACAGCTAACATCATCCTCAACTGGGAAAAACTGAGAGCTTTTTCCCTGAGATCAGGAACACGACAGGGATGCCCACTCTCACCGCTGTTGTTTAACATAGTGCTGGAAGTTCTAGCATCAGCAATCAGACAACAAAAGGAAATCAAAGGCATCAAAATTGGCAAAGATGAAGTCAAGCTTTCGCTTTTTGCAGATGACATGATATTATACATGGAAAATCCGACAGACTCCACCAAAAGTCTGCTAGAACTGATACATGAATTCAGCAAAGTTGCAGGATACAAAATCAATGTACAGAAATTAGTTGCATTCTTATACACTAACAATGAAGCAACAGAAAGACAAATAAGGAAACTGATCCCATTCACAATTGCACCAAGAAGCATAAAATACCTAGGAATAAATCTAACCAAAGATGTAAAGGATCTGTATGCTGAAAACTATAGAAAGCTTATGAAGGTAATTGAAGAAGATTTAAAGAAATGGAAAGACATTCCCTGCTCATGGATTGGAAGAATAAATATTGTCAAAATGTCAATACTACCCAAAGCTATCTACACATTCAATGCAATCCCAATCAAAATTGCACCAGCATTCTTCTCGAAACTAGAACAAGCAATCCTAAAATTCATATGGAACCACAAAAGGCCCCGAATAGCCAAAGTAATTTTGAAGAAGAAGACCAAAGCAGGAGGCATCACAATCCCAGACTTTAGCCTCTACTACAAAGCTGTCATCATCAAGACAGCATGGTATTGGCACAAAAACAGACACATAGACCAATGGAATAGAATAGAAACCCCAGAACTAGACCCACAAACATATGGCCAACTCATCTTTGACAAAGCAGGAAAGAACATCCAATGGAAAAAAGACAGTCTCTTTAACAAATGGTGCTGGGAGAACTGGACAGCAACATGCAGAAGGTTGAAACTAGACCACTTTCTCACACCATTCACAAAAATAAACTCAAAATGGATAAAGGACCTGAATGTGAGACAGGAAACCATCAAAACCCTAGAGGAGAAAGCAGGAAAAGACCTCTCTGACCTCAGCCGTAGCAATCTCTTACTCGACACATCCCCAAAGGCAAGGGAATTAAAAGCAAAAGTGAATTACTGGGACCTTATGAAGATAAAAAGCTTCTGCACAGCAAAGGAAACAACCAACAAAACGAAAAGGCAACCAACGGAATGGGAAAAGATATTTGCAAATGACATATCGGACAAAGGGCTAGTCTCCAAAATCTATAAAGAGCTCACCAAACTCCACACCCGAAAAGCAAATAACCCAGTGAAGAAATGGGCAGAAAACATGAATAGACACTTCTCTAAAGAAGACATCCGGATGGCCAACAGGCACATGAAAAGATGTTCAGCGTCGCTCCTTATCAGGGAAATACAAATCAAAACCACACTCAGATATCACCTCACGCCAGTCAGAGTGGCCAAAATGAACAAATCAGGAGACTCTAGATGCTGGAGAGGATGTGGAGAAACGGGAACCCTCTTGCACTGTTGGTGGGAATGCAAATTGGTGCAGCCGCTCTGGAAAGCAGTGTGGAGGTTCCTCAGAAAATTAAAAATAGACCTACCCTATGACCCAGCAATAGCACTGCTAGGAATTTATCCAAGGGACACAGGAGTACTGATGCATAGGGGCACTTGTACCCCAATGTTCATAGCAGCACTCTCAACAATAGCCAAATTATGGAAAGAGCCTAAATGTCCATCAGCTGATGAATGGATAAAGAAATTGTGGTTTATATACACTATGGAATACTACGTGGCAATGAGAAAAAATGAAATATGGCCTTTTGTAGCAACGTGGATGGAACTGGAGAGTGTGATGCTAAGTGAAATAAGCCATACAGAGAAAGACAGATACCATATGGTTTCACTCTTATGTGGATCCTGAGAAACTTAACAGGAACCCATGGGGGAGGGGAAGAAAAAAAAAAAAAAAGAGGTTAGAGTGGGAGAGAGCCAAAGCATAAGAGACTGTTGAGAACTGAGAGCAAACTGAGGGTTGATGGGGGGTGGGAGGGAGGAGAGGGTGGGTGATGGGTATTGAGGAGGGCACCTTTTGGGATGAGCACTGGGTGTTGTATGGAAACCAATTTGACAATAAATTTCATATTAAAAAAAAAAAAATAGAATGCTCCCCACTAAAACTCCAGGCAAGTACATCAGCCATCCTAATTAGTAAATAAGTCTAACTCGTGATCATAAGGCAAGTTCTTTGTTTATTCTTTAAAAAATGTTAGATGACAGTACAAGCTACCAAAGTCTAAGAGAACCTAAATACAATTACATTTTTAAAAATATGTCATCTATATTGTAGCAACACTAGTTGATCCAACCTGCAGAAACCTATAAAAGTTAAGACAAATTCTGTTGATCTGGAGATTAAGTTCTGAAAGTGCTTCAGTAGGAAACTTATTGCAGAGGGAGAACTGCGGGTGGTTCCACAAGAGACACATGCATGTACCTGAAATGAGACCCAAAGGATTTCAGTGTTGTAAAATCTTGGGCCACAGAAAACTTTCAACAGTAATTGAACAGAAGTAGTTTCAACAGAAAGGAAGAAAGCTGTCCGACTGTATGTACTACAAGCTGACAAATTATACATCTGGACCTCTCTCAACTGATTTCCCCTGATTTAACATGCAAGCCTAGTACTAGAGATCCGACTTGTTCTATTTTTAATTCTGACATTCCTATAACCTATTAAAGCTTTAAATCAGTAAGCCCAGATAAGAAAATCTCAGAAACTTACTTTGAAGCCTTATACTTCTCCCTAATTGCTTGCTGAGGTCGATGGGGTATATCGAGGCATGCTTTATGTAGCTCACTCAGGCAAGGCACAATTTCATTTAATGAATAGCCTGTAAATGCAGCCAGGGTTTCTGGCTAATCAAGACAAAAGAAAAAACTGCATCATATAACTTCATAAGATTATCAGAAAGCTGAAGATAAAACTGTGAAAGAAAGGAAATTGATCACTTAGGAAGTATCCACATTCATCTCAAAAGAAACCATAATCCTCCTTCAGTGACTTTAGAAAAAAAATATTAGGAAGAACAGTCAGAGTTCTCAATTTGCTCATATTATATTATTTATAATGCTCGGTTTGGGACAAGTTACTTTGACCTATTCCCTCATGAGCAGGATTTTTACTGGTCCCTAAAGAGCCTCTACTTACCAGACACCATATTTACATAGAATATGAAAGATTCTTAGTGAAAAGCAGGATAGTAAATAAGTATTCTAGAAAGTAAAAGTAGACATGCCACTTCTTTCAGCACAAAAGGAAGCCTTCAGAAGCAAATCAAGGGATCCATTTTCAATCTTGCCTCTTCTTGGACCGACAGGCAATACTAACTGCCCTGTTTCCTTGAAAACTTGCTGCAACCTTCTGACCATCCTAAGTGGATCCAGGTTGTTTTACACAGAGGGGAAAAGTCAACAACTTTTGCTCACCTTGTATGAGGGGGGCATTGGGGTTTCCAGGCCTGCTTCTTTTCAATAAGCATGCCAACACCATCTCCTTGACTTCCTGCAATCTCTACTCCAAGTCACTGAGTCAAAGTCATAAAGGCTGACCTGTAAGACTCAGTGGCATATTGGAATCTGCTGGCAAGACAACCAGTTCCTTATTAAACCAACTCTCCCTCACTCTAAGCCTTGGGAGTTACTGAACAGATTTTTACATAGGCCTTGAATCTCATCTAGAAAGAAGTAGAATCTTACCCAGAAGTGCCTGTTCACAGTATAGTTTGCCAGGCAATATGCTGCTGCAGCTATCAATGAAGGAAGATATTTCAAGAATGGGTCAGCTTCAAGTAGACTCAGTTCTGCTACATACTAAGCACAAGAGAGAAAATCCCAGTGGAATTAGAAATGTGACTAAGGTTACACGTAAACCTAGAAATGTCAAGGGAAAAAAATTGTCTTATCTCTGTTCATCCTGTATCTAATGATGAGCAGACAAAAACAGATGCTCAAAATTATTCACTTTATTAATTATTCAAGTTAATAATTGCTATGTCTGTCCATAACCGGAATAACATTTATGTTGTAGTAAATGTCAGTATACAAGTATTTGGTCCACTTGCACATTATATATGATAGATTAACTTATCTTATACTAGTACTACAGACTTATGCTAGTCAGGTAAAGTAGCACTGATCTGGCCACTAGTGTGGAAGAGTCTTTGGCCGATGGCAAAAACACAACCATATTGAAGCTATTAATTTGTCAGGCAAATGCATTCAGTTCAGAGGCTAGAACAGTACGTCTGAGAACTTGTTAGATTAGAAGAAACATACTGTGAAACTTACACATACCCATATTACTTTTTGCATAGCATATACATACCGGATATACTAGCTCATAGTATCGTGGTTAGAAAGCAAGTTTTCTAAATCAATACTTCAGTGCCTTCAACTCAAGTACTATAACCTCAGGTGACCAAATAATGTTTCATCACTTAATACGTCAGGATAAGATTAGAGCCAAATAGAAACCGCATTTACTTTGTTCCCATTCTGTAAACCTAAGAAGAGGTATTGCTCGCGTGTGGTCTGTATCCGACAAGGGAACAGCTTCCAAACTTGAATTTCTTTAAGAGTTGGGTGATTAGACAATCCATGCCTACCAAACGTGATCAACCATAATGTCTTGGAACCACAAATCATGGTCCTAAGATTAGCTCTCTTGAATCCTAAAGAGTTTTTCTGTGCCCAAGACAAAGAACTAAAAAAGAAGGAAGAACTGAAGGATGATCAGGAAAGACTACTTTTTACTCTCCTTGGCTCCCAAGTTCCTGGAAGTCACGTGGCCTACCTTGGCCAAATTTTCAGTCCTGACGCACACTCCTTGTCTCCTTAAGTACTGGAGGAGAAACTGGTTAGTGGTTGGCACGGTCAGATCAAAAGCTAGGACTTTCAGGAGCAGGTGTTCCATCCTTAACAGTTGTCGTTTTGTGTAAGTGTCATCAGTTATATAGACAAACTCGTCTACTTCAGGTGGATATATTTCTTCATATTTCCTGTGAAAGGTAGAGAGTTTTTGGAAGTAAAGCTTGGAACCTGCATTCTCACCACCATGCCTCTTGTGTGGCCCTCGCAGACTTCTTTACTTTTTATCCAGACACCCACTTAAGTATCACTAAATGGTACTGGCCTGGAAAATATTAGGGCTTGGTGCCAAAACCAGAACATGACTATTAATGTTGTACTTATCGCTAGGAACAGTAGCAGAAACAATTTCTAACTGAGGATTTTAGGTTTTGGCCTCGGATAGGCTGAAAGATTCCGAATGACAGACACACAGATAAATTCGTCTTAATTCTAGAGACCTCACTCACTCATCTTGTGGGAAAGAATGTTATATTGAACACAATAGTTGAAGAAAAATTCCTTAGAACTTAGGTCTTTAAAAAGATCATGTTCAGAATTCCCTAATGAATTAGCAAATGAGGCTATGTATCCAAGAATAAAATAATGATATAATTTCATTATTACCAACTTTTGTTTTCGTTTCTGCTTTCTGTAGGGGAATTTTGGCAAGTTTCTAGGCATATTAACTAGAATATCTGAGACAAAAAGATAGAAGAAACTACCATCCACCACAGGTCACTTAATTAAAGGCAGCTCAGCCACAAGCCAGCTCTTTTTTGCACACAATGAGCTATTATTATGAATGACTGATAGTAACAGGAACAAGCTGAAATTGTAACCAAATAAACTGTGCTATTACCATTTGCTAGATCCTGAAGATGGCTTTTCTATAACCAAAATCTTTTATATAACTAAAATATTTTTGTATTAGAATGCAGTCCAAAGACCACCCTGCAAAAGTTAAATTGGATCTTGAATCTGAGCTGATGGCTGCCTCAGTCATGATACTGACCTTGTTGCTATAAATCTTAAATACCCGATTTGAAGAGTGAAAGTGTGTTAAGATTCAGTTTGTCAGTAAATACTGCAAAAAATGATGATACTTTATCAAGGAGGTATGAGTAAGCTTTAGTTATAAAGCACTGCATTTCCTCAATAAAAGGGAAACAGAATCAAGCGTTTTGACAGGCTGCAGTCTTACATTAAGCTGAGAGAACACTTACGAAGCCAGAAGAATAGCTGCCGTTCCCACGAGCTGCAATTTCCCTCTCAGAACAGACATGCACGAAAGAAACCTGTCCAGGAAGTTGACGGCCAGGTAGAGAGTCTCTGCTCGAAGCTTATACTCTTCACCGACCTCAACCAGCCAGTCCACCAGAATTGTTCGCATGCCTTCTGTGATGTCTGGTTGCTTCCTCATGTAGTGTGCTTTGGGCCTGTGTCTTATCTGTGTGGAAAAAGAGTTTTGACACTCAAATCGTTGCCCTATCATAAAGATCACTCTGTTGCTATTTCAAAAAAGAAACTCATGAGCAAAGGTTAAGAAGACACTGATCAAAAGCCAAAGAAATCTTTACTATGGCAAAAAGTATGTAATCCAATTAGATAACAAATAAAAAAAAGGAGGGGTGGAAATAGCAATATGGCTTATTACTAAGAGTGAAATACTTAATGTACAACCCCTCTGAATCATGGAGAAATAGTCCAGGTAATTGCTACTCGCCTCACAACTGTTATTTTTCATAGATCTTCCTATGTTTAGATGTCATAAGAATGCTCTTCACTAATGGTTATGGCCAGGAGTTTATAACTATCTTATTATTAAATGTTTTGGGTGCTGGAAACTGAAATAGAATTTGGAAAACTCACTTCAGCTTCTCTAAGGTACTGATGAATTTCTTCAGCATATTCAGTCACATTTATCACATCTGTACCAAAATCTGATGCATCTTCAGACTGGGAATGGAGAGATGAATCTACCAGCATAGGGGAAACTGTGGGGGTTCAACATTATCAGGTAAGACATTGAATTTAAAAATTCCTTCCAACCACTAACCCTCCACAGGCAGTTGTGAAAATAAGTCATTACCTCATGGATTTCTCCTGCTAGTTACATGCTATTGAATGCTGTAGGCAATTATGAACACGGGGTACCATCGGCCTTAGGTGAGTCAGATTACCTGTGCTAAAATCCAGCAGGAAGTGAAGGTCTGACTGGAGTGTAGTGGTATCTACCTCATACACATCCTCAAATGCCATCCCCTGTCTCCCTGTGCAGCTGTCTCTGTCCCCCTGCTCAGGCTCATCCATGTAGATATCAAATCCTTGCTTGGCTGGCACCTGGCCCCCGCAGTCAGCGAGCACTTTCTTTCCAGCTGGAGGGAAGACATTTTCTGATCCAGAGAAACACCTGATTGTTGTAATCCCCTAGAAGAGAGTTAAGTTTTTTGTCAGAGGTCACCCCAAAGATTGTATAGGTGATGTAAGCCTGTGTGACTCAAACCAGGAGGCTGGGAAGATGAAAGGAGGCTTAAATTGAAATATCTAGGTCTGCAATTTAATTTCAGAAAATGAAGCTTCGAAAGTATGACTTCTCCCTTATCTTTGTCTACATCTGACATTTGGGAAAAGAGCTACCTGTAATTTGTCATCTTCCTCACATATTTATCAAAGGGGACTCAAGATTATAGAAAAAAGGGAAAGCATAGCTTTCCTCCAAAATGAAATAGGTATTACAAGGGGAGAAGGGGATTGTTAATTGCCTTTCATACTTGTAGCCTTATGGGATTTCCTAAGTACCAGCAAAGCTCTCACGCACAGTCACTGAGTTCCTGTAGTCTTCCTCCTTAAATAGCTTTTAGTCAGTAAGCTCCTCTAAAGTTCCCATTTTATACCCTGTTATTTAGAAACATGATCATTTTAGAAACTCATACTACTAACTTCTCTTACAAAGCCATAGAATCTTTTGTACGACATAATGTAATGTAATTACCTCGGGGAAATCTATCTCTCAATCCCTTTTCTTTATCCCTGTAGCATTGCAGTGTACAAACCCTCCATGAACAAGCACGTTACCGTGAGTCATGCAGGAAGGCCTGAATGCAGCTGAACCAGGGTAGGTGGGCAAGGTTTATGAATCTGAGTTATATTTATGAAAATGTTAGGTCTAGCTACTGGATTAACATTTTATTGTTTATAATTAATCTTGGTGTTTCCTTTAGAGGCTACTTTCAAGTGAGTATGTGTTTTCCATAACTTTCCCTTATATCTAGCAAATTAAATATCTGGCTTATTTCTAGTAAGAAAAAAAAAAAAAAAAACTCCTTAAGATAGTACTAGAAAAGAAATAACGGAATATATAAAGGACCAAAATCATAAGTTACTAGAACCATGATTCCAAGTTACTAGCAAGTTTGACTTTTGCTCAAAGATATATGTATGTGGGATGAGACATATATTCATTAAATAAATATTTACTGATCATCTACTATGTACCAGACACTATTCTAGGTGCCCAGAATTTAGCAGTGAACAAAATGTTCAAGAAGGTCTGCCCTCATGGAGTTCATATTCTAGCTCAGAGGGTAGGGAAAGATAAGACAAGATCTATTACACTGGATAGTGTTAAGTGCTTTGGAGGAGAAGAACACAGCAAAAAGAGAGTCCTTGCCATTTTAAACAGTGTGATCATGGAAGGTCCTAATGAAGAGGACAGAGCTGAGCAAAGATATGAATGAGGTAAGGGAGTAAGTCACACAAATAGAGGGGGGAAGTGCATTCTGAGCAGAGGGAACAGCATGGGTAAATGCCTGGATGTTCAAGTATGTCTTAGAGACACAGCAAAGAGCAGACAAAGAGCAAAGAGCAGCAAAGGGCAGGGTGAGAAAGAGAGTAGTGTAGGTCACAAAGTCAGAAAGAAAAGAGAAGCCAGATCAGGTAGGCCTTACCACAGACCATTTAAGACTGTCTGCTACTCAGAGGTGGGAAGCCACTGGAGAAGCCACTGGGCAGAGGAGTGGTATCATCTGATTTGTTTTAATACAATCACCCTGGCTGTGTATATGTACAGAGAACAAGTAAGATGAGTAAGATGACCAGTTATGAAAGTTGCAAATTCTCAGTGAGACACAAGAGGGATCTGAACCAGTGTTAACAGCAGTAAAGATTAAGAGGTAAAGAGATTCCAGACATTTTAAAACGGAGCCAATATTATTTTCCCAGAAAATCTGATGTGAGGTGGGAGAAAAAGAGTCAAAGAAGACAAAGGTTTTGGGGCTGAATAATAGGAAGGATGGATATTCCATTTACTGAGATGAGGAAGACTTTTGGAACAGTTATTTGGGGCTAGGGTTAGTGTTTGGTTTTGCACAAATTTGAGATGTCTATTACATGGTCCAAGAGAAGATGTCAAGTAGGCTACTAAATACGTGAGCCTGTAATATAGCTAAGAGGTCCAGACCAGAGATAAAAGTATACGTCATCAACAGATAGATGGTACTTAATGCTAACAGGCTTGAGAGATTGCTTAGGGAGTACATTGCAGATTCAGATCAAATACCAAGCCCTGAGTATTCTTTTAGAGATTGGATAAAGAAGAAACAGGATATTGGGGCTGAACAGCCAATGACCTACGTAGACAACAAGGAGAGAGTGGTGTTCCCCAGGCGGAGTGAGAAGAAATTACCTCAAGAAATAAAGAAAAATCAACTATGTCAAATGTTGCCAGATCAGTCAAGTAAGGACAGGACTAAGAACTGAGTCAAAAGAGAACAAGTGAACCTGATATCCTAATCCTCCTCCTCTTGGAGTTTATAGTCTAGCAGGATAGACAAACTCAAGAATTATTGCTATAAAATGGGTAGTCACTACAAAGAGCTGTGAAGTTGAAAGGTTAAGATGGAAAAAAATTACAGTATATTTGTATGCTTGAGTTTAACCGAGTAGACAAGACTGAGGAGAGAAAGAGGAGTTGCTGGAATGACATCCTAGAAGAGGCAAGAGGGCATAAGGTATACTGCACATGTTGGGGGAGTGGGGGGGAGTTCACCTTGCATGAGATCAGGGACACATAAGTCATACAGTAGGATGCAGATGGCAGGGCACACTTTTTGAAGTAATTTCGCCCAGCCTTATCCCATCCGGACTCTAACACCATCTCCAATGAACACAGCAAAGATTTTTCAGGATTGCCTCAGGCACAACCTATGTCAGTCTGAACACCACTCTGATCTGGAGGAACCCCAGTTCCGTAATTTATTTTGGTGCATCAATATTTCCTCTTAGCCCAGTGCTTAAATGGCTTTACGTATACTTAAAAGATTCAAACAGTTCCTAGAGCTATTTCCTTGATATTAGAAAAATAATAAAATAATTCACTATTTCTGGTTGGAAAGGGGACCAAAGTGATCTTTAACAAAATCAATGTCCCTATTGTCCAGATTCCAGGTCTGGACTACTCATGGGTATTTGTTGGTAAAACTGCAAGAAAAACCCACCTCCCACCATGATGTAATAGCCCTTCTCAACAACCAGCTTCCACAGCAGTTCTCAGTCATTACCTGGCCACAGGACCTCCTGTACTGTCCATTCTCAGTTAGCACCCCTAGCACTGTTCTTTGTGGGGGATCCTGGCCAAGCTGGGCTCTGGTTACCATCTGACAGCCATCAGGACCTCGAGACACTGGAACTAGGGCTACTCCGCTTTTGGAGCCGCTGCAATGCATACCCTCGGTCTCCACAGGGTGCAGCTAGAGAAGGAGAAACAGACAAGCCAACGGTTAGTAACCTATTCCACCTTGGGCTCCAAAGCATGCAGTGAATATCTAGGAAGGAGAGCACTAAGATACATGATTTTCCCTACAATTATTAGGGCTGAAAAGAAAAGCGTGAGCCACGATGGAAGTGATCAAAGCTGCTTTGAACCAAAACAGTGATTTGAATCTCTCAAGGCTTTCTTCCAAGACCTGGTGTGACGGCTGGAGGGAGATTAATCCTGACAAACCTCCGAGCCAGGATACTAAACGCCACGTTAATCGGGAGTCTGAAACCACAAGCTCGAATCTTCGAGTCTTTCCCGACTGCTATGCTTATCTTATCCCGCACCACCCCCCACCTCCCTGCAAACAAAAGACCCAGGATACATCACTGCGGGAAAGTACGTCCCCTTCCCAAATGACAAGCAGGGTTCTCCTCCGCGGCCCTCCTTCCACCAGATAGAAGGCCCCAAAACCTGCTTGGAACCCACAGAGGGCCTTGCTCTTCTCAGCTCTATATCTTTATATAAATCTCGAACAATTAGCAAATGCACACGAGGATTGGGAATGAGGGGCCGCCAGAGGGGGCGGGGCGGGGGCGGGGCGGGGGCGGGAGGGACAGAGGTGTTAATAGATTCCAGCGGGGGCGCTGGCCTCCCAGCGGCAGCGGCCGGGGCGCTCAGCGCTAATTACTTTCAACCCCCCCTCCCCCGCGTCTGTTGAATCGGCCAATCAGCGGCGCTCCCGGGCCCCGCGGGGGCCGCTTCCATGCCAACCGCAGCGGGCGTGCGCGCTGTGGGGCCGCATCGCCATGACGACCTCCTCACCTGACACGCTTCGGGCGGACGCGCCGCGACCCCTGGGCGTTCAGAGCCGGGCGGGGCCAACGGGCGGTGGTCCCCAGCTGCCCCAGCACCGCCCTGCCCGGGCGTGCTAGGGCAGGCGGTCGCGGTCTGCACACGCGCCCCTTCGGGCCAGCGCCCCCGGCCTGGGAGGGAGGAAGGCGGCCCACGCCGCGATGGCCAGGGCTTTGGAAGGGCCTGTTTCCGTGAACCCGTTCTTCCAACAGCCGCTAACTCCTCCCGCTAACGTCTTTTCCCCGGCCCGCTCCTGAGAACCTTGTCTCGGGAGAGCGACGCGGGGCCCTCGGGGCTGCGCAGGCTGCGGCGCCCTGACCGCGCCCGCCCGAGGGCGCGGCTCGCTCCCAGTCCCTGGCTCACACACCTACGTCCTCCCAGAGAGAGGCCGGGAAGCAGCGGGCTGGCCCCAGGTTTCAGCCGGGGCCTCCAGTCCATGGTGGCGGCTTGCCTTCGGTCATTTTGGATCCTTGTGCACCAGAGGCCGCACCTGGCCGGCTCGGTTCCGGTGCATGAGACCCGGCAGGGCGAGAGAGATTGGGGTTTTAGGTTCGCAAGTGGTGTTCGCAGTCCCCTTTAGAGGTGTTCCCAGTCGGGTTCCGGCAGGCACTGCGTGAAGCGGGTCTAGGAACAGCGAGCTAGCGGCCCAGGAAGAGGAAGGAACACAGGTGGCAGCACTGAGGCCTGGGACGTTGAGAGAGCCTCGGAAGTGGGGGCTAGGCAGGTGGCCTGGGCACGTGGGAAGAGAAATCCCTGAACTGGAAGCCCATGGCCAGGTAGTGAGAAAGCAGAGGACCTTACATGGGGAGAAGGGGGCCTGGCCACGCGGGAAGGGAGGAGAGGGTCCTTGAACCCGGGGAGCTCTGGCACCCAGCAGAGGTGACTGGCGACTGGCAAAACAGGTAAAATAACCTTAAACTTTATTATTATTTTATAAAAATGCGTGTACACCCAAACACATATTGCATAGTGTTACTGCTTTCGTCTTGTTTTGTTTTTATTTTAAACACGCGTCCCAAATTTCTAAAGCAGACCCCCAAAGGCCATTTAAATGACCACTTTACGAAATGGTTAATTACGGCTTCCTCCTTATTTTGAATGGAAATGATGGTTAATCTTACCAAAAAAAAAAAAAAAATCTTTTAAGTGGTTTTCATTAGCGAGCTGGGTATGTATTATTTTAATAGGAAAATTGAAGTATTCTACCGAAAGTGCCTACGAAAGCATTTTATCCAGTCAGCTGTGGAGGAAGTTGGAAAGCATCTTGGAAATCAGTGCAAAAGGAGCACGGAAACTGCCCTTACTTAGTATGAAACTAGTTTTAATCACGTTTATCACCCACTCTCCATTGGGAGGCAGCAATCCCCTCGAACCCTGGAATTCCTGTGTCTTTGAAAATGAAGGCAAAGCAGGATCCCTGGTAACCTCTTGATTGTGGCAATGGACGAGTCAGATGCAAGCAGAGACCAAATGGTCCACTTTGCAAGGTACCTCTACCTGGTGGAGGAAAAGAGCCTTTCTGCCCTCTTGGGGACACTGTCGTGACTTCTGGGGACACTGAAGGCCTCATACGATGAATTCTGTCTGGGAGGGAGTAGTTGATAGCAAGTCTTGCCTAGAACGATGGTTGCTTTGGTAGATTCAAGAGTTCCCTGCACTCATGTGACCTGACCTTAGGTATCCCCCTTCTGGTTTCTTAGAATTGACCGAAAAACCTCACTCCTTGCCTTTCTTCCTAAACAAAGGAGCCAGTGCAGTGTTTGTTCTGGCAGCCTGTGGTTTTGATCCTCTCTTCTGATTGGAGCTTGCAGGGAAAGGGTAGTGCTAGGCTCTTTCAGAGGCAGCTCTTTGAAGTTGGGTATACCCGTGACCTTAATCTAGTCAGGACAAGAAGACAGGCTACTAAGGTGTCTAGTGTCTCTTAGCTGTCCTGGGCCTGAAAACTGCCGTTAGATAAAGAAAATAACTTGTAACAAGGTGGAATCCTCGAATTATTTTCATAATCCTTTCCCCCTACCTTTTCTCATGTGAGTAGCTGCAGCCTAATTCTGCCTTAATACATATGAAATATTATTATCATTACATCTTACCATCCTCTGTTTCCACTTTGATAAACTTGGCAAAGGGAAGTGACACGTGGCTTATGATTTTATTGTGCTGGCTTAGAATTACATATTAAATCACGGTAGTCTTCTGGTCAGATCTTGAATTGGGGAATAATTTAGGTGAACTGATATTTATATATATTTTTTATGTGTAGGCATATAAATCCAAACATTTGTATAACTTGTGCGATATTATGGCTTTCTTGACCTAAATCTTCAGTAAGTATTTGAACAAGTAATGATTTATGGCATAAAAAACAAACAGCTGATAAATAAGAGCACAATTTTCATTAAAAATTTAAACAAACAACTTGGCCTTGTAATTTAGACAAATAGGAGCAGAGAGAATAGAACAGACTTTCTCACAAATTATATGGTTTTTGTGAGCTGTGTAGTTACAATTTTGCTGTTATAGCAAAATCAGAATTAGAACTCAAAGTTAAGTCAATTTTAAGTGTCTGCATGTTTTACATGAACTATATATTTGTTAATATATTGAGAAGTGAACCGTACATTTAACTGTAAATACATCTTTAATGTCTAAAAGACTTGGGGAAACTTACATACTGATACCACACTTTTCTTAGCTTAAAAATTAGCTGGTCAGCATTTCTGCCTGGTATTCAGTACTCAGCTAGTTTTGACATAGGATTAATTTCCATAATAAGGATGACAGCTGAATTCTTCACTAGGAATTTTGGAAACCCAACAGTCCTTTTAAAATCAATTCCTCTCCCCTCCAAATTACAATCTTTTCTGTTTGTCAGCAATTACCTTGCATTCCAGAAGCTGTTATTACTTCTATCACATTTGCTCATGGTAGCTAGTAATTAACCTCCTGTTCAAACATTTCAGTTTTCATTAATTTGTATGAAATCAAGTTGATTTTCTGCATAGGGCTGAAAAATATATGAAAAAGTAGAAGAGCCTTTTTTTTTTTTAAGGACAGATGTCCTTTCAGAGACATATGTTGCCTATTCATAGACCCACCTTTGCCATGATACATTTAATTTCACAATATGGCTATAATAGTGAGGTGAGGGACAGATGTTGGGGCTGGTGGGCAATTTGTGACCTTTTAGCCCACATCATTCCGGGGAAGATGACCAAAGGGTCAAGGAAGCCCAGTTTGAGAAGTAGTCCAAAATGTATAACCTTAGGAAGCAGGCATCCTTGGATGGTGCAGAGTGGAGCCCTTCATACATAACAGGTGAGGTGAATTTTCCTTAAAATTTGTGAAGTTGCTTTCTCTGAGGGAAAATAGTTTGGATACACGAGACTAGCCGAAGTCTACTATTCATTCACTCCTTTCACAAATATTTTTTGAGCATCCATTTTATACCAGGCAGTAACTGGGTATGGAACAGCAATTAAAAATGATACCTGCCCTCAAAGAGCTTTTTGTTCCAGGCAGAGAGATGGTAAACAGGTAGTTATGGTGAAGCATAATTAGTATTTATTTCACCGTGGGGGACATAGATATATAAACAGGGAGCGTTTGGAGCTTAGAGAAAAGGAATAAAACATGCTGTAGAGATTTGGAAGCAGCATCCAGATCTGACAATAAAGATGATTAAAGTAAAAAAAAAAAAAAAAAAATGGCAGGGCAGATGGTATAGTCTACATATATCCTAGAAAGGGGGAGCCCAAAGAACAAGAATTTTCAGCTGTGTTTATCCAGTACCTTCCAAAGGAGAGCAATAAACTGTGATGTCCAAAAATAGCCCATAAGTATGTCTCTACTGGCTCTGGGACAGACTCCACAGTAACTATCTCATGAAGAAATCAACCTCCCAAGAACTTGGGTAAGAGGAAGAAGGTTCTAGTGACTTTAGTTACCAAGACCCAGTCCCTAATAATGTGCTCAACTAGAGGTACACAATTAAAATCAGATACCTCTGACTGCAGAGTTGAGTTCTCAGGGAGTAGCCTCTCCAAAATTCTACACCAAGGGAAAAATAAGTTTCAATGGGATGATGGAGCCATTGTAGTTTAAATAATTTTTTAAAGTTTTGAGTTGCCAGATCTTTGCTGAAAATCTCTTATTAGAGGAAGTCAAGAACTTGGATTTTACACAATCTTTCATAGGTCTAAAATTCATTTCACAACTCAAGTTAATATGAAGTCATTGCATCCTTAAAATTAACTGTCATTTACTGGTTATATTCTTTCCATTAATAATCCTATTTGTACCAGTTTTTCTTTGCAAATCAATTATTGCACCATCAATTTTGTGACACAGTAGATTCCATAAAATAGTTTTCCTGTGTTTCACATTTGTCTCTAATTATCTCAGTCCCTAATTTGAAAGTGTTATAGAATTTCCATGTCAGCTGCCTGTGTCTTATTGTCTAAATACTGTATCTGAGGACAGGCTCATTCTGTGTTAACGTCAGCAGCCATTAATATTATCTGCCTATTAATATTTTTGTTCATTCAATCCTATTGTCAGTAAATCACAGAATATTTGTAAAATTTGTTTTGCACTGCCTCAGTCCTTTTATTGCTCATCTATAGTAGTATCAACCGTAATCACAGCAAATGACATTAGTTCCCTTTCTAAACTTAGATTCTTAGCAGCGCACCTGGGTGGCTCAGTTGGTTGAGCTTCCAGCTCTTGGTTTCAGATCATGAACCTTACAGTTCATGAGTTCAAGCCCTGCATTGGGCTCTGTGCTGACCCTGTGGAGCCTGCTTGGAATTCTCTCTCTCCCTCTATCTCTCTGTCCCTCCCCTGCTCATGTATGCAGGTGTGTGTGCACTCTCTCTCAAAATAAGTAAAAACTTTAAAAAGTTACAAACTTAGATTGTTAGAAAAACAAAATTTTCCATGCTAAAGACAAAAAAGAAAAAATCCAAACTTTGCCGTAGAACTATTATACCATTTTGATTATAATCAGAACTATTTAGCCTAAAGAATTTATATAGTCCTCACTTGTGAACATTCTATCTGGATAGAAGAAATCTCAAATTCATATAACTTTTCCTATAGCAACAATGAGTCATAAAGTTGTCTGCATGTATGTATATGTGTTCTGTTTTAGGCATTTGATATATTTTCTGACTAAATGAGGCAGCTTAGTTATTTGTTCATATTGCCAAAATTGTTTTATTATCATTGATGAGCCTTTTCTCTAGTCAGCAGTCAAAACTACTGTATCCATCTGAAGTGCATTGTGTTCTGTATATGAAGAGCCTTAGCTAAACAAACCCTAGGATTATAAAAGGCCCTTGTCACTGCTGTCCTTCCATCTATCTGACCCTTATGTTGCAGAGTAACATCACCTAGACATGTAACCTCCCATCTCTGATTCCTCTTTCCCCCTGGAGTTCCCTTGCTTTCTTCCTCTTTTGGGTGGTGGCCCCAAGCCACTGAAGGTTTCGTAGTTGGAGAGACTTTCCCATCCACCCCTCTCCCTTCCACATGCAAACCTCTCAAATGGAGCTCATTGTGTGCTATTGCCACCGTGTGGTCATATCTTTTCCCTTGATGAATTCCTAAATCCCTGAGCCTACAGATAATGTAAGTGTACAAGAGGAGAAACACATTCATTGCTTTAAATTGCTTTCACAAGGCTGTATGGGTTTTTTTTTTTTCTCTTAATTTTAGTAAATTCAGAATTTGGCACTCGTTGAAAAATATTCTTGGACCTGGCAAGCTAGAAGAATACTTGGAGGTCATGTCATTAAACCCTGACCTATATAGGTGAGGACACTTGGGTTCAGACTTCTCTTTTCTCAATAAAAAAAGAAGTCATTATTAAAGAGAGAAATTATCATGACACGTTACAGGATCATACCAACAGTACTGTCCAATAAAACTCTGCAATGATAGAAATGTTCTGTATCTGCACTGTCCAGTATAGTGATCAGTGGCCAGATGTAGCTATTGAGCATTTGATATGCCAATGCAACTGAAGAACTGCATTTTTAATTTAATTTACATAGTCACATGTAGCTATTGGTCAAGGCAGGATAAAATATTTAGTGGTTGGGAACAGTCATAGTGCATTAATAGACATCATGGACAGTTTCATTCTACAGTATGCAAATGTGAGTGTTTTTCTTGACTAACTTCCTCCTAAGTTATTCTTATACTTCTTCTATAAATTATCCTTACATTTCATAATTTGGGGTAAAGTGCACCGATAATTAATGATATGAAAGCATGTATTCATTGTAGGTTCTTTGAGAGACATTGAGTTCATGCAGTTCATAAAGAAGACCCATTTATAAATGAACAAGGAGAGTTTATCCAGAAATTACATGTTCCTTGTCAAAATGAAATGCTTATGCTTTTCCCTGGTCAGACAATTGTCTAGAGATAGAACCAGAACAAACTGAAAGATCAACTTGGATTCTGTTAATCTGGTGAACTAATCAAATATTCACCATTTAATTTTATAGATGTAAGTATACTTAGGTTTGCTGGATGCTGGCCTTGTATAACAGTTAATATAAATTGAAGCTTAAGCTTCATTTTTGTTACTTAAGTTGTATGTTGAATTTTGTGAGCAAATCCATACTCTCCTTCCCTAATTTAAGAATTCACCTTTCTGGGGCACTTGGGTGGCTCATTTGGTTAAGTGGCCAACTCTTTATTTCCACTCAGGTCACGATCTCACCATTTGTGAGCTGGAGCTCCACTTTGGGCTCCGCACTGACAGTGCGGAGCCTGCTTCAGATTCTCTCTATCCCTCTCTCTCTGCCCATCTCTGGCTTGTACTTTCTCTCTCTCTCTCTCAAAATAAATAAATAAACTTAAAAACAAAATTCACCTGTCAGACTGATCCCAGTGTTTGTGAAATCTTCATCCCTCCACCAATACTTCATCAGCACCCAAGACTTGTCCTCATTGGGATCTGTATTTTTGTTTGTTTGTTTCTTCCTGACTGAGGAGACACTTAGAATGCACTTCTGCTTTCCAGAACATATGTAGTTGATGTATGCAGCATTGTGTTCACAGTTCTGCTTCTTGAGGTTACTGTAAACAAATAATTTTTATTATGAGTTTCCTTGATTGAAGGGTTGCTTTTTGATAGATTCCATAGTGATTCCCCTCATATATTAACTTACTTGATAAAGCAAGAACACTATAGTGATTAAGAATTCTAGAGATGTGCTAGGGATACATTAGGAACATTGTTAACATGATAAGTTTTTCGGGTAGAACTTTTCTGGCAGAAATCTTTATAATTACAATGAATATAGAAGATATATAGCTACAGTTATGAGTTTCTTTGGATTTCAAATCCAAGAGAATTCATTTAGAACAAATTATAAATTTTTACTGAAGATGGCAGGAACAGTTGCTAAAAAGAAGAGAAACAGAGAGTTTGTAATTCAGGCTACAGGGAGAGAAAGGAAGCTGGTAAGCTAAAGAGATCAGTCTAACAGTGTGCTGCTGTGCCAATTCTTTGGGGAGATAATCCAGAAACTTATTTACCCAATTAATGAAAACAAGTTCAGATAAACAGTGAGGAAGTCATGTGTACTTTATAAATGGGATTTGAAAATGAGAGAATACTGTGAACAATTTCTGAGGTGATGAAAATAATACTTTCTTTGTTTCTGTTTGCTGGCTTTGAATCCACAGGTAGTATGTTATCCCACTAGAGTTGAACCATTTTTTTTTTTTAACGTTTATTTTATTTTTGAGACAGAGAGAGACAGAGCATGAATGGGGAGGGTCAGAGAGAGGGAGACACAAAATCTGAAGCAGGCTCCAGGCTCCGAGCTGTCAGCACAGAGCCCAACGTGGGGCTCGAACTCACGGACCATGAGATCATGACTTCAGCCGAAGTCGGACGCTTAACCGACCGAGCCACCCAGGTACCCCAGATGAACCATTTTTAAGTTGTCTTTGTTTTGTAAAAAGCTAGCTTCTGATCCTTTTACTAAAGGAATACAGAAAAAAAATAGTTTTGTTGGTAAGTCAAGGGGAATAGCCAATATGAAAACTTGTCAAATCCTGATTAAGATTTCTATTGATTTCAAGCAAAGATCAAGGCAATAGGGAGAAACACTCCATGATAATTGAAAACCATAGAGAGAAATAAAGGAGGGAAGCTTCTGAAGCTAGGAGGAACAGAGCCAGGTGTGTTCTCCAAATATACGCAACACGCAGAGTGCAATGCTCTGCCTTCCTGCTAATGTTAATAAACTTTAATCTGTTCAGGATTAACCAACCATCTGTCAGTTCAACAACAGCAATGCTTTCTGTGCAATGAGTAAAATGGAAATTCCAACACATAAGAGTGAATTAATAATCTGTAGTAATGTATTCTAAGAGTATTTCAGGATAGAACTGATTTAAGCATATTTGTTTAAATTTTAAGTCATTAATCAAAAAGACTTAATCATTTTTTTTCCTATAAACTATATAGGGCCTATTCATTTTTCACTTTGAAATTACACTTTTGGGAAGAGAACCTGAGTTATATACAATCAAAATTGCATACCACTTCTTTTCCTGAACATTGTTATGTTCCTTTGGGGGGAAAATGTATACTGCATGTTATCTTTGGGAAAAATCTTGTAATTTAAGAGTTGAAGTCCATTATTTCTGTATATATATTAAATATATATATTAAATAGGAATTATTTTGCTGGGGGGCACCTCATTGACTCAGTCAGTTAAATATCTGCTCTTGATGTTGACTCAGGTCATGATCTCATGGTTAGTGAGTTTGAGCCCCTTACTGGGCTCCATACTGACAGTGTGGAGCCTATTGGTATTCTCTCTCTTTCCCTCTCTCTCTGCCCCTCCCACACATGTGCACACCCTTTCTCTCCCTCTCTCTCAAAATAAATAAACTTTTTAAAACTTTTTTTTTTTTTTCAACGTTTATTTATTTTTGGGACAGAGAGAGACAGAGCATGAACGGGGGAGGGGCAAAGAGAGAGGAAGACACAGAATCGGAAACAGGCTCCAGGCTCTGAGCCATCAGCCCAGAGCCTGACGCGGGGCTCGAACTCACGGACCGCGAGATCGTGACCTGGCTGAAGTCGGACGCTTAACCGACTGCGCCACCCAGGCGCCCCACAAAATAAATAAACTTTTAAAAAGGAATTATTTTTCTGATACTACTGGTTTTCAGAAATAAAATAGGCATAAATCCCCCCCAAAATTCTGATTTCCATGGTGCCTATAAATTAGCCTCAAATCTGGCTTCTACTACTGTTTTTGATTTGTTTTATCTATATGTAGAACTTTTTAAAAGCTTAGATGAATCTATTCTTATACCTTGCCATGATAAGTTTAGTCGCAATTTATAAATTGATTATTTTGTTGTAGTTGTTAGGAACAAAATAATAAATAGTACCAAACACTTTGGTTTACATTTTTATATCTGATTTTTAAAAATTAACCTGATATTTATTTTTGTTGGGCATCTGTATAAGTAGTTTTTAGAACTTATTTATTTATTTAAAGTAGTCTCTGTACCCAATGTGGGGCTTGAACTCACAAACCTAAGATCAACATGCTATACTGACTGAGCCAGCAAGGCACCCCTTTAGGACACGTTTAGAATAAAAGTCAAATAATGATTGCTATTTTCTCTCTAACAACCTGTCAGACCTTTCCTATGGTTCAACTATAAGTAAGCAGAGTTTGGATTCATGGAGAGGCTCTTGGCTGAGAATCAGAACTACATAAAGCTATACAGTTTTATTGTCCCTTCCTTTTTGTGTATTCATTCTGTGGCTTTTCAGCAAACATTTATCAGGCACCTAATATGTGCCAGGAATGATCTTAGGTATTGCAAATGTGACAGTACCCAAGAAAGACATAGATTCCTGTTCTCACAAAATTTTCAATTTACTTCCTGGTTTTTTTTCCTAATAGTGGCTGTGGATCAATCCTACCAACTTTTAAAATTCCATATTACACTCTAGATTTAGAACAGTGACATTTGGGGGCTCCTGGGTGGCTCAGTTGGTTAAGTGTCCAATTCTTGATTTCGGCTCAGGTCATGATCTCACAGTCATGTAGCCTGCTTGGGATTCTTTCTCCCTTTCCCTCTGCTCCTCCCCGTCTTGTGCTCTCTCTCTCTCAAAATAAATAAACTAAAAAAAAAAAAAAAAAGTGACATTTTGCTCTTGCACAAGGGCCCAAGCTCATCCCTCTGGAGCACATTTGGTTCCCAAGACCATGAGCATCTTGATGATGCCTAACGTGACAGAGTATGGCAGTGACTTCACTCTGAATCCACCCCCAGAGGGGGTCACCCACCCAGAAGCCACGTCTACAGGTCTTCTCATCCCTGCCTCAGTCAGTTAAGAAACCATCTGTAGTCTAGATCTAAGGTCTCTCTGGCCAGAATTAGCCAGGGATATTTAGAGACATGATAGAGCTGCCCATTCCCATGCTGTAACCAGAATTTTAGGGTACCTCTGTGCTCTGTGAGAACAGGACTCCCTAAGGTTCTGTTGGGGGCCCCTCACCTCTCATCACCCTGCGTTCTCTAGCAGCCTCAGGCCGTAACTTTCTGCTGCCTGCTGCCTGATCTTCCTATAGTGCTTAGAATGCCTTGTGGTAAAACTTAGAATGCTTTTTTGCAGTATCACAAATGTATATTTTTTAACTTTATGAGGATGTTATTTTTTCCTTCATCAATCTGAAATTATGCATTTAAAAAATTCATTCAACATTACTGAGCTGCTACTTGGTGCCAGGAGCGGTTACAGGAACAAGGATAGCAGAGTAATATAGAATCGGCAAAGTTCTTCCCATCAAAGACTTTATTTCCTAT
Source organism: Herpailurus yagouaroundi (assembly GCF_014898765.1). Taxonomy (NCBI): domain Eukaryota; kingdom Metazoa; phylum Chordata; class Mammalia; order Carnivora; family Felidae; genus Herpailurus; species Herpailurus yagouaroundi. Next base: position 14,672,026 of record NW_024412428.1, on the reverse strand, counting down.
TGGGGGAAAGAAAAACAAAGAGATAAATATATAATGAGAACGAGTGATAAATGCTAAGAAGAAAATCTAAAGCAGGGTAAGAGGTGAAAGAGTCCAAGGAGAACCCACCCTTTACAAGGCAGTCTGGGAAGACTTCTGATCAGGTGACATGTGAACAGAGATCTGAATAAAGAGACAGTAAACCCCTTGGCTGTCTGGAAAGAGCTCTAGGCAGAGGAACCAGCAGGTACAAAGACCCTCAGAGGGAATTTGGCACGTGTGTTAGTTTGCTGTGGCTGCCATAACAAAGTCCCACAGGCTGGGTGGCTTAAACAACGGAAACTCATTCTCTCACTGTTCAGGAGGCTGCAAGTCTGAGATCAAGGTGCTGGGAGGTTTGGTTTCTCCTGAGGCCTTCTCCTTGGCTTGCAGATGGCCACCTTCTCCCGGTGTCCTCACATGGCCTTTTCTCTGTGTGTGCACTCCTGTTGTCTCTCCCTCTTGTGAGACTCTCTGCTTAGATTACAGCTTCATCTTTATCACCACGTTGAACCTTAATTACCTTTCTATCGGCCCTATCTCCAAATGTGGTCACAATATGGGGTAGGGCTTCCACATGTGAATTTTAGGGGGACACAATTAAGTCCATACAGGGTTAGGGTTTCCACATGTAAATTTTAGGGGGACACGGTTCTGCCCGTACAGAGTGAGAAACAGTGATGTCAGAAAAAATTATGTATCAGCATTGCATTCAAAAAAGGACATATGATTTATTATAACTCATATTCATGTGTTTATTCAGCAATTTTTTTATTAAGCATTCACTCTATGTGAGATACCATGTTTAGGACTGGGAGTTAGAGTCTTGAACATGAAGAATTTGCTGGGGAGCAGGAGCTGTGATACCCACACACCGAGCCACAAGACACATCAGATAAATGTGGCTTACAGTAGGAAAAGACTTTGCCAGTTTTTAATTTGATGCCTTTAACCTTGCCTTTATCTTGTTTTCTTTCTTACATTGCTCTTTTTCATTGATTATTATTCTTTACTTACACCCATAGAAGAATAGAAAGAGTTTTATTTTTCCTGATAAGGAACAACTTTCAAAAGAAAGACATTTTATGTTGTTGTTATTTATTTTTTTTAATGTTTATGTATTTAAAAAAATTTTTTTAATGTTTACTTATTTTTGAGAGGGAGAGAGACAGAGTGTGAGCGTGGGAGGGGCAGAGAGAGAGAGAGGGAGACAGAATCCGAAGCAGGCTCCAGGCTCAGAGCTGTCAGCCCAGAGCCCGACGCGGGACTTGAACTCACAAACTGCGAGATCATGAACTGAACCAAAGTCGGACACTCAACCGACTGAGCCACCCAGGTGCCCCTTTAATGTTTATTTTTGAGAGACAGAGTGCAAGCAGAAGAGGGGCAGAGAGAGAGAGAGGGAGACAAAGAATCAGAAGCAGGCTCCAGGCTCCCAGCTGTCAGCACAGAGCCTGATGCGGGGCTGAGATCATGACCTGAGCTGAAGTTGGGTGCTCAACCGACAGAGCTACCCAGGCACCCCTATTTATTTTTATTTAAAAAAAATGTTTTTAATGTATGTTTATTTTTGAGAGAGACAGAGCAGAAGCAAGGGAGGGGCAGAGAGAGAAGGCGACACAGAATCCAAACCAGGCTCCAGGCTCTGAGCTGTCAGCACAGAGCCCGATGTGGGGCTCAAACTCATGAACCATGAGATTATGACCTGAGCTGAAGTTGGACTCTCACCTGACTGAGCCACCCAGGTTCCCCAAAGACATTTTATTTTGATCCCTAGAGCCTTTAACGGAAATTTTATCTCCTTGATACTTTTTAAAAAATATTTATTTATTTTGAGAGAGAGAGTCTGTTAGCAGGGGAGGGCCAGAGGGAGAGCGAGAGAGAATCTTAAGCAAGCTTCCATGCTCAGTGCGGAGGCTGACATGGGGCTCCATGCCATGACCCTGGGATCATGACCTGAGCCGAAACCAAGAGTCGGCTGCTCAACTGACTAAGCCACCCAGGCAGCCCAACAAATACAATATTTTTAAATATTAGCACTAGTTAATTTATTATCTGAGTCCAAATCCATAAATAACACCTTGTCTGTGTTTTTGCTAAATAGATTTCATCTCACTTTGTATCATTGTGTGAGCACTAATACATATTTTTATGGAGTAAATGCATTATCAATATGATTAATCTTTGAACACAAGCAATATAATACCATACATATAAAGGCCCATTCAACATAGAGTCCACAGAAGTAATTCAGTAGGTCTAATTTAGATTGTCCCAACAAGTAGCACAAAAAATTATAGGACCCTTGGTAGAGAAAGCTCTCTTCTCAGTCTGTGAGATGATAAGAGCCCAACAGTGGATGCTCCTGGCCATGTTCAGAGCTGGAAAGGCCCAGATCCAGCACTCGCCATCTTCTGTTGGAAAAGAGCTAGGGCTTACACGTCTGTGCAAAGTCAGGTAAAAACATAATTTCTTCCATGTAGACTGACATCTTTCTTACATTGAATTAAATAACTTGTTATGCTTTTTATGCATTTTAGTATTTGTTCTGTATCTATTATAATGAAATTAAGGAAAAATATTGTTATTTTTCATTGTACTGTTAGATTTTTTTTTTTTTATGTATACCTTTTGTCTCATAGGTAGTGGTTATGTCTAATGTTTCATTTGTCCAATACTTGGATTCTTGAGATGTCAGGCCATCACTAATGCACCATTATTCTATTTGGTTATTTTCCATGGTGCCCAGAATGTTAGGAAGAGCTGAAGCTCGGCCCTCTGTGAACCAATAAAAGCAGTTACTTATTTCTAAAAATGGAAGGATGTGTGTTTCCTATTGTGGTTAAATATGACTGTTGACTCACTAATAGGGTTTTCACTTAGAAATTCTATACAATACTTTATTATTCAAAATAAGTAGACAACATTATTTCTTTGAGATGAATAAATTGAAAGTGAATACCTGTTTTGAATTAGGATTATTTTAAGATCAGGTCAGATTAAGATCTGTTCAAAATGAGGAGGTGTTGGGGGCACCTGGATGGCTCAGTCAGTTAAGCATCCTACTCTTGATTTCAGCTCGAATCATGATCTTGCCATTCATGAGAACATGGCCTGCATAGGGCTTCTTGCTGCCTTGTGCTGGCAGCACAGAGCCTGCTTGAAATTCTGTCTCTCCCTCTCTCTCTGCCCCTCCCCAACTTGCTCACTCACGCTCTCTCTCTCTCAAAATAAATAAATAAACATTAAAAAAATGGGGAGGTGTTGGTCAAAGGGTACAAAGTTTCAGTTATACAAAATGAATAAATTCTAGACCTCTGCTCTACGCTATTGTGCTTATATAGCTAACAATACTTATTGTATTCTTAAACATTTGCTGTGAGGGTACATCTTAGGTTAAGCGTTATTACCACCAAAAAAAAAAGAAGAAGAAAAAAAAGGAGGAAATTTTTGGAGGTAATAGATATGTTTTGATGTTGATGGTGGTGATGGTTTCACTGTTTATACTTATTCCCAAATTAATCAAGTTATATACATTAAATATATAAACATTTTTGTATGTTAATTATACCTCAATCACGTGGTTATTTTTCTTTATTGGTCTCCTTTCCCTGTTATAGAAGGAATGTGAATTAGTATGATACTAATACTAATTATTAGTATTAGTAATTAAATAGTATTTCAGTATTAATTAGGTTTGAAGCTTTGTCTTCCCAACTATTCTGAATCAGTTTTCTTCTGATATTCTGCTGGTACAGTTTATTGAAGTATGTCACCTGTTTGGTCTCACTGATAGACTCAGTGCTCACAGTACTATTTAATTTTGTTATTATTCAACCAGTATGTAAGGATTACATGACCTTTATGAATATTATATATTTATCTTTCAAGCCCTAGGTGGCTGAATCTTTACCTTATGGGAATATGTACTCCTCAACAATGAAAATATTTTTTTTAATTTTTTTTTTCTTTTCAACGTTTTTATTTATTTTTGGGACAGAGAGAGACAGAGCATGAACGGGGGAGGGGCAGAGAGAGAGGGAGACACAGAATCAGAAACAGGCTCCAGGCTCCGAGCCATCAGCCCAGAGCCTGACGCGGGGCTCGAACTCACGGACCGCGAGATCGTGACCTGGCTGAAGTCGGACGCTTAACCGACTGCGCCACCCAGGCGCCCCAACAATGAAAATATTGAAAAGGTGATTGAAGTTTAATAAAGCTGCCAAGTCAATGAGATTGATCTCTTTAGAGATAATTCCCTTGCGAGATTGTGGAAATGATATAAAATTCAGAAAATGTATAGCCAAGATCATACAAAAGTAAGACAATGCTGAGGGATCTTCTATAAAGAAAAGACTAATACCTGAGTGCTAATCTAGCTATGAGGTCTTAGTTGACCTCCAGATATCTGAACAGCAGGGAACTAGAGCTTTATTTTTATAGTTGTTGTTGTTATTATTATTGCATAGAGTCTGTTTATTAATAAGCACCCTGAAAATCTACATGCGTTTCAGCTTTCATGTTTACAGAGAAGGAGCTTTTCACCATGGCGTGTTAGGATTCCCAACAATTCCCTGGCAAGTTCTACAAATACTGAAATAGAGAAGTTGCTTCAAGGGACTCTAGTTTCCCTTTGGTGAACATGCATGAGTTAGTGGTTCCCCAAAGTAAATCTAAACTAGATATCCTTAGGAGATTCTGTTGGTTAATCAATCTACTGCTGGACTCTATCCTCAAAAATGAACTCCTGCTGAGGGCTATAATTCTCTACCAAAATACTTACATGAAAAGTGGCTGAGAAAAGTGGCTGATTTATTCCCACTTAATAGCAATCTGAAAAAAAAAAAAAAATGTTAGTATCTAAAAAGTGGCATGCACTTCACCAATCTATTAATAAGAATGGAACTTGTATGAAACACCACAGATTAGATAGAAATCAGGCAGAGCTTGTATTAAATGACCTTTAAGAGACAGGCAGTTCCTTTTTAGTGGAATTTTTTTCAAAGAACTGTGTTGACTTCATATGGTTTAAACTATAGTTTTTCTGTTGGTTACTCTCAATGTACACCTATATACTCTTGTGTCAGAGCCTATTTCCTTTAACAATTTATAAAAATATACATTTTTTAGGGTGTTAATTGAACATGTCAATCTAATATTTATATTAAATTTTTTTAATGTTTATTTATTTTTGAAAGAGACAGAGACAGAACATGAGTGGGGGAGGGGCAGAGAAAGAGGGAGACAGGATCTGAACCAGGCTCCAGGCTCTGAGCTGTCAACACAGTGCACGACGGGGGCTTGAACTCATGAGCCGTGAGATCATGACCTGAGCTGAAGTCGGATGCTTAACCAACTGAGCCACCCAGGTGCTCCAGTCTAATGATATTAATTAGTAAGTATCAAATTGCTGTATTAGCCTTATGGCTGTCCTACTAGGATAAAAACTGTATCTGCGTAGGATGTATTTTATCCTAAAATACAACTCTTCTCAGAATTTCATTACACAAATCAACTTTCATTATACATCAGTTTATATTTTTGTTCTCTAATAAAAAAATGCTAATAAGAAAATCATAACCAGAGTTTATATGATTTACTAATAATAATTCCTCATTGTTTTTTATACATAATAATGTGAAAAGGTCCAGGAGCTATGTCCATTGCCAAAGACCTTAGTTCTTTTTAGTGAAATGGCACTGCAAAAACTATTCCCACACAAAAACATCTCTAAACATAGTAAAAAGAGTCTTAGGTTTTAATGACTGTTCTGGAATAAGAAAGAAGGGCCTTAAGCCTAAGTAAAGCAGAGTTAGAATCAAGGCCCTGGCAAATAATTGGTGCACTCAAAAGACTGTACCCTCATTAAAATAGCAAGGTAAAAGAAAAATTTTGCCCTGGGAAAAGGGAGAAAACCAGGAGACTTTGTATTTTAATTCCTGCTATAGGTAGAAAAGTAAAGTAAAAACTGGAACCTCCTTTGTGAGAATTTTAAACTATGACCCTTTTACTTGGATATGTTGTTCAAATTATACTGACTACAGCATCTAGGAAACACCAAAATGTAAAGGAGTATCAGGTTGGTAGTGTCTGAGAGCACCTGACAGAATCAAATACACGTCCTCTATGGAGAAGTATACCCTCAACACAGAACTCAGGATTTTCCAAATCAGCCAAATATGAGCTCCCAATATGAAATGGTAATTCACATGAGGAAATAAGCCACCATTGACAAAAGTCATCAGAAACAAAAAGTCTGAATAAAACATGAAAGGATTTCAGATACTGAAATTATCACATGGATAATATAAATACACAGGCCAGCTGTCAATTTCATTGTGGTTGCTTTAAAGGTATCAAAAATATGAGTAAATAATAAAAAGCTTCTGCACAGTGAAAGAAACAATCAGCAAAACTAAAAGGCAACCAACAGAATGGGAGAAGATATTTGCAAATAACATATCAGATAAAGGGTTAGTATCCAAAATCTATAAAGAACTTACCAAACTCAACACCCAAAACCCAAATAATCCAGTGAAGAAATGGGCCAAAGACATGAATAGACACTTCTCCAAGGAAGACATCCAGATGGCCAACCGACACATGAAAAAATGCTCAACATCACTCATCATCAGGAAAATACAAATGAAAACCACAATGAGATACCACCTTACACCTGTCAGAATGGCTAACATTAACAACTCAGGCAACAACAGATGTTGGTGAGGATGCAGAGAAAGAGGATCTCTTTTGCGTTATTGGTGGCAGTGCAAGCTGGTGCAGCCACTCTGGAAAACAGTGTGGAGGGTCCTCAAAAAACTAAAAATAGAACTACCCTACGACCCAGCAATTGCCCTACTAGGCATTTATCCATGGGATACAGGTGTGCTGTTTCGAAGGAACACATGCACCCCCATGTTTATAGCAGCACTATGAACAATAGCCAAAGTATGGAAAGAGCCCAAATGCCCATCAATGGATGAATGGATAAAGAAAATGTGGTATAGACATACAATGGAGTATTACTAGGCAATGAAAAAGAATGAAATCTTGCCATTTGCAAGTACATGGATGGAACTAGAGGGTATTATGCTAAGTGAAATTAGAGAAAGACAAAAATCATATGATTTCACTCATATGAGGACTTTATGAGAAAAACAGATGAACATAAGGGAAGGGAAACAAAAATAATATAAAAACAGGGAGGGGGACAAAACAGAAGAGACTCATAAATATGGAGAACAAATTGAGGGTTGCTGGAGGGGTTATGGGAGGGGGGATGGGCTAAATGGGTAAAGGGCACTAAGGAATCTACTCCTGAAATCATTGTTTCACTATATGCTAACTAATTTGGATGTAAATTTTTAAAAATAAAAAATAAAAAACAAAAAAAAAACAAGTAAAGAATAGCAATATTATAAATGATTAGAAAGTTTTAGAAAAGAACCAAATATAACTTCTAAAAATTAAAAATATTATTGATAGAAGCAACCTAAGTGTTTATTAATGGATGAAGTCAGACAAAGATAAATACTCATACAATACTCTTACAAATGTGTGATCTCACTTCTATGTGGAATTTAAAACTAACAAACCAACCCCGTACTCCTAGATACAGAGAACAGATCGGTAGTTGCCAGAGGCAGGGATGGGGGTAAGGGTGGAGGGTGGGCAAAAAGGGTGACTGCAGTCAAAATGCACAAAATTTAAGTTATAAATCCTGAGATGTAATGTACAACATAGTGACTATAGTTAATGATACTGTATTGTATATTTGGAAGTTGCTAACACAGTTGAAAGTTCTCATCACAAGAAAATAATATCAATTCTGTAGATGGGTTAAGCAGCATAGTCATAGCTGAAGAGAGATATATTGAATTCAAAGATATAACGGAAGAAATTGCACATAGCACAAAGAGACAGAAAATGTGAAAGAGATATAAGAATCATAGAGGATAAAATATGAAAATCTAATATAACTTGGAGTTCCTGAAAGAAAGAATAGGGCAGAGACAATATTCCAAAATACCAGAAACCACTGAATTGTTCACTTTAAAATGGTTAATTTTAGGGGCGCCTGGGTGGCGCAGTCGGTTAAGCGTCCGACTTCAGCCAGGTCACGATCTCGCGATCCGTGAGTTCGAGCCCCACGTCAGGCTCTGGGCTGATGGCTTAGAGCCTGGAGCCTGTTTCTGATTCTGTGTCTCCCTCTCTCTCTGCCCCTTCCTCTTTCATGCTCTCTCTCTGTCCCAAAAATAAATAAATGTTGAAAAAAAAATTTTTAATGGTTAATTTTATTATATGGATTTCACCTCAATAAGTTATTTTAATATGTATTTCTTAACATATATATAATTATCTTTTACATAAGGAATTTAATATATTTGATATATATCTTAATGTGTATGTGTATATCTTTCTAGGATGGATTAAATGCAGGCATCCACCTTCAGATTCAGTAATCCCAAGTAAGACAAGTAAAAAGAGATGTACGGTTAGAGAAAAAACAGATGATCTCTGAAGCACTGACAATCAACTGACTTCTTAAAGTAATAATGGAAGTCAGAATAGTGGGAAAAATCTAATATCCTCAAGATGTTGAGCAACAGTAACATCAAAGTAGGATAATTTATCTGGCTATACTGTGATTCAAGAATGTGAGCAAGGGGCACCTGGGTGGCTCAGTCGGTTGAGTGTCTGACTTTGGCTCAGGTCATGATCTCACAGTCAGTGGGTTCAGGTCCCGCATCAGGCTGTGTGCTGACAGCTCAGAGCCTGGAGCCTGCTTCGGGTTCTGTGTCTCCCTCTCTTTCTGCTCCTCTCCCACTCACTCTCTGTCTCTCTCTGTCTCTCAAAGATGAATAAATGGAATATTAACAGTCACAAAAAAGGGATGAACTCATGCCATTTGAGGCAACATGGATGGAAGTACAGGGTATAATGCTAACTGAAATAAGTCAAACAGAGAGACAAACACCATTATTTCATTCATATGTGGAATCTTAAGGAAAAATGAATAAATGAACAAAAAGCAGAATTGTGGATAAATATACACAATTATAACATAATTGGGGAGATAAAAATGGTAGGGTTATCAGAGCCTTCAATCTACTTCAAAAATTTCTTCTCCATCATATTTATTTCTCTAGTCAGGGGAATTTTCCAATATTTGAGCAGTTCTTGACTTCATCTTTCAAAGATGTTAACATGTAACCTCCCTCTTTCTCCTTTTTTCTCCTCTCTCCTTTCAGTGCTGTAGACTGGAAATGTATAGATTTAGGACCTCTGTTCGTGTTTTCAGCAAATATTCACTGAGTGCTTGCTATATGCCAAGAACTGTTTCAGGCAGGAATGATCCAAAACATCTCGCTGTCCAGACATATGTATGAATAAGAACATGAAATACAATGCTAAAGATGCTGTGATGGAAATATTCAGATCAAAGAAAGGAATGACTGATTCTGAAACTTGAGGAGACTGAAAAGACTTCATAGAAAAAGTATTTCCAGGTCAGCAGGGGAAATAAAGGGCATCCCAGGCAGAAGTATGCATGTGTGTGCAGGGGGGATTGGTGTGAAATCATATGACACGTCAGGGGAACCTCGGAAAAGTTTCACACGACCTTAGCTTGAAAAAAGGAAGGGTTGAGTCCATAGCAAAAGATAAGACTGGAGAGAAAGGCAGAGGTCAGCCCATGAAGCACTTGTCTACCACCCTAAGCAGTTTAGGCTTTAGTGCATGGACAACAGGAAATCATTGAAGGGTTTTTAAGCTGGGAAGTTACATAGTTTGCCTTTAAGATATCATGTGCTATTGGTGTGGTCGGTAAACCATAAGTGGAGATTTACAGTTGAACATCAAGATATATAGCCCATCTGTAAAGCAATACAAGAAAACATCTAAAAAATGAAGGTAAGGTCAGAAGATATGACCATCTAAGATGAAAACCAGAGAATTAACAAAATGCTGATGAGGTCAGCCAACCTCAGAATACTTTAAACATATCTATGCATCAGGTAGATAAGCTTAGTAGAGATGTAACATAATATATCCAGGAGACCAAAGAGGCCCTCAACTACTTGAGATACTAGCAGGTTAGCAAGGAGGATCCGACATACGGATGAGTATGTCTCCAGAGTTACGAAGAGCTCATTCATCATTGGTCAGTAACTCCCTGCCTTTGTTACATCTCTGTGGTTAGCGTCTGATTCACTCTTCCGAGCAGATACCAGGACACAGTGCCCTGAGCAAATGGCAGGTACCAAATTATTCTGCCAGCTATTGCTCCCATTATAAACATTTTCCAGGTTTATTAGTTTCTTTTTTGGTTTGAATAAATCAACCCTTCAGAATTTCATCAATCTCAAACAAACCAGGAATATGTATTTTTCTGAGCCTAACAAAGCTGAGGACTATGAATTTATCCAAGATAATGCTCATTTGCCAGAAAGTTTTTCCTTGGCAATGTCTCTATTGCAATAATAGGTATGATATCTAAATGTCCTTTAAAAAAAAAAAAAAAACCCACCTATCTCCCTCTTAGCTCCTCCAGGCTATATATCCAACTATGCAACAGGGAGTGGTAGACCTCTGAATTTTATTCCTGGAGTATTGTGCTTAAGTTTTGATTCATTGAACAGCTAGTTGCCTTTTACCCCATGAACCAATGGTAACGTTTTGTAACTCACTAAAAGATTTTTAAATATTTTGAATTTACGGGTTTTGGACCTGAGGGCTTCAAAACAAAATAGAACCAGGTTTATCTTAACAATTTCTGTTCATTGGCAATGGTGTGGAATTCTGTACATTAGCATTCCATAGATTTTAACAAAATGTTTATGAAGCAGTTTAAAAATTTCCATTGACTCATACGTTCAAACAAATTAATGCTTTAAAAAAATTTTTTTTTAATTTCAGAGAGCATATGAGCAAGGGAGAGGGGCAGGGGAGAGAGAGAGAGAGAGAGAGAGAGAGAGAGAGAGAGAGAGAGAATCCTAAGCAGGCTCCACACTCAGCTCGGAGCCCAATGTACAGCTTGATCCTATGACCCTGGGATCATGAACTGAACCAAAATCAAGAGTTAGACCCTCAATCAACTAAGCCACCCACGCACCCCTAATGTTTACTTTTAAACACCCTCAGATTTGTCATACTATAACAAAAAACAGATTTTAAAAATAATAGGAAGCATGTCAAACACCATCAATCAAGTTACCAAAAGAAGTTGTAACCTTTGTGTGTAATTGTGTTTTCATTAACTAAATTTACATTTTTTTAAAGTCTGTTTTGAGAGAGAGAGAGTGCTTTTGCACACACAAGCATGAGCTGGGGAGGGGCAGAGAGAAGGAGAGAGAGAATCCCAAGCAGGGTCTGTGCAGTCAGCTCAGGGGGGCTCAATCTCATGAAGCGTGAGATCATGACCTGAGCTGAAGTCAGGAGTTCCACACTTAACCAACTGAGCCACCCAGGCACCCCTACATTTCTTTTCAGTTACAAGATATATATGGTACCAATTAATTATCGGCTTCAGACTGTACCTAAATCTTGTCACTTTTTAAAGTTGTTATGAGTGGGGCACCTGGGTGGCTCAGTCGGTTAAGCATCTGACTTCAGCTCAGGTCATGATCTCACGGTTCATGAGTTCAAGCCCCGCGTCGGGCTCTGTGCTGACAGCGAGCCTGGAGCCTGCTTCGGATTCTGTGTCTCCCCCTCTCTCTGCCCCTCCCCCACTCATGCTCTGTCTCTGTCTCTCTCTCTCAAAAATAAATAAATATTTAAAAAATTAAAAAAAATAAAGTTGTTATGAGCATGATATTCTGTAAAAAAAATACTTGAATAATTATTACACTAGCGTTTCATCCAAAAATAATCACTAACTTGCTATAACATTCTTTTTTTTCCCCTTGTTTCGCAGCTATAGTATCAATTGGCAAATACCAGCTGTACAGTTGATCTGTACCTCACTGAACTTTTAGTTCTTTCTCCAACCCACATCCCATTCTCAACTCTCACTCGCTTACCTCCATGTCTCTTTGTTCCATTCTGTTGTATCCACCCTCATATTTCCAAACTGAATCAACGCTACTGATTTTAGAATTGTTGCAAAGTGTGGCAGTGAGAATAAAAATTTGTTCTGGGATATCTGAACATGTGGGTGAGGTAGAAACCAAAGGATATTTTCCTGCCCCAAGCACATCTTATTGCCTCGTAGATTTCTCACTCGCCCCTCATACCATGACTCCCCCATGGGACAGGGCTTGGTTGTAAAGAATCAGCTGATCTGAGTGCAAGCAATATGCAGTTCCATGCATACCTGCAGCTGCAGGTGTATACTGAGCCCTACCTTCTGTGCAGCTTGCCCCAGCATTATGGGCTATGAGTTGCAAGGTTCTCTTTTTCAGATCAAGCATAGACACCCTCTCACCCAATCTTATGCTTTTGTTAAAACATAAAAGTTTTAGGAGAGTCTCCAGCTGAGAAGGAATACCTGCTTTCCTAACAACAGGAGTGAATCTAAAGGACATTATGCTAAGTGAAATTAGCCAGACAGAGAAAGACAAATTCTGTATGATTTCACTTAAATGTGGAATCTAAAAAAAAAAAAAAAAAAGTTGAACTCATAGAAACAGAATGGTAGAAGAGTGGGGGAGATGCTGGTCAAAGGTACAAGCCCTCAGTTATAACATGAATAAGCTCTAAGGATCTAATGTACAGCGTGGTGATTAGTTAATAGTATTGTGTTGTGTACGTGAACTTTGCTAAGAGAATAGACCTTAAGCATTCTCAGCAAAAAAGTAAATTAAAAATTTAAAAAGTAGCTTTATATAACTTGGTATATATGTTAACCTAATTGTTAACCTCATTTCACAAAATATGTCAAATACTGACATTATATTGTACACTTTACATATATATAGTTTAATTGCCAATTATACCTCAGTAAGATGAAAAAAATCACTGATGCAGACTCTTCTTGTTAGGGTGAGATTTCCATAGATACACAAAGCTAGAGATGGCATAAATATTAATATGGGTATCATCCTTCCAGAGTTCACAAAATACATTTATTTTTTCTCCATTTGAGAGGTTTGCAGAAGTTAAATAACTGACTGAGGTTGCTCTGTGTGGTAGGCAAAGTAATGGTGTCCTAAGGATGTCCACACCCTAATCCCTGGCACCTGTGAACGTTACCATACATGGTAAAAGGGACTTCATAAATGTATTTAAGGTAAAGACCGTGAGATGGACAGATGATTCTGGATTATCTGGGTGAGCCCGATGGAATCACCAGGGTCCTTATAAGAGAGAGCAGTAGAAGATTCCATGAGAGAAGAAAAAGATTGGAGTGATGGTAGGGAATGGTTATGAGCCAAGGAATGTGGGAGCCCCTAGAAGCTGGAAGAGGAAAGGAATGGACTGTCCTCTGGAGGGTCCACAAGGCACCAGCCTTGTGGGCAGTTTGATTATATCCCTGCAAGGCTCATTTTGGGCTTTTGAGCTCCAGAACTGTGAGAGAATAAAGGTGTATTTTAAGACACTAAATTTTTGGTAATTTGTTAGAGCAGCAACAAGATTACTAATGAAACCAGAAAATGCTCGCTTTCAGTGTTTTCAGTGCCAGGGTAGGCTTGATATGCTTGTTACTCAGCACTCATAGTACTTGTGCTGTTAGGGTCTTGCTGAAATTTTTCAAAATTCCACATCACCAGGTAGGCGTTATATCAAGTCCAAGTCTTCTCTTAAAGAGGAAGCAAGAAGTCTTTGTAAATTATATGGTTTAGAAATTTTCTTTCCAAATTATAGCTACAAAGGGAAATTTCTGCTTTTTTCAGTTGCCCGCATAGGCAATCTCTTTGGGCTTGGACAATTTTTAAATTATTCCTTGAGTAATTATCTTTACCATATTAAGGATGACTATAATTTCATAGAAACTATTTTTTTAAAAGTTCTCAAATGGAATGGACTTAGTAGATCCTAAAAGTATCCTGCAACTCTAAAATCTTATTTCCAGCAGGGATTGTCCTGTTTTACACAGTTTCACTGAAAGTATAAACACCAAAATATAGTCTATATTATAGTTTCTAACCAATGGTCCCATTTTGCCTCCAGTAAATCCTAAGATGATAATGATAGATTTGCCTTTTGGCAAAATCTCTTCAGCCAATTTGCAATTTATATGGCAGAGACTAAAAGAAAATTGATTTTTTTTTCTACAAGGAAGATTGTAAAGCTAATTTCTCTAATGCTTTGTGATTCGCATAAGCCAAACTTAAAAGATTATACATATTCAAATTTCAGAATTCTAGTGATTACTTAGGTTTCCTGAAAGAGTTTCAGAAAGAGAAAAAAGGAGCAGTCAGTCCTATTTCAGGGCAGACAAGTGTTATTACAGTTTAAAGAAGATTTTTTTTTTTTTTTCACAAGACTTCACCCATGGATATTGTTTTGGGTAGATGTGGGAAATTGTGTCAGGAGTAAGAGAAACCATCTAAGAAGAAGAAATAGGACTGTTTGGGCTGAGGATAGGTTTTCCATTGTGTATGTCCTTGTTGGCCAGCCTCACACAACTTCCAGAGCAGTCAAGTTTTAGGAGTGCCTGGGATCAATAAACTCCAAGAGTAGAAAGAAGAGAAAGACAAACGCAGACTCACCCTCATATGTTTGCCACTATAGTCAGTTCCTAGAACAGTGCTTGACACATGGTAGACACTAAAAAGTATTTTTAGAATCCATGTATGAGTGAGTAAATATAAAAGGAGTCGTGAGGCACCTGTGTGGCTCAGTTGGTTAAGCATCCAACTCTTCAGCTCAGCTCAGGTCATGATCTCATGGTTCCTGGGATCGAGCCCCACATTGGGCTCTGTGCTGACAGCATGAAGCCTGCTTGAGATTCTCTCTCTCTCTCTCTCTCTCTCTCTCTCTCTGCCCCTCCCCCACACTCTTTCTCTCAAAATAAATATAACTAATTAATTAATTAATTGAATAAAAGTGGTTGCTTCCCTGAGTGTCTTTCTAGTAACTACTGACATGTCCAAATGGCATTAAATTTATTTACTCCTAGTGGAATCCCCATTACTCTACACAAATATTTAAGATGATAGAGTGTATAGGATACTTTGTCAAGAATACTTTCATTATACAAAGATTTTCCTCGAGAGTAATGCCTTCTCCAACTGAACATATAACAATTTGTTGTTCTTAAGTAATGAAGAATTCTGTTATGGTTGGATATGTTTCATAACAACTAGTTGTTTTTGAGTCTGTATTGCAGACTCGATGGTCTAAGTGGGGAGAGAACAGAACACTTGGATCCAGCAGTTTCTATCCCTGAAATAGAGACATGTCACCAGAATGGGGATGTAGTCATCTCTAAACCAGTATGTATCATGTAATGTTCTTCATCATAAGTGAACTGAGATTTTTGATTGGCATTTGATATAGATGAATAGGGTAAATACATAACTTCCTCCTAAATCATAAGTATCGATTTTCCACAAAAGTCTAAATCTATTAAAAAGAAGAGAGTGCTACTGGAAGCAGTGCCTCCAGCCTGACTTCACAAATGTGGCACATGTGTACTGGGACCTGGGGACAGGAATAAGGCAGAGGAAGTATGTGGCAAATGCATCTGTTCTGTCAGCCCTCAAACAAACAGCAGAGTTGAGCCCCTGTAGGAAAGAATCTAAGCCAGAGGGTGAGAGTAGAGCAGGATATACAGTCTCCTAATCACAGGTGGAGGGACAGTTAAAGGCATAAATGGAGGGCGCAAGTCACAGGCAAGGTAACCTTCCAGGGAGCTGGGGAAAGCCAGATGCGGAGGGAGGGAGCCTGACTAGTCAGGCAGCTATGGGCTCAATTGTGATTCTGGCACAAGCATGGTCAGGGTGGCTCTGCAGAGTTCAGGACACAGGCAGGGAAATTGGTTAGGAACAAATAAGGAGCAAATATTGGGAAGGGCATTTTAGGTTTGGAAATGGCAAGCTGATTTATAGGAAGACGGTCCAAGTTGATCTTAGTTTTGTAATTTTTTAAAAAATTGTGATATAACAAGCATAATGTAAAGTTTACCGTTTTAACTATTTTTAAAGTTTGTTTATTTTGAAGTGGGGTGCAGAGAGAGAGAGAGAGAGAGAGAGAGAATCCCAAGCAGGCTCCACACTGTCAGTGCAGAGCCCAACATGGGGCCTGAACTCACAAACTGCAAGATCATCACCTGAGCCAAAGCCAAGAGTCAGAGGCTTAACCGACTGAGCCACCCAGGCACCCCCTAATTATTAAGTATATAAGTCAGTGTCATTAAGAGCATTCACAATCATTTGACACCAAAAGCAAAGGCAACAAAAGCAAAAATAAACTATTGGGACTACATCAAGCTAAAAAGCTTCTGCACAGCAAAGGAAACCATCAACAAAATGAAAAAGCAACCTATTGAATCGGAGAAAATATCTTCAAATCATATATCTGATAAGGTGTTAATATCCAAAATATATAAAGAACTCCTACAACTCAATCGCAAAAGAAAAGTCTAATTAAAAATTGGCAGAAGATCTGAATAGGCATTAATAAGACATACAAACAGCCAATGGATATGTGAAAAGGTGCTCAACATCACCATTCATCAGGAAAATGCAAGTCAAAATCACAATGAGAGATGACCTTACACCTGTTAGAATGGCCATAATCAGAAAGACAAGAAATAATAAGTGTTGGAGAGGATGTGAAGAAAAGGGAATCCTTGTGCACTGTTGGTGGGAATGTAAATTGGTGTAGCACTATAGAAAGCAGTGTGGGGTTTCCTCAAAAAATTAAAAATAGAAATATCATGCGATCCAGCAATTCCACTTCTGGGTATTTATCTGAAGAAAACAAAAACACTAATTCAAAAAGACATATGCATCCCTGTGTTCATTGGAGCATTATTTACAATAGCCAAGATATGGAAGGAACCTGAATCCATTGATGGATAAATCCCACACCCTCAACCACAAGCTCTTGCCCAGACACACAGAATGCCTTACCTTCTCCAAGCTCAGAGTCTGAAACAAAGCCTGACATTTGGAGTAAAGTGAGGCCTCCTGTGATGAGCTGTGGGGAAACAAACAAACGAACTGAATTTAAAATGAACCTGCCACAGAGAATGGTAGAGTTGTAAATTCTAAACTTCCACACCAGTTGTCTGGTAAAAGGATCCACATGCACTTGTAGACTAAAGAGATACTTCTTTAGAGGGAATGCGTGGATTGACATATGAGCACAGCAGGCTATTTTATATACTGTGGTAAGTCTCCTTTTCAAAATCCACTCTTTCACAAAAGCAATAAATGCCAGAATTATTATTTAAAAGAAAAAAAAAAAAGAATATTTCCCTCTGAGGATACAGCCCCTCAGGAAGGCAGTCTTAGCAGCAGCAAAAAGGTGATTTTGAACTGCAGAGGGAGCCTGGCTCTAAATGTATCTTCCCTGCCTTCTCAACAGTGCCTCAATTTCCCTTTAGCGTAGGGTCTCCATTTCTCTTCGGAGCAAAGCTGAAAGATTTGACACAAATCTCCTCAAGTTACATTTCATATGATACCAGTCTTCTGTCCTTGGACGACTAGCAGAGTGGTCTGGTGGAGCAGGAAGAGGAAGAGTAGGAAACGCTCAGTGGCCGGTGGCAGAGAAACAGTCCTGGAAGTAGACTGAGTAGGAAAGTCAAACTAATTGACCACTTGGCTCTGGGTTGAAACCGCCAGTCGTCCCTTTAAACAAGTCCACAGTGCCCCCTGCAGGGAGGAGAGCAGAGGTTTGGTTGGTTTTGTTTTAGGTTCTTTCCCTGTTAGGTACCATTTTGGTAGAAACAAGGTAGATAAGAAGTTGAAGAATATGAATTGTCTCCATCTACCAGATTAATGAGAGTTTAGCTCTCCCAGCTTGAACCTGAGCTCACAAAACTTGTGGTCAACAGAATCAGTACACCTGGGAATGACAATCTTTCTGTCGGACAAACAGAAGTCATTTAAAGTTTAATCTTGCAGGGATACCTGGGTGGCTCAGTCAGTTAAGTGTCAGACTTGATTTCTGCTCAGGTCATGATCTCAGTGTCGTGAGATAGGACCCCGCATGGGGCTCTGCCCTGAGCATGGAGTCTGCTTGGGATTGTCACTCCACCTCTCTTTCTCCCCCTTCCTCCTCCTTCTCTTCTCCCCCTCTTTAAAGGTTAATCTTAGAGGAAAACATGACCCCTGTCCCTTCACCTTAGTAGATCTATCTTGTAATCTTTATGACTTTTATGATTTTTAATTCTCTGTATGCTTAGTTATAAATGATTATAATTATATGTATACTAAACTTCATTTAATATTTTATCAATCTACTTTTTAATGTTTCAATGGCAGGGCGCCTGGGTGGCTCAGTTGGTTAAGCATCTAAATTTGGCTCAGGTCATGATCTCATGGTTCATGAGTTTGAGCCCCACATTGGACTCTCTGCTGTCAGCGCAGAGCCTCCTTGTAATTCTCTATCTCCCTCTCTCTCTCTGCCCTTCCCCACTTGCTCTCTCTGTCTCTCAAAAATAAATACACATAAAGTTTTTTTTAATTTATAATACTTCAATGGCCACATAAGTCTGTTACGTTGATGGTTAATAATTTACTTCATCATATTCATGTTTTGTGTGTGTGCCTTGATGCTTTGGCCAGTATCTAAGCTAAATGATGTGTACAAATGACCTATTTGTTTCCCTTGAATTAACTCTTTAGGATAATAGGCATATGACACATGGCAGACATGTAGATTCTGGAGGAAGAAAGATTTGAATTCAGAACCTGACTTTTCCACATTTAGGCAATGTGCCCATGGGAATGTTAATCTCTCTGAAGCTCAGATGTCTCTCCTTTATAATGAGGCTAGTAAGAATTCAATGACAAGACCAAGTATTGCATCTAATATGTGATCACGTTGTGGTAGTAGCATAATGAAGGACAGCTTCTGTGTTGCAGCAAAAGTTATTAAGTAGGATGCCTTTCCTGGTCCTCCACTTCCAAAACCCGGTCCAGTAATACGGTTAACACAATGCCTATCCAGTTGTCTGCATTTCTCTTCCACTTAAAGAGGGTGTGTTTTTAATTCCTGGAATAGAAGCCCAGGTATCTACCACAGTAAGAGCACAGAGGAAGAGTTCTACCTACCTCTACCTCTATCTACCACAGAGGAAGAGTTCAGTGTTAGAACCTGGAGGGACAGTTTTAGAGCACTGACACAGGAGAGATCCTGGAACATACAGGAAAATCAGAGAGTGGAGAAGGGCTTTCAGAAGGTGTTGCCCCAGATTATGACTTCTATCCCTCTAATGTTCTTCAGTGAATAAAGAATGTAAACACTGTAGAATTTACGGTTGCTGAATTCTGCCTTTGGAATGTGACTTTACTCTGCAAATAAGCAATATGGATCCCTAGATAGATAAGAATTAAGCCATCATCATCATTATTATTATGATCACGTATTTATTCATAGACTTGAGATTATAGTATGATGGGTGAAATCATTTTCACGACTAATAACATTTTCCTATTTGGAAAGGATGTTCTGGTTTACATTGATCTGATTACCTTTCAAAAGATAGTACTAAGTTATTCCCCTAGTCTTATGTACCAGGGGCTCCGGCTGGTTGATGTATGTTGGTCATTAAGTATCCTCTCTCTGGAAAACAGTGTGGAGGTTCCTCAAAAAATTAAAAATAGATCTACCCTATGACCTGGCAATAGCACTGCTAAGAATTTACCCAAGGGATACAGGAGTGCTGATGCATAGGGGCACTTGTACCCCAGTGTTTATAGCAGCACTTTCAACAATAGCCAAATTATGGAAAGAGCCTAAGTGTCCATCAACTGATGAATGGATAAAGAAATTGTGGTTTATATACACAGTGGAATACTACTTGGCAATGAGAAAGAATGAAATATGGCCTTTTGTAGCAACGTGGATGGAACCGGAGAGTGTTGTGCTAAGTGAAATAAGCCATACAGAGAAAGACAGATACCATATGTTTTCACTCTTATGTGGATCCTGAGAAACTTAACAGAAGACCATGGGGGAGGGGAAGGAAAAAAAGTTAAAGAGGGAGGGAGCCAAATCATAAGAGACTCTTAAAAACTGAGAATAAACTGAGGGTTGATGGGGGGTGGGAGGGAGGGGAAACTGTGTGATGGGCATTGAGGAGGGCACCTGTTGGGATGAGCACTGGGGGTTGTATGGAAACCAATTTGACAATAAATTTCATATAAAAAAATAAGTTTCCTCTCTCTAGAAAACTGAGTATATCTGAGCTTGCTGGTGATGGGATTCACTTAATCTTTGGAGGGAAGGCAATCTTCTGGAGAATGATTTTTTTTTGTTTTGTTTTGTTTTTGTTTTTGTGAGAAGCAAAAAGGCAAGGCGAGGATTTAACAGCTGTTCTTTTCCCCAGACACTTCCCCTGGCCCCCCTGGCAGGCATATCAGGGGGGCAGGGTTGGGGAGGGGCAACTGGTAATGTTTATTGTCTCAGCAACGCCACAGTTAGTGTATACAACTACATCACAAATCACAAAAACTCTAATCTAGATTTAACAAGCTGATGAGAACCAGGAGTTTCAGCCTTGAAGGGATTCAATTCTTAGAGGCTCCTCAGAGAACTTCTGTTTTCAGAGTTCAAAAAGAAGATCTGCTACCTTCTTGACATGAATACCTAATGAAATGCTAAAAACAATATCTGTATTAGCTCAGGGTTACAATTAAATGGAAAGCAAAATTTAGAACAACAGAAAAACCATGATGCAGACCTGTTCACAAGAGTCATAAAACATTACCAACTCTGTAAATAAGTTATTCCCCTGGCCAGAGTAAATAATTAGGAAGTATCTATCTTTGTATTATAAATAGCAGTAGAAATGAGAATATTCACAATTAAAAAAGGAATGGCCACTCCAGTACCTCAGCCTAATTAAAGACTAAAAAAATATAAGACATCTAGAAAAAGGAATGCTTAGGTCACCACTAATCTATACTGATAAACGTCATGGAGTAATACTATAGTTTCTGCCCACAGTAATAATTCACAACACAGCCACTAGAGTCAGGGCAATGTGTTGAATAAGTTTTGTGTGACTTTAGAATCTCTTTAGTAAAATATGATAGGGGCGCCTGGGTGGCTCAGTCGGTTAAGTGGTTGACTTCGGCTCAGGTCATGATCTCGCGGTCTGTGAGTTCTAGCCCCATGTCGGGCTCTGTGCTGACGGCTCAGAGCCTGCAGCCTGTTTCAGATTCTGTGTCTCCCTCTCTCTGACCCTCCCCTGTTCATGCTCTGTCTCTCCCTGTCTCAAAAATAAATAAACGTTAAAAAAAAATATGATAGCTGTTTCTGGAAATGTGAAGTGTCAAAAATGTCATTGAGTGAGTAGCTTTCAAAAATTAAGTATTTGAGGGGCATCTGGGTGGCTCAGTCAGTTAAGTGTCCGACTCCAGCTCAGGTCATGATCTCAGAGCCCAAGAGTTTGAGCCCCGCATCAGGCTCTGTGCTGACAACTTAGAGTCTGGAGCCTGCTTTAGATTCTGTGTCTCCCTCTCTCTCTGCCCCTCCCCTGCTCACACTCTGTCTCTCTAAAATGAATAAATGTAAAAAAAAAGTTTTTTAAATTAAGTATTTGATGTATTTAAGCCTTTTGAAAGGGAAGCTTGAGGGGCACTTGGCTGGCTCTTTCAGAAGAGCATGTGCCTCTTGATCTCGGGATCATGAGTTCAAGTCCCATGTTGGGTGCAGAGATTACATAAACAAAAAAACAAACCTAAAAATAAAAACAAATAAAGGGAAATTTTAGGTTCTATTGCATAGATTAAATTTGGTAGAAAGTTCTAATTCAGAAGCATTTGGTGAAAAGAACTTTTGAATTCTTCTCAACATCACTCATCATCAGGGAAATAAAAACCAAAACCACAATGAAATACCACCTCACACCTGTCACAATGGTTAAAATGAACAACTCAGGAAACAACAGATGTTGGTGAAGATGTGGAGAAAGGGGAACGCTTTGCACTCTTGGTGGGAATGCAAACTGGTGCAGCCACTCTGGAAAACAGTATGAAGGTTCCTCAAAAGACTAAAAATAGAACTACCCTACAATCCAGCAATTGCACTACCAGGTATTTTTCCAAAGGATCCAAAAATGCTGATTTGAAGGGATATCTGCACCCAATGTTTATAGCAGCACTATCGACAATAGCCAAATTATGGAAAGGGCCCAAATGTCCATCAACTGATGAATGGATAAAGAAGATGTGGTATACACACACACACACACACACACACACACACACACACACACACACTGGAATATTACTCAGTGGTCAAAAAAGAATGAAATCTTGCCATTTGCAACAACGTGGATGGAACTGGAGTGTATTATGCTAAGTGAAGTAAGTCAGTCAGAGAAAGACAAACATAGGATTTCACGCGTGTGTGGAATTTAAGAAACATGAACATAAGGGAAGCAAAAATAATATGAAAACAGAGAGGGAGATAAACCATAAGAGACTCTTAAATACAGAAAACAAACTGAGGATTGCTGGAGGGGTGTTGGGTGGGGCTGGGCAGAATGGGTGCTGGGCATTAAGGAGGGCACTTGTTGGGATGAGCACTGGTTGTTGTATGTAAGTGATGAATCACTGAATTCTGTTCCTGAAATCATTACTACACTATATGTTAACTACGTTGGATTTAAATTAAAAAAAAAAAAAGGAGTTGGAATTCTTGAGATGGAGGGCAATGGCTAGGATAGTGAGGCCCAAAGCATCGTAACCCTTATTCTTACCCTTACACACACACACACACACACACACACACCACATGCTAAAAATATACATGTAAGTTTTAAAATATGTCATAACAAGCATGAATGGAAAGGAAATGCCTTAGTACCTGGGAGAGCCATTGGGTAGGCAGAATTTGGAAGGGCTGGGATGAGTGACTGGCTTCGGCAAGGTTATCTGCAAGTAAAGCTTGGATCTGCTTAGCACTGGGTGAAATTACTCGACCCCATGCACTCACCACCAACAACAGCTCTCAGCTTCATCTGCCCCCACTGGCCTTCTCTAGACTCACTCCTCTTGCTGCCAAATGCCAAGACTCTCTTTATAGGCAGAAAGGGAAGTAGGGAGGAGGGGCAGGTAAGTGAGGAGTGGACCTGGCTTTATCATCTTGAAAGAGGGCCACTAATGAGGTACCTGGTTGACTCAGTTGGTAGAGCATGCAACTCTTGATCTTGGGGTTGTGAGTTTGAGCCCCATGTTGGGGGTACAGTTTACTTTAAAAAAAAAAGAAAGAGGGCTGCTAAATAAGTCTCTAGAATTATGTTTTGTGTAAATGCTGGCACTCTAACAAGATGTCAGTCTTGATTTCTCATATTGGCAGATGAAAAGAGAATAGGGTATGTACCTATACCTCTAGAGTAAGGTATCAGCCTTTTAAGAAATTAAGTCATATAAATACCTTTAAAAACTTATGGTTTTTATTTCATATTAAATATGATATGATATACTTTCTTCCTCTTTATTGCTATACCACAAACTTCTAGAGTAACTTATTCTTTAGACCCTTCTTAGAAGACAGGGACCTGAGAACACGTTGATTATAAAGAAGCATTAATTGACAAGCATTTCCTGTAGTTGGGGGTATAAAGCTCTTTCTTTCTTTCTTTCTTTCTTTCTTTCTTTCTTTCTTTCTTTCTCTCTCTCTCTCTCTCTCTTTCTCTCTCTCTTTCTTTCTTTCTTTCTTTCTTTCTTTCTTTCTTTCTTTTAATGTTTACTTATTTTTGAGAGAGAGAGAGGCAGGTAGAACACAAACAAGGAAGGGGCAGAGAGAGAGGGAGACACAGAATCTGAAGCAGGCTCCAGGCTCTGAGCTGTCAGCACAGAGCCCAACACAGGGTTTGAACCCATAAACCACGAGATCATGACCTGAGCTGAAGTTGGACACTTAACCAACTGAGCCACCCAGGCATCCCTACGAAGCTATTTCTATGTTACTAAGGACTATCTATCCACAAATACCACAAAATAAAAGTTACAAACAGAATCCTTCCACAATCTTAAGCTCATATCCTGCTTAAAGCAAAGATGGAAACTTGGTAGAACAGACACGACACCACATCCCTAAGCACGTTAGCTAAGTGCGCTGCAAACATTCTGCCTCACTACCCTGACTTGAGTGGCCTCTCATTCATGCGTTTATTTTGTGTTCTCGGCAGCACCAAACTTTTGGCAGAGTTTTGGACCACAGTGGCCGAAGGATTAAGGAGGGATATGCGCTAGAGGTAGTTGTTAATCTGCTGCAAAAATAAAACAAAGGACAATGTCATGCTAGGTATTAAAATGCAAGTTTTACAGTGGCTTGAATTCCTTTTAAGGAAATAGTCAAATGAACAGAGAAATCAATAGGCAATCGCAATCGATTAGGAATAGGCGGAAAGTGCTTCGACATGAAGAAAAACACCATTATCCTCAGGACTTGCTGACACAAGCCTTACAAAGGAGAAACTGTTGCCTGAGGCACATGATGACTTTAAGGATTTGAAGAGAACAGAAGCTGGGGATAGGTCTGCTAAAATCATAGGAATTCTGCTAAAAAAATACAGTAGTTTTCAAAGTGTGGTCCTGGACCAGCAGCATCAGTATCACTTGGAACTTTTTAAAAACATTAACCCCTGGGTCTGCTTTACCTACCAAATTCAGTAGGTGATTCTAATGCCTGCTAAAGTTTGGGAAGCACTGAGTTTTGTTTCGGTTGGGCTTTCATTTCCGTGCTGCGTCATGGGGTGTGTGTGTGTTTAAAATTTTGCATTAGACTATAAACCTTTACATTTTTGCTTGTTTTATTCCAGGGATGTTAGTGACGGAATAATAAACACAAAGTGGAGTCAATAAATTACAAGAAGTAATTAAAATGATAGAAAAAGGCCAACAGAAAACTAGGCAAATAGTTTTGTTGGTTTTTTTTTAAATATTCTTTTCCTTAACAGTCAAGTGTGAGCCACTTGAAATTTTCTTGATTTAAAAATCGTATTTGTTTCACTCGGAAGGAACTTCAGGAACATCTGTTACTCCCTTCTCATTTTACAGATGAGGAGACTGATGGGGTAATACTGACATGCCCAGATTAAACAGAAATTCACCATACCGGTCCTAAGGTAGAGGCATTACAGATAAAAGTTTAAATTGAGTAGACATTCTTGATTTGGAGGGAAAATAAAATGTTTGCCCACGTTTTATAAAAGTAAATGGGTCACTTAACTGTCTTCCCCGTCTCCTGGCTGCTGCCGGAGGCTGGTGGCTTAGACTCCTATCATGAGAGGAACACAGACTCTCTCTCAGGAGGCCGAGGCTCAGCAGAGCAGACCATGACCCCAGCTGCAAGGCTGCCTTTGCCAGAGGAATGAAAGACTCTTTTCATGCCCTGCTTCTTCCTGCCCCCACGCCAGGCACAGCACCAGCAACAGCGCCACCTTCCTTCTGCGAATGCATTCTTCAATTCTAGAAGGAAATCGTAAGTGACTTGCCCAGGAAAGATTGCTCGTGAGTGAGTAAAGGAACAAACCTTATTATAATTACTAATCACTATTATTTACTTATGCACTATATCACTCCTTCTTCCAGAAGGTATTCAAGGGAGCACTTTGTTTTTTAAGGGCGGGTTGTCTGCGCCGTCCTCTACCATGCCTTAACATCCTCAGAAGGCAAGCGGATGGAGAGTCAGACCTGGTTCCACGTGTCAGTTCTTCCTGCAGTGCTGAGTTGGCTGCCTTGCACACAACAAGGACTCCGTGAATATCTGGTGAATCACTGAGTGAACGTGAAAGAGGAATGACGGAAGTTGGCAGTGGACAGCATAGGGAAATTTTCCCATTTGTCAGAGGAGAGAGATAATTCCTGGGAGTTGAATCCGTTGGTTTTTGCTTTACTTTTAGGAGTAAACATGACACAAAATCATGTTCGGGTCACCCTGAAGTCAAGCATGGCAACCCAGGTTGGGCAAAGATTATTTTCTAAGAGGCTAGTGTGTCTGGGTTGGAAAACACTCCAAACCAGAGTCCAGGCACTCTTCACAGCTGGGATAAGTTGTACTTCCACATGAAAATGAAAACTCAGAGGTAACCCAAAAAGCAATGGTGAAATCACACCAGGATTTGGAGACAAATTGTTATATGTTATATCACTGAAGGTGTCTGCTAATACTACGATGCCAATTATCCTGAGTATAAAACTAAAACATCAGATAAACTCTCCATTGCAACATGCCTAATAATTCTTTTTTTTTTCTACTACAGCTTCTGCAATAGCTTTTAAGTGACAAAATGAATTAATATGCTTTTTCATTCTGTCTGAGCCTCTTGCTATTTTTTTTTAATTTTTTTTTTTAGTTTTTTTTTTTTTTAGAGAGAGAGAGGGAGAGAGAGAGAGAGAGAGAGAGAGGCAGAGTGTGAGCAGGGGAGGGAGACACAGAATCTGAAACCGGCGCCCCTCTTGCTATTTAAAGTCTGAATAAATAGTGATGTGGACAAAATGTTGACACTTGGGAGAAAAAAAGATGGGAATCAAATGACCTTGGTAGCAAATCAGTAGCTGATTTAGTTTAGAGAAAAATGGAAGTATTTAAAGAAAAAACTCTGCAATTTATTTTAATATTATATTTATGCCTAAGAAACTTATGGTATACTACATTAGGGTTTGAAATTTTTGCTTTAGTAAAAGTTGCCTGGAGAATATAAAACGAACACCTAAATATATAGACAGCTTGATTTCTCTATTGAATTTGACACTCAGTGGCCAACTGATTAAGTTGACCAGATGTTCTAAGTTCCAACACGTTAGCTTGCCAACTCTATTAGGAAAGGCATATAAATGACATATTAGAAATAACTTCCTATTGGCAATTTCTTTAAAGTAAGGATAGGGGTGCCTGGGTGGCTCAGTCGGTTAAGCGTCTGACTTTGGCTCAGGTCGTGATCTTGCAGTCTGTGAGCTCAAGCCCCGTGTCGGGCTCTGTGCTGACAGCTCAGAGCCTGGAGCCTGTTTCAGATTCTGTGTTTCCCTCTCTCTGACCCTCCCCCGTTCATGCTTTGTCTCTCTCTGTCTCAAAAATAAATAAACATTAAAAAAAATTTTTTTAATAAAAAAAAGTAAGGAGAAATACAAATATCTTGTCTGAGAATCATGGAGATTGTGGGGAAGTCTTATTGTATTTCAGTGATTGATAAATGACTGAAAGTTGAATTTCTCTGTTTTGTTTTTGATGGCCCTTCTTCTGCAAAAGCTTTCCAGACTGGTTTTTATTTGGGAGCTCACGTAAGCCCATTGAAGGGAGAGGACATGCTTTTGTTTTTTATTCTTGTATCCTCAGCAACTAGTGAAGCGACAGGAAGCAACAAAAGAAACAGTATTTTTTGTTGGCATGTTTAAAATATCTTGAAGTGGTCATTTCCTTGAAAGAAAAGCAGTAAGCTTTATAATTTTATAGCCATGGTCATTTTAGAGTTTATGAATAGTAATATACATGTATTGAATCCTTTTCTTGTTTCTGATATTTAGACTTAAAGCATGTTGCAGCAAGAATAGGGAAGGCACAAATAAATTAGGGACTGTAAATTTGCTGAGGCAGATGATTATTCACACTTACTCAGAGAATGTATTATTTTTTAAAGCTTAATCAAAATAATTTTTGTATATGTGTCTATTACGTTTGAACGAAAAACTCTAGGTTGATGACTATATCGTCCCACTGTGAGTGAGAAGGTATCACCAGTGAAGCAGAATTTCTGCTTCTCCTTTGCCTGCTTAGCTAACAAGGCTGAGGAAACACTGACATCTACCTCCCCATTTGTTCTCAGATCCCCTGTTCGAAGAGGAGCTCAAATTACACTATTTTGAAATCACAAAAAAAGTTCATGTAGGCTCTTAGACTTTTTTTTTTTTTCAACGTTTATTTATTTTTGGGACAGAGAGAGACAGAGCACGAACGGGGGAGGGGCAGAGAGAGAGGGAGACACAGAATCGGAAACAGGCTCCAGGCTCTGAGCCATCAGCCCAGAGCCCGACGCGGGGCTCGAACTCCCGGACCGCGAGATCGTGACCTGGCTGAAGTCGGACGCTTAACCGACTGCGCCACCCAGGCGCCCCGGCTCTTAGACTTTTATAACTAATATATTTTCAGACCTCAGCTGTGCTCAGAATTTCAGCTGGAAACTGAGTTGAGGATCATAAATAGAGCCAGTACTTTGAAGGTCCTGAGATATTTGACTGTTTCTTTGAAATTGCTGAACCAGAATTACTATCCAGGCGGGAAAATGGAATAGGAGAGAAGTATTAGGTAACGAGCAAGTATAGAAGCTTAGAGGGAGGTGCCCAAGGCAGGGGGGGCAGTGGTGGTACTGCTGGTGGTGGGTGGTGATAGTAGAGTGACAATTTTGGTGTAGGGAAAGGACAAGTCTCCGTGGCACTTGCCGCCTTGGAGATAGATCTAGAAAGCAAAGAGTATAGAAAGCGTAATCTGTTCTGGAACAAACGAAAATGCAATGTGACTGGAGCATAGAAGATGTAAAGAGAGGGAAGGAGGAGAGATGAGGCTGAGATGGGAAATCCAACCAGATTCAATGGCGGCTTCCAGAGCCTTTCTAAGTATGGAATCATTAAAGAATTTTAAGCAGGAGAGCGAAGTGAAGGGATTGTATTTTAGAAAACCATGGTCGCAGATGGAGAAAAGATGGAGTTAGAGTGACCAGAAAGAGGAGCCTAGAACAGAAATCCAGGTAAGGAAGGACAATAGTCTGAGCTAGAGTGGGCAAAGGTGGGATGTTTAAAGACATTCTGAAGGTAGAATTCACAGGATTTGGCTGTTGGTTCTGTGTGAGAAGGGATAAGGAAATCAGAGGATGAGACCTTATCCCCAACACACTGGACACTCTAAAATGAGGTGATGTATCTTTAGTCCACGCATTCATTCCACAAATATTTGTTGACCACCTATTCTGTTGCAGGCATTGTACTGGATTCTGGTGCTACAGAGGTAAAAATATATGGTTGTTATTCTAACATACCAACAGTATGTGAAATTGCATCACTCCAAATTACATCATTACAAAGTCAAAGGACTAAGGATAAAGTTGAAAAAAATATTGTAACATACATAGCCAATATCGTTAGTATAAGCTCAAGAGAGAAGGGTAGGTGTCTATAGGCAGTTCTTAGTAGAAGAAACACATAAAGAGATGCTTGGCTTCCCCAGTAATCAGAGATGTGTATTAAAATACCAACAACAAAATATTTGGAGGGAGAGTGGTAGACTGATAAAAATAGAAGAAAAAAACCATAGTAACATATCCCAACTTTATAGATTAGAACACACACACACGCACACACTGACGTGCAGGAAAAACAGAAAGTTTCTATACACTAAATTGTTAATAGTGGTTCTCCCCAGACAATGGAGTTACAGACCTGGTGGTTTTCATTTAATTCTTTGTGCTTTTTTGTATGGTATAATTTGTTTTTCATTTGAACTATATATTACTCTTGTAAGCTAAAATTAACTAATAATGCTATTTTTAATTTAGAAAAAATGATAAAGAACATTGAGTGTAGAGGGGATGGGCAAAGAGCAGTCTTAGCATTAGGAAGGACATGTGGAAAGGAGTTGGAAGTATGGAGTGTTGGAGAGCCATGGGCACTTCAGCATCCCACGGCATCAAGTGCCGGAGACAGCCCAGAAGTCATGCAAAAGAGTTGAGCACTTATTCCATAAGTAATGAGGAACTAACCACAGCTTCTGATCAGGAGAGACACGTGGTCCCTGCACAGATGCCTCTGGGGTCAGCGTGGAGGATGGACAAAGCAGGGGTGTTTAGTAGTTGAGAGATCATATAGGAGGCCATGGGCTCTTGGGACCTCCATGGCAGGAGGACCCTGATCAAGTTAAATTTGCAAACTTTCTGTGCCTCTATTGTCTTGTTGTAAAATAGAAGTAAGAACAGCACCTGCTTTGAGGGTAGATGTGTCATGAAACTAATGAAGGTCAGTTTTCAGGATCCATCACTTGTGTCAGTCCAAGTATTTACTTTTGTAGATACTAATTTTGATATTTGTAATTTTCTTTTTTTAATTTTATTTTCTTGTGATGAGAACACGTAATATGAAGTATATCCTCTTACAAACTTTACGTGTACAGTGCAGCGTTGTCAACTATGCCCTACTTTGCATGGCACATCTCTAGAATCTATTCGTCTTGCATAATCGAAACTTCATACCCACTGATTAGCAACTCCTCAGTTCCCTCTGCTGCCAGACCCTGGTAACCACCATTCTAGTCTGTTTCTATGAGTTTAACTATTTGAAATACCTCATGTAAGTATTTGTCCTTTTGTAACTGTCTTAGTTCACTTAGCACGATGTTTTCCTTCAAGGTTCATCCAGGTTGTAGCATCTGGCAAGATTTCCTGATGTTTGTTTTTTCTGGTTTTGGGGTTTTTACTTTAAAAAGGACACTAAAACTTATCCAAGTTTTGGCTTCAGGGAACTTGGAGCCATTTCTGACAGTACTTAGGATTGCTCCCAGGATGAAAAGAGCTAATTTACATTGAGTGTATGACACATGGTAACTGCCATAGGAGTGTCAGCTGTTTTTATTATGTGAAGGTGAAATACGGCTGATGGATACATCTCTGGGTATTCTGGCTTGGGCTACAGGGTGTTATTCCCACAGATGCAGACTATTTAGTTTAATAATGAAAGAATACTGGTTCAATTTTGGATATGCTAAGTGTGAAGCACCGATAAAATATTCAGTGGGTGCCCATAAATAGGCCATGAAATGGTTAGGAATAGAGCTCAAGAGAGAGAGGTAGGGCTATCAATTTGGGAATTACCCAAATACAAGACTGTTAACATCACAATTATGAATGACAAGGTTCAGGGACAGTGTGAAGAACGAAAGCTGACTAGGGCTCGGGACAGAATCCTGGGGGACACCAGCTTTTAACAACCAGATTGTGATGGTGATTACATGAATCTATAAATTTCATAGTCATGTATACTCGCCTTCTTCAAATAAAGATTGCATGTAAAAACTGGTGAAATCCAAACTTAAGACTTGTAGTTTACTGTACCAGTGTACATTTCCTGTTTTTGATAAGATGGTTTTGCAAGATGTTATCCTTGAGGAAAGCTGGGTGAAGGGTGCATGAGTCGACTATTTTTGCACCTTTTTCTGTTGGTTTCAAAATAAAAAGTTAAAAATACAAACAAGGCTGCAGCATTCAGACAGGGCTGATAATTTAGAATAAGATATTGTATGCTGATATTATTTTTATGGCTCTTTTGAGCAGTGATCTAATTCCAAGCTAATTTCAAAAGAATGCAGCCAACTGCACAAGCTAAAACAACTGGGACGTTCCTGCTATAATCTGTCTCCGGTCAATAAAAACCCTGAATCTTTATAGGAAAAAAAAAAAAAAAAAACAATCAGGCAGAGGCAGAGAAGACTAGATGGGAAAAGTTCTGAGAAGGGGTGAACCAAGAGGAAGCAGCTCAACATTTCTCTGTGCCACTGGGGATCGAAGAGAGCGAGAAATGCCTATTCAGTCCAACACCCAATTTGTTCACAGACACTAAGAAAATGAATTCTATTTCATTTCATATACTTCCACAGAAAAACTAATAAATGAAAAATAAAATGAGCTAGATTTTTTTCATTGTCTATTGCTTTCAGGATAAATGAAATCATTAATAATTTTTAGATATTTCCTCTTCTCCTAGATCCTAGGGGATATAAGGACCGTTTGAAATGATTTGGTTCCGTGCTACTCAAAATTTGGTCTGTGGGCCAGCAACATTGGCATCCCCTGGGAATTTGCCAGAAATATGGAATGTCAGGCCCCACCCCAGACCTACTGAAGATGAATCTGTATTTTTCCAAGTATTCAGAGGATATGTATGCACTTTAACAAATGCAAAGGCCTGGTCTTGCCAGTCCTGCCTTTCCATCACATTCATTATCACCAACAGAAAATTAATAAAGAGGACAATTACCACCAGCACTTGGGAACATAACCTCACATAACCAAAAAGATCCATAGGGTAAGATACTAATTTTTTTAATTCTCTATGAACAAAATGTCATTAAAAAAAATCTTCCTCTTCCACATTATGGTCTGTTTTCTTCTGCTGCTTTTGGGTTAGTAGCTGAGACGCAGCAGGCTATGGGGCCTTCTCAGTCACCACACAACCCCTGTGGTGGGTGAGCTTAGTAGAGGGAAGGGCCCGTGCTTGTGGCCCCTACAGCTTCCCCCTGGCTAAGGCTGCAAACTTTCTCTTCACTGTAGTGTGGAGATTGCCTAAGAGGAGCTGGAGCTCAGGATGAGCCTGACAGCAGAGAGGAAGTAGGGAATATGCATCCTAAGGTATGTCTCTATCTGACAGCAATGCTTTCTTCAGGGTGTGATATCAGAATTCATGTTTTATTCAATAACTGAGTCACTGGTGGACAGGTTGTTTAACAGAGATGTAGTGAATACATTGCACTCAGTTATGACCTGTGAGATCTGAGTTCTTTGATATATTTGTTTCTTCTTCCATGATGCATGGCTAATATTTGCCACATGTCCAGTGTGAGGGCTGGAATGGTAACAAATGCTCGCCTAAAATGCAAGGTCATAGGGACTGCACGATGTAGTATCTGCACAAGGATGCTGACAACCGTGAAGTCTCACAAGAGCCTAATATATATATATATATATATATAGATATATTGTAAGATAGATATATATATATGTTTATCATTGATGGTCACAATAGCAAGAGTTGATCTTAAAACCAAAGAGCAAAAATATCCATCATAAATACATCTGTTATAATTAGTAAAGCTTGGTTGTAAGAATGTTGTAATATAATTTGAAAAGTAAGCAGTAGCAATAAAAAGTAAGTGTCCACTTTTGATTTTCCATCAGAATGAAAAGAGGGCTTTTAAAGAATGCAGGGATTTTTAAAATAACTATGGTAGTTAATGTTCCCTGAGATTTATGAACTATGTGCTCTTTATGATCTATTAGTGGAACCATATGGAAGTGCTTGTATCAGCATTTTAATACGGTTCCGTCTAATATTTGCACTATGGTAAATTTGGAAAATGGATGGGTAATTTGCTTTGGTGGTGCTTTTGTTTGAAGACTTTATGGGTTCTATGATTCAGAACTTTGTTGTTGTCTTTGTTAGAGAATTCAGAAATACCACCCTTAAAAGACAAATTCTTTTGGCCATTTGAGGTTCTGTTTAGTGCATTTTGTTCCCCGAATTTTGAAGTAATACAGATAGCATGCATTATTCAGAAGATTGGAATAGAAACACATATACTTTGATTTGCTTCCAGTTGGAACCAATTACATTATATCAACGTTGAAATTGATATAAGACAACATTACTACGTTAATGTGCAATATGGTTACACTGAATTTTAGCTCCATGGTAGTATGGCTGTGCCTAATGTAAGTATTGGGGAAAGACAGCAACTCCCATGACATTTTTGGGCGGAGTAATCTAATTATTACAGATTTCCAAGTAGTCACTGAACTTTTACAGCTTCCCTGGCATCTCAAAAAGTTCTTTGTCCACGGAGGTACTAAAGGACGACAGAGGATAGGAAAGTGTCACTTTGGGTTGAAAGTGATGACTACGCTAACACACCAATGTAAATATTGGTATGAACATTCAGAACTTAAAGGTAGCGGGAGGAGGTGGGGAACAAAAAATTCTTACTATTTTATGCAAAAAAACTTTTATTTAACAAGTTGACTCACTTGCCTTTGTGGTGCAACATACTTCTTCAGAGATTTTCACGGATCTATAAATCAGAGGGTGATACCCATAGGGTGGTTCTGAGAGTGATGTGAGGTAATACGGACACAAAGTGCCTAGCATAATGCTCGGTTCTTGGAAGGTACTAAACAATTGTTAGTTTGCTTTCCCTTTCTTTTCTCATATGTGCAACCCTCTCCAGTGCCTCCCATCTCAGTAAATAGCACCTGGAGACAAGTTCAGTTGCTTAACCTCAAATCTGAAAGACACCCTAACACCTCCCTCTCTCCTCCTCGCTCCCCAACTTCAGGGAACTTATTAGGGTAGCTCTCAGACTAATAATTCTGGGCTGCAGATTCAGTTTTACATGTTATTTTAATGGCGATAGAGGAATTTTCTCCAAAGATAAAAAAAATTAAATACTGGTAGAAATGTATACGTGTATATCATTTTAAAATCACCCAAGTGATTGCAGGGTAAAATAGCTCCCATTTATTCAGCATCTGCTGTGTTCAAAGTGTATTTTTAAAATTTAACAACCTCTTAAATAGTACTTACAATGTGCCAGGCACATTTAATTTAATGGAAACAATTTTTATCCTAAGCATTTTACACATACCGACTCATGAAGTAGTTTAATCATTACCTTGTTTTACCAGTGAGAAAATGGTGGCACAGATGGATAAAGTAAATTCCCCCAAGATCACAGAGGTGATCAGTGGCGGACTGAGATTTTGAACTCAGGCAGCTGGTTTCAAGATCTGTGCTCTTGACCACTCCGGTCAGCTGCTTCTTATAAGGTACAGAGCATTGCATATATTATCTTATTTCATCGTTAGCCTAGTCTTATGAAGTAGCTATTGTTGTCCCAATTACACAAAGGTGAGAACTGAAGCATTGAAGGTAAATTGCCCAAAATTATGTAGGCAGTAGGTATGACTGCTAGGATTCAAACATGAGTTCATTAGATAGATCATGATTCTAAGTATATATTTGTTTTTAGAGCTAAACCAAAGAAACCAGCAAATTTGTAGTCCTGGCGAAATTTTCTCTGTCCTAGGATGTTTCAGATTCTTCCAAATTATGTTACTTTTTGAGAACTGGATAACCAACCCTAAGGTACTGTGTTACAGTAGAAAATGCTAAGGTTTTTAAAGTCAAAAACTCCAGTTTAAACTATAGTTCTACTACTTAGTAGTTGTGAGATTTTGATCATGTTACTTAATGTTAATGTTAACAAACCTCATTCTGTATGATTTTTTTTTGGGGGGGGATTCAAAGGTAATATATGGAAACTATAATATATGACTGTATACTGAGCATATGGTAATAGTTATTCAATAAAATATTAATTTTGACAAAATAGCAATTCTGAAAACAATCTTTGGGAATCTTGGCTTTGGTAGGTATTTGCTGTGTTGTTTAGAATATATTAAACTTCTTCATCTGACGATAGCCTCCTTATTGGTTTATTGGGGGGTAAAATAAAATGAGGGAGGTAAGATGGCCAGCAGAGGACCTTCTGTACAGTGGGCTTCAAAAAACTGATATTACTATGGCCCCATATTTGACTTTTTAGAAAATTTGATGGAAACTGTTTTCATCTGAAAGAGTTAAATTCCAAAGCCCTTACTTAATATATTCTGATGGAGTAATTTATAGACTCTGAGAGTAGGCTTAATACATATGTAGTTTCTGTGGGCTATTTAAAACTGGGTATTGTTAGCATTTTAATTTCTATCACTTCAGAACTGCATAGAAAGAACCCCACTGTTACAAGCAAGGCTTGAAACTAAATGCAGTTCAGTGATGCTTAGCTATGCTGTGATCTGACACCATAGGGACTTGTCTATAGGTAAATTAAAGAAATTATTTATCTATTTATTTTTGGATGGCAGAACTGGTTCCTTTATTTTATTTATTATTTTAAGATTTTATTTTTAACTGATCTCTGTACCCAATGTGGGCTCAAACTTACAACCCTGAGATCAAGAGTCATAGGCTCTACTGACTGAGCCAGCCAGGCACACAGGTATTCTCATCTTCCAATTCTGTCCTGAATGTGATTTGTTTTAATAGCCAATAGTGGTTTTTGTTGGCAAGAACAATATCAATTGTTACAGACAGCATGTAAGAAAAAATGGATAAATTCAAATTTATCTGATTTCTCATCTTCATATATTAATCATGGCATCAAGTCTTTGCAGTTATATTAGGTTGACAAATGTTTGAATTTCATTTTTTTATATTTATTTAAAAATTTTTTAATGTTTATTTTTGAGAGAGAGACAGAGTGTGAGCAGGGGAGGGGCAGAGAGAGAGGGAGACATAGAATCCAAAGCAGCCTCCAGACTCTGAGAGGTCAGTGCAGAGCCAGATATGGTGCTGCGACTCATGAATGGTGAGATCATGATCTGAGCCAGAGTCAGACGCTAAACCAACTAAGGCACTCAGGCACCCCTATTTTTTAAATTTCTGTAATGTTTATTTATTTATTTTGAGAGACAGAGAGCACATGAGCAGAGATGGGCAGAGAGAGGGAGACAGAGAGAATCCCAAGCAGAGTCAGTGCTGAGTCCGATGTGGGTCTTGAACTCCTGAACCATGAGATCATGAGCTGAGCTGAAACCAAGAGTTGGACCCTTAACCGACTGAGCCACCCAGGTGCCACCCAGGTGCCCCAGATGAATGTTTTTTAAAGTTTGTGTTGCTTTAGGAAAAGGGACTTTATTTTTAAAGAAACAACATCAATTAGACTACAAACTGACAAAAAGGACCTAGAAACATAAACTATTCAGGAAATAAATATTATTGAACAATGAAGAAAGAGTTTCTGGAAAGAATTGCTTGAAATTTTTAACTATAAAAATGTAACCTTTGGTGTACTTTTACAGTCTCACAAAATAGCAGGCTTTTCTTTCTTTCTCTTTCTTTCCTTCTTTCTTTCTTTCTTTCTTTCTTTCTTTCTTTCTTTCTTCTTTTTTTCTTTCTTTCTTTTTTTTTAATTTCATAAACAGTATCTTTGCTTATGAATTCTCTGTGAACTGATGCATTCAAATCTTTGTTTTGTTGAATATTGTGTTCCTTGTCATCTGCTATCACATAAGTGTATAGGGCAATCAGGCTGGGATGAGATAGTTCCAAGAATTGAGAGTGCTGAAGATGGAACTCCTAGACCTAGATCTTTCAATTGATATTGCCTGAATATGGCCAGAAAAGTGCTGGTTGTTCTGCAGTGCGAATCCCTCCAAGACCATCAGGATATCCAAAAATGAATCCCTGGTGTTCAGTGGATTTTACCAGCAGTTCATCACACATTTTTCTTTTTAGCCTCCTTAATAAGTGACATACTCAAGAAGGGGAAAGGGCTAGTGTCTAACTGGTATTACAGTCAACCAGTACTAAAGATACCTTCTTCTCTTTATTCTTACAATCCCTAATTACACAGAACTTGAAAAACCTTTACAAGTATACATGAAATACTTAAATATAGCCACATTTTAATAAGGTTGAAAATGCAACTGCTTTGGTGTTTTATCAAGGGGTTCTTTCACATTCCACTTACAGTTTCTTCTATAAAAAGACAAGTGGTGTTGGGGTGCCTGGGTGGCTCAGTTGGTTAAGCGTCCAACTTTGGCTCTGGCCATGGTCTCACGGTTGGTGGGTTCAAGCCCGGCATCGGGCTCTCTGCTGTCAGTGTGTGGCCGGCTTTGGATACTCTGTCTTTCTCTCTCTCTCTGCCCCTCCTCCACTGACACTCGCTCTCAAAATTAATAAACATTAAAAAAAAAAAAAAAAAAAGACAAGCAGTGTTTAACAGCAGCTCAAACTCCAGTATATTCTTGGTGGTTTCTGACAAAAGACATTGACATTTTCCTTGAGCTCCATCTCTACCTTTTGTAAAAAATCTGATGCTCTCTTTGAGATGTTCAAAAATTCCCAAAGGATTTACAGTCTCAAGGACACATCTGGATCTGGGCCTTTCCTTTCCCTAATTCAGTTCATTGATCTCCTCATCATTCACATACTTGTTTTGTTCTGAACCATGTAAACAAGATGGGTATTGAGCCTCTTTTCTAAATCCCTCACCAAAACAAAACAAAAACAAAACACAAAGAATTTTTTGAAAACTACACTGAAGGATTCAGGAAATTGTAGGTCTCTTACAGTAGCAAAAACCACCACAAATGCAAACTCAGGAAACTGTTTTCTTCTGAGTCCTTTATCAATCTACCATGTTGGTTGGCTTTTCCTCCCTTCTAAGTTTTCAGTGCCCCTCATTCCCCATTCCACCTGTTTCCAATCTTGACTTTTTCCTCCCTTCCTTCCATCCTTCCTTCTTCCTTCCTTCCTTCTTTCCTTTGTTCCTGAAGCCCCATTAGAAATGAGCACCCCTTGGCTCATTTCTAATGTAGTAACAGTATTAAAAATGTTGTAGGTGTTTTTTCATTTATTTTCTCTTATTTGCCTATGTCCTTGGGGATTCACCCTGACTCTAAGTGACTTACCAAGATTTCCTTAAAGCAACACAGTTGCTGTAAGAATAATTTGGGGGGGCACCTAGGTGGCTCAGTCAGTTGAGCATCCAACTCTTTTTTTTTTTTTTTTTCAAATTTTTTTTCAACGTTTTTATTTATTTTTGGGACAGAGAGAGACAGAGCATGAACGGGGGAGGGGCAGAGAGAGAGGGAGACACAGAATCGGAAACAGGCTCCAGGCTCCAAGCCATCAGCCCAGAGCCTGACGCGGGGCTCGAACTCACGGACCGTGAGATCGTGACCTGGCTGAAGCCGGACGCTTAACCGACTGCGCCACCCAGGCGGCCCGAGCATCCAACTCTTAATATCAGTTCAGATCATGATCTCATGTTTTGTGAGTTCCAGGCCCATGGAATCATGCTTGGGATTCTAAGAGTCAAGGGACTGAGCCCTACGTTGGGCTCCATGCTGAGCATGGAGCCTGCTTGGAATTCTTTCTGTGTCTCTGTCTCTTTCTCCCTCTGACCCTCTCTCCTGCTTAAGCACTCTCTCTAAAATTAAAAAGGAGAAGAAGAAGAAGAAGAAGAAGAAGAAGAAGAAGAAGAAGAAGAAGAAGAAGAAGAAGAAGAATTTTGGTGTCTAGTGTTAAACTTTACCCCACCATCTTGTTATACACATTAAGTGTATAGAAAATGAGGTACTTTTTTGCAACAACGTGGATAGAACTCGAGTGTATTATGCTAAGTGAAATGAGTCAGTCAGAGAAAAGACAAATATCATGACTTCACTCATGTGGAATTTAAGATACAAAACAGATGAACATAAGGGCAGGGAAGCAAAAATAATATAAAAACAAGGAGGGGGACAAAACATAAGAGACTCTTAAATATAGAGAACAAACTGAGGGTTGCTGAAGGGGGGATGGATTTAATGGACAAGGGGCATTAAGGAAGACACTTGTTGGGATGAGCACTGAGTGTTATATGTAGGGGATGAATCACTGGAATCTACTCCTGAAATCATTATTGCACTATATACTAACTAACTTGGATGTAAATTTAAAAAAAGAAAAAGAAAATGAGGTAGTTTACTGAACCAGCCGTTAGCCTCTTTATAATATAAAAAACATCAATTTGGCAAGAATGAAGTCAAATCAGGCTAGTAAGAAATATTAAAGGAATTGTTTTTCATACTTTAATAGATGTTTTTTAAGGGTATATATATTTGCTAAGGAACAGATAAAATATTTTATATGGAAATATAGAACTTATAAAGCCTACATATGTATCTACAAATCTGAATAAGAAATTACTTTTATCTATTTATTACTCAGTTTTTAAAATGCTACATTTGTCCATCATCCACTATTTGGTCTGCCAGGGGAAAATTATACTGTACTAAGAACATCACAATTATTGACCTTTGGTCAAATTCATGCTTTTCATATGCAAAAAATTTAAGGAAGAAAAGTTGAATGAGGTCATACAGTGAAGACCTAGCATCACGTAGAATTTTTATTTTTATTCATTTATTTTAAAATTTTTTAATGTTTATTTACTTTTGAGAGACCGAGACAGAGTGTGAGCAGGGGAGGGGCAGAGAAAGAGGGAGACACAGAATCTGAAGCAAGCTCCAGGCTCTGAACTGTCAGCACAGAGCCTGATGTGGGGCTCGAACTCGTGAACTGTGAGATGATGACCTGTGCCAAAGTTGGACGGTCAACCAACTGACCCACTCAAGGTCCCCTAGAACTTTTAGAATAGTATTATCACATTAGCCTTAAACAAAATGTACTTTCCAGGACTTTTATTTTATACCAAGTCGTTCTGTTGAGTTCAACATGAGCTGGGAGCAATTAGGTAATATCACCAGTGATAACCTAGATTAGTTCATTTTGTTTATGTGGAGTTTCTCAGCCTTTACATATATAAATATTGAAATTAGAATAGCATTGAAGCTGAATTCTGTCCCATTCTAGAAATAAATGATAATCATCTGGAAGTATACTAATTAACTGGAAAAAAAGTCCCCGTCACCACTTTAAGATGCATTTCCAATAAATATATGCTCTTTGTTCAATAAATATTTATCCACACTTAAAATATATATAATTACAAATATAATAATCCCTCTACCCAGGAGGTATTTTTCAAACTGCTTTAAATATAATATGTATACACCATTTATGGTGTTCACTAATTTTAAATGTACAAGTCAATGGATTTCATTATATTTACAGAACTATACAACCATCATCACAATCTAATTTTAGAACATTTCTATCACCCTAAAAAGAAAACCTTGTGTCCATTTACAGTCAATTCTAATTACCAACCCCAGCCTTAGGCAACCACCAGTCTACTTTCTGTCTTTGTATATTTGCCATTTAAAAAAATTCACAAAAATAGAATCATGCGATATATGTTCATATCTGGCTTCTCTCACTGAGGTTCATCCATGTGCAGCATTTTTGGGACTGAACAATATTCCATTGTATGGATATACCACATTTTCAAAAATCCACTCATGATTGATATATGTTTGGGTTATTTTTACTTTTTGGCCATTTTAAATAATGTTGCTGTGAACATTTCGGTCAAGTATACCTGTACACTTTGTATGTGTGTATAGCTATTTATATTATTGTTTGTATTACATGTGTTCTATT
Source organism: Herpailurus yagouaroundi (assembly GCF_014898765.1). NCBI lineage: Eukaryota > Metazoa > Chordata > Mammalia > Carnivora > Felidae > Herpailurus > Herpailurus yagouaroundi. The sequence continues at coordinate 14,631,017 of NW_024412428.1, read as the reverse complement.
TCCAGAATAACACAGGATACAGCATCAGTTCTATCTCAATTTTAACATTTATAGATGTGAAAACTGAGAGACTCTATGCACCTAAACTAAATAAACAGAAGTGGAAGTTTTATAACAAGAGCATCACTTGATTTTTTTGAACCAAGAGAAATGACAACATGTACACAATTTCATCTGTCATGGGAATTGCAGGTCATATAGTAAGTCTACAAATGACTTTTTAAGATGCAAATTGCTTACCAAAATATGGCTGCATCATTTTACATTGGTACCAGTAGTACATGAGAGTTTGAATTTCTCTACATCCTTGTCAATACTTGTTAGTATCTATCTTTTTTATTATAGACATTCTAGAGGATAAATAATGACATGTTGTATTTTTGATTTCCATTTTTCTAAAGATTAATTGCATTGAACATATGTTTCATGTGCTTTCTGGGCATTTGTATATTTTTGGAGAAATGTCTATTCAAATCCTATGCCCATTTTAAAACTGTGCCTTATTTGTTGAGTTATAATAGTTCTTTATATATTCTAAATACAAATCAGATATAATAATTTGCGAATCATTTCTCATTGTCTATGTGTTGTTATTTTCAATTTCTTGATGGTGTCATTTGAAAAGCAAAATATTTTAATTTTGATGAAATACAACTTATCAATTGTTTTTTATTCGTTATATTTTGGGGGTTGTAACTAAGAAATCCTTGCTTCAGGGGTGCCTGGGTGGCTCCGTTGGTTAAGCATCAAACTCTTGATTTAGGCTCAGGTCATGTTCTCATGGTTCATGAGAATCAAGCCACACATCCAGCTGCGCACTAACAGCCAGAGCCTACTTGAGATTCTGTCTCTCCCTCTCTTTCTGCTCCTTTCCCGCTCACGCATACACATGCTGTCTCTCTCTCAAAATAAATAAACTTAAAAAAAAAAAGAAATCATTGTTTCATCCAAGTTTATGAAGATTTACTCATGTTTTCTTCTAAGAGTTTTACAGTTTTAGTTCTTACATTTAGGTCTTTGATCCATTTTATGTTAATTTTTTAGTATGTTGTGAGGTAGGGGTCCAAATTCTCCTTTTTGAATGAATTTCCTATTGTTCCATTTGTTGAAAATAATACTTCTTTCCCATTGAATATTCTTGAGATTTATTGAAAATCCGTTAACTGTGAATGGGCTTATTTATGGGTTATTAATTCTATTTCATTGTTCAATTCTATCCCACATATGTCTGTTCTTGTGCCAATACCAAACTGAAAGGATTATTGCAACTTTGTAGTAAATTTGGTTATCAGGAAACATATGAGGGGGAGCTAAGATGTCAGTGTAGTAGGAGGACTCTAGGCTTGCCTTGACCCTCGAACACAGCTAGGTAACTATCAAATCATTCTGAATGCCCAACAATGACCTGAGGACTGACAGAACAAAGTGCACAATAGAAGGAGAGAAGAAGCCACATAGAGGAAGGTAGGAAGTGTGGAGATGTGGTTTCAGAGAGAAATGGATCGCAGAAAGAAAAATCTCAAACAACATGAACTTACACCTAAAGAAGCTAGGAAAAGAACAACAAACAAAGCCTAAAGCCAGCAGAAGAAGAACTTATTATTTCCATAATAAAGATTAGAGCAAAAATACATGATATAGAAATGAAAAGAAAAGAACAGATCAATGAAACCGGGAAATGTTTCCTTGAAAAAAGTAATAAAATTGATAACCCCCTAGCCAGATTTATCAAAAAGAAAAAGGACTCAAATAAATAAAATCACAAATGAGAGAGGAAAAATAACAACCAACACCACAGAAATACAATTATAGGAGAATATTGGGAAAAATTATATCCCAACAAATCATACAATCTGGAAGAAATGGATACATTCCTATAAACTGTCAAAACTGAAACAAGAAGAAATAGAAAACTTGAAGAGACTGATAACCAGCAAAGAAACTGAATAAGTAATCAAAAATTTCCCAATACACAAAAGTCCAGGGCCAGGTGGCTTCATGGGGGGAGGTCTGAAAGATATTTAAAAAAAAAAAATTTAATGTTTATTTATTTTTGAAGGAGAGAGAGAACAGAGTGTGAGTGGGGGAGGGGCAGAGAAAGGGAGACACAGAATCTGAAGCAGGCTCCAGTCTCTGAGCTGTCAGCACAGAGCCCAGTGCAGGGCTCGAACACACAAACTGCAAGATCATGACCTGAGCTGAAGTCAGTCGCTTAACTGACTGAGCCACCCAGGCATCCCAGGTCTACCAGATATTTAAAGAAGAGTTAATACCTATCATTCTCAAACTATTCCAAAAAATAGATATGGAAAGAAAGCTTCCAAAATCATTCTATGAGGCCAGCATTATTTTGATTCCAAAATCAAAGATTCCACTAAAAAAGAGAACTACAGGCCAATATCTTTGAACATGGATGCAAAAATTTTCAACAAAATACTGCCAAATCAGATACAACAGTACAGTAAAAGAATCATTCACCGCAATCAAGTGGGATTCATTCCTGAGCTGCAAGAGTGGTTCAATATTCACAAATCAATCAATGTGATATACTACCTTAATAAAAGAAAGGATAAGAACCATATGATCCTTTCAATAGATTCAGAAGAAGAATCTGACAAAGTACAGATCCATTCATGATAAAAACTCTCAACAAAGTAGGGACAGAGGGAACATATGTCAATATAATAAAGGCCATATACAAAAACTCACAGCTAATATCATCTTCACTGGGGAAACACTGAGAGCTTTTCCTCTACAGTCAGGAACAAGACAAAGATGTCCACTCTCACCACTGTTATTTAACATAGTACTGGAAGTCCTTGCCTCAGCAATCAGACAATAACACAAAAAAAGGTATCTAAACAGACAAGGAAGAAGTCAAGCTTTCACTATTTGCAGATGACATGATACTCTGTATAGAAAACCCCAAAGACTCCATCAAAAAATTTCTAGAACTGATACACAAATTCAGTAAGGTTGCAGGATACAAAATCAATGTCCAGAAATCTGTTGCGTCTCTATACGCCAATAATGAAGCAGCTGAAAGAAAATTCAAGGAATCAATCCCATTTACAGCTGCACCAAAAAGTTGTAAGATACCTAAGAATAAACTTAACCAAAGAGGTAAAAGATCTGTATTCTGATAACTATAAAACACTGATGAGAGAAATTGAAGATGATACAGAGAAATCAAAAATATTCTGTGCTCGTGTATGGGAAGAACAAACATTGTTAAAATATCCATACCCAAAACAATCCACACACTTAATGCAATCCTTATTAAAATACCACCAGGATTTTTCACAGAACTAGGACAAAAAATCATAAAATTTGTATGGAACCACAAAAGACCCCAAATAGCCAAAGCAATCTTGAAAAAGAAAAGCAAAGCTGGATGCACCACTATTCTGGACTTAAAAGCTAGAGTGATGAAGGCAGTATGGTATTGGCACAAAAACAGACACATAAGTCAATGGAACAGAAAAGAAAACCCAGAAATAGACCCACAACTACATGGTCAAGTAATCTTTGACTAAGTGGGAAAGAATATCCAATGGGAAAAAGAGTTTCTTCAACAAATGGTGTTGGTAAAACTGAACAGCAACATGCAAAAGAATGAAACTGGACCACTTTTTTACACCATACACAAAAATTAATTCAAAACGGATGAAAGACCTAAATGTGAGATAGGAAACCATCAAAGTCTTAGAGGAGAATACAGGCAGTAACCTTTCTGACATCAACCATAGCAACTTCTTACTGGATATGTCTCCTGACACAAAGGAAACAAAAGCAAAAATGAACTATCAGGACTTCATCAATAAAAAACTTCTGCACAGTGAAAGAAACAATCAACAAAAGTAAAAGGCAAGCTTTGAAATGGTAGAAGATATTGTAAATGGCATAGTTGATAAAGGGTTAATATTCAAAATATATAAAGAACTTATAAAACTGAACAGCCCAAGACCGAATAATCCAGTTTTAAAAAATGGGCAGAAGACATGAATAGACATTTTTCCAAAGAAGACCTATAGATGGCTAACAGACACATGAAAAGATGTTAAACCTCACTCATCATTAGGGAAATACAAATAAAAACTATAGTGAGATATCATCTCACACCAGTCAGAATGGCTAAAATTAACAACACAGAAAACAACAGGTGTTGGTGAGGATGTGGAGAAAGGGGAACCCTCTTACACTGTTGGTAGGAATGCAAACTAGTTTAGCCACTCTGGAAAACAGTATGGAGGTTTAAGAAGTTAAAAATAGAACTACCCTATGATCTAGCAATTACACTACTAGGTATTTACAGAAAGGATATAAAAATACTAATTTGAAGGGATTCATGCACCCCAATGTTTATGTTTATAGCAGCATTATCAACAATAGCCAAATTATGGAAAGAGCCCAAATGTCCATTATCTTATGGATGAATAAATAAAATATGAGATATTATATATACATATATATACACACATATATTATACACACACATATACATGTATATTATATATATATACACACACATATGTATATATATGATGGAATATTAGTCATAAAAAAGAATGAAATCTTGCCATTTGCAACAACATGGATAGAGCTAGAAAGTATTATGCTAAGTGAAATGTCAGAGAAAGACAAATACTATATGATTTCACTCATATGTGGGATTTAAGAAACAGATGAACATATAAAAAAGGAGGGGGGCAAACCAGGAAACAGACTCTTAACTATAGAGAACAAACTGAAGGTTACTGGAGGGGAGGTTGGTAGGGGAAGAGGGGATGGGTTAAATGGGTGATGGGTTTAAGGAAGCCACTTGTAGTGATGAGCCCTGGGTGTTGTATATAAGTGATGAATCACTAAATTCTACATCTAAAACTAATATTACACTGTATGTATGTTAACTAACTGTATGTTAACTAACTGGAATTTAAGTAAAAACTTGAAGAACAAATAAAAGAAGCAAAGCACAAATCAAAAACCAAAAAAAAAAAAAATAATAAGGGTAAATCCTCCACTTTTGTTCGTCTTTTTCAAGATTGTTTTGTCCATTCTGGCTCCTTTGCATTTCCATATGAGTTAGGATTAGTTTGCCAGTTTCTGCACAATAATTGTCTGGGATTTGGGTAGGGGTTATCTTCTAGCTATAGATTAGTTTGGGGAATATTGCCATTATAACAATATAAAATCTTGCAGTCTGTGAATGTAGAATGTCTTTCCATTTATTTAGGTCTTCTATAAATCCTCTTAGCAATGTTTTGTAGTTTTTGGTGTACAAGTCTTGCACTTATTTTGTTAAATTTATTCCAAAGTATTTTGCTCTTGATAATATTGTCAATGAAATTCTTAATTTCATATTTGGAGCATTCATTGCTAGTGTTTAGAAATACTATTGAGTTCTGTATGCTGATCTTTTATCCTGCAACCTTGATGTACTTGATTAGTTTTAGTTGCTTTGTAGTATATTTTAGGGTTTTTATATGTAACGATCTTGTATATTTTCACATTTTTAAACACTTTAACCTTTACGACTATTGCAAAATTATAAAATTAGATTTAAATGGGGTGCCTGGGTGGCTCAGTTGGTTGAATGACCGACTTTTTTTTTTTAAGTTTATTTTTTATTTTGAGAGAGAGAGAGAGAGAGAGAGAGACAGTGCCAGCAGGGTAGGGAGGCAGGGAGACAGAGAGAATCCGAAGCAGCCTCCTCACTATCAGCACAGGGCCTGATGCTGGGCTCGAACTCAGAAACGTTGAGATCATGACCTGAGCTGAAACCAGGAGTCGGACACTTACTGAGCCACTCAGGCACCCCAAGTGTCTGACTCTTGATTTCAGCTCAGGTCATGGTCCTGAGGTTGTTTGGGCTTCTGCACCGAGCCTGTTTGGGTTCTCTCTCTCTCCCTCTGCCCCTCTCTTCCCTCCCCCCCACCCATTCTCTGTCTTTCTCAAAAAATTAAAATAGAAAATACTTTCCTTTGAAAAAATAAAATTAGATTTAAATTTATGTACTTATTTATGATGCAGAGAAGTGTAATAGATGATCAATAAAAGACTTTCCAGAAGAAAGAGATACTATATTAAGAGAAAATTTTATGAGGAAATATGGAAATACAGTTTCAGGAAGAAAAGGAATGATGTAAAATTTCCCATTAAAGAGAAGCTTGTTAATGCGGTTTTAAAAATTGGTGAACAATATCAAATTACCTGGTATTTGAGTTTCACTGGCTACATTTAAAACTGTTACATGTTACAGTTTTATTTAAAAACGTCAATTTACAGTAAAACAATTTGCATCTTTTGCAACTGTTTAAGATGAAAATTTTTATGGTCCATATAAAAAGAGGGAGAAGGTACACAGTCACATTTTTTCCAAAATTCTTTGAAGATGTGTACGTACAAAATCCTTTAAACCATCGTATTAATGTATATCTTCCTAACAGGTTTTTCTCTTTGGGATGACTGTTACCTTTCTTCAATTTGGGGAAACTCCCAAATGGCCCCTAATTTAAAAGCCTCACCCAGTGGTCATCCAACAGTCCTCTGACTAATTTTGACTGAGGTAAAGAATACATTTGGAGGTAAGTCACTGCCATGCCTAAACAAGTCACTAGCTGTAAAGGCTAAGGGCATTATACATGCAGTTTTTTAAAGGCAGGCCGATCGAAGAGTTTAAAATCTGGCGTCCACACTATTTTACTAATTTTAAAGAGGTCTTGAAGTAAGGTAAGGTATGTTCACTTTGCCGTTCTCCTTTTAGCCTCTCACAGTCGTAAGAAGTATTAGCACCGTTGCTCTGTATCCTGACGTGTCAGGAATTTAACATTCTGTACCATACTGCTAGATTACACACCCCGAGACTTTTACCACGTAGCGTACGTGGACTTTGGGAGGCAACGGTCTTAGAATACAGGCGTCACAAAGCCCAGGTTCCAGAAGAGCGGAGAGAATCGGCCTTTGTTCTCGCACGTGCACCGCGCGCAGGGCTCCCTCTAGCCATGACTTCCGTCCCTGCCCACCGCTCTCTCCTAGCCTCTCCGGCAGCCTTGGGTCCGCGGAGGGGGGGCGGGGGAGGCAGAAGATATTGCGCAAGCGCGGGGGTTGTCGACGTGGCCGCGGAGACCCGGGTCGGGGGTCCGCGGCGAGGGGCTGGTTCACGTAGTTCTCTGGGGCCTTCCGCCCTCGCCCCTTGTCTCCCCACAGAGTTTCGCCTTGACTCCGGGATTCGAAGGTGACTGACGTCTCCGCACACACCATTTAGAAGGTCAGGGTGGGTAGGACTTAGGCCGGGCGGGCCGGGGAGGGGGGCGGGGAGAGAGGCGCCCGAGTGGGCGTCACGTGAAAACCTACCCGCAGTGCCCTGATGCGGGAGCGAGAGCTGACGGGCGGGGCGGCGCGGCCGCGTGACGTGGCGCGCTCTGGAGCGCGCGACTTGGAATGCTTTGTGAGTTCCGTCGTGCGGTCGCGCGCGCGCTAGTGCGAAGCGCGAAGAACCTCGGGACCGGTCCCGGCCGGGCACTTCGCCGCCGCGCCGCGTCTGAGGGAGCAGGCCTCTGGCCTGCGGCAGCCGGGCGGGGAGCTCTTCGGGTGGCGCCCGAGCGCCCGAGATCTGGAAGGCACAGGTGGGGCGGCGGCCGGAGGAGAAAGATTCGCCCTCGCGCGGACCCCCAAGGCGGGCTGGTGGCGTGAGCGCCCCGGGCCCCGCGGGCTGACGGGGCTGGGGGGAGGGGCAGGACAGAGAAGGCCCGGACCCCCTCATCCAAGTAGGAGATGCAGCTGTCGTTGAAGGGAGCAATTTCTAGAGAAAAGTTTGAGAAGTTGTTCACTTAGCCCCCATATCATACATATTTATGGGACCTGCGAGTTCTGCGCTTCCTGCGCCCTCAGCGCTGCCTCCCACCCCCTCCCCTTTGGTCGTCGTCCTCCCGGAATGTCTCTTTTGACCCTTCTTGCTGCCTCATTCCGCTCTGTTTACTTGGCTTCGAAAATGGCTGTGGTTATTCGCCCTTACCCAGCAGTTAGGCTTCGTGAAAGTTCGGTAGTCTTTGTTTACAAAATGTCAGCAACCAACAGCAGTTGTGATGGGAATGGAGAGCGTAGGATTTTGCTCTTTGGAATACATTTGTTCGTGTTCATTGGAGGTTGGGCACCGCAGAGGATCTCTCTGACCTAATTTCTGTGCCTGGAAAGTTTTTCTTGGAATGTGCACTGTTTCGTGACGTGGCATTATTGCATTACCGTAGGGTTGGCCCAGTTTTCCACTAGTGGATTGCTTTACTCCCACTTGAGGATCCTCGAAACTTAACTTTATTGCCGTGTCATTTTAATGGGTTTGCGTTCGAGATTGCTGTTGCCTCTGAAATCCTGCTTTAAATAGTTCAGAATTCAACAGTTTTTCTTCAAAATTTGCGAAAGCAAAACCGAGAAAAAATATAGTAAGGTCCCCGGTTACGAATCGAGCTATTTTTTAATTGCTCTCCATTGCAGTATCAAACTTCATTCGGTGTTTTTATAGGAAACCGGTTTGAAACAGGAAGCTTTTATGTGGGTTCTTTCTCACCTGTGGGGCCTTGTGGACCATCATTTATATATTTCTCCTGACGAGAATGGGATGGGATGGTATTGGAGGGCGTTGCATACAGGTAAAGTTCCCCCTCCTTTTTTGGTAAAAGGCCAGATAGGTGGGTAGAGCAACGTCTGTATTAAAGACTACTTGTAATGTTGATCTTTACCTTGATCGTCTGTATTAAAGACTACTTGTAATGTTGACCTTTACCTTGATCGTTACTGCTTTTAGGGTTTATGGGATTGAACTAAGTTGTTAGTTGTTTGATTCAGAATTTCACCTTTTCTCCTGAGATTTTTTTTAAAGCTTACACACATGCACCACACATTGTACTTACTTTGTTAGAACGTTAAAAAAAAAAAAAAATGCACCGCTTGTATCTGGAACCAGGTTTCGGTTTTAAGACGATTATACTGTTTTATTAAATACTACAGATTGACATTTTGAAGACTTTCTGTTCCAAACTTTAAAAATTAAAATAAGTGAAATCATGCAATAATGGGTTTCATTTTTTCAAGCCTTTGATAAACTTTTAATTGCGATTAGGGATATGACAGGCATTTTGTAATTCTTTTCCTTTTTTAGATTAAGTTTGTTTTGAGAGAGTGCTTGTGCATGAGATAGAGGGAGAGAGAATCCCATGCATGCTCTGTGCTGTCAGGGCAAGCCCATCTTGGGGCTCTGTCTCAAGAACTGTGAGATCATGACCTGAGCCGGAGTCTGTAGTCTTACCCTTAACTGACCCAACCCAGGCACCCCATAACAGGCACTAGAAAAAATAAAAATACTATTCTGCAGTTGCTACCCCTGTGAAATGCATTTTCTCAGAGACTACGGAGAATATAACATCCTGGGATAAATCCCAAATTAAAAATACAGTATTTTAGCCCACACTTTTCCTTTCCGTGTGCAGAGTCCAATTACATTTCACCTGATCAATTTCCAGGCGTTTTTCCTTGCTAAACTTCTCCCCCTCTCCCTCCCCCAAGATGGAGGTGCCAGCAAGGAATGCTATTCAGCTGTAGACCCCTGGACACCATCCCCCCCCACCCCTCACCCCCCATGCCTTGCCTTCCCTCTCAGTAGCCAACCCATTTCTTCCAGAGACACATTATTTCAGGAAATCTTTCAGCACACTGTGTAAAATAAGCTTTGAAATGAAGGTATGCACAAGATAAGGCGTTGAAAGGCTATTTATTTAAAAAAAATGTTTTTAACGTTTATTTTATTTTTGAGACAGAGAGAGACAGAGCATGAACAGGGGAGGGGCAGAGCGAGAGGGAGACACAGAATCTGAAACAGGCTCCAGGCTCTGAGCTATCAGCACAGAGCCCAATGCAGGGCTTGAACTCACGGACTGTGAGATGATGACCTGAGCCGAAGTCAGACGCTTAACTAACTAAGCCACCCGTGCTCCCCTTCATAGGCTATTTAAATACTCTTTGGGGCGCCTGGGTGGCTCAGTCGGTTAAGTGGCTGATTTCGGCTCAGGTCATGATCTCACACTCCGTGAGTTCGAGCCCCGCGTCAGGCTGTGTGCTGACAGCTCAGAGCCTGGAGCCTGTTTCAGATTCTGTGCCTCCTTCTCTCCCTGACCCTCCCCTGTTCATGCTCTGTCTGTCTCTGTCTCAAAAATAAATAAACATTAAAAAAAAAATTTAAATACTCTTTTTGGGGGACACCTGGGTGGCTTGGTCAGTTGGGCCTCCGACTTGTGTTCAGGTCATGATCTCATGGTTCGGTGAGTAAGAGCCCACATGGGACTCCCTGTTGTCCCTCCCGTGCAGAGCCCTCTTGCAGAGCCCTCTTCCATGCAGATCCACTGTCTCTCTGCCCCTCCCCCCACTAGCTCCTCCTGTCAAAAATAAACATTAAAAAATATATGCTTGTGAAGTACCTGTTCACGTCATTTTCTCATTAACAAGAATGAGAGGTTATGCCTTTTTAATCTTGTTAATTTTTTTTATTATTTTTTTAATGTTTATTTTTTGAGAGAGCATGAGCGGGGGAGGAGCAGAGAGAGATGGAGACAGGATCTCAAGTGGGCTCTGCTGACAGCAGAGAGCCCAACGTGGCGCTCGAACTCACGAACCATGAGATCATGATCTGAGGCAAAGTTGTACACTTAACCCACTGAGCCAACCAGGCGCCCCTTGTTAGAGTTATTTTAATGGAGTTTTGGGAGGGAATAGAACTAACCACATGTGAGTAACTTGACACCTTTAAATGGAAGCAGGTAACTTTAAAGATTTATCCAGATATTTTTTTCTCATTTTTCTCCTCTCTAATGTGTGTTTCAACCTCATTTTTAATTAGTTGGCTAAAATCTGGATCTGTATTATAGTACATTTTAGAATGAAGCTCTTTGGTTCTAACGTTAGATACGTGATAGGAAACTTTTATTTATTATAAGAAACTGGAACAAGAAAATTATTCAGTAGATATATTCTTGTTCTCTTCTGTTTTTAATTAAAAAGATATTTAGAGGGGCACCTGGGTGGCTCAGTCAGTTGGGCATCCGGCTTTGGCTCAGGTCATGATCTCATGGTTCCTGAGTTTGAGCCCTGCATCAGGCTCTGTGCTGACAGCTCAGAGCCTGGAGCCTGCTTCAGATTCTGTGTCTTCCTCTCTCTCTGCCTCTCGCCTCTGTCTCTCTCTGTCTCTCCAAAATGTTAAAAAAAATTTTTTAAATAAAAAGATATTTAGGAACGAGCATTATTTATCTATTCAACAAATACATATTGAGTGCATTCTCTATGTCAGATCTAATACTAGGCTTAGGGAGTACAATAGTGAACAAGACAGACCAACAAAGCTCCTGTCTTCTTGAAATATCTTTAGGTAGGAGAAATTGATAATCACTAAAGAAATAGTTAAATTAGATAATTGAAGATAATATTTTCTGTTTGGCAGAAATGGAGCAAGAACCACAAAATGGAGAACCTTCTGAAATTAAGATCATCAAGGAAGCATACACAAAGGCCTTTTTATTTGTTAATAAAGGACTAAATACAGATGAATTAGGTCAGAAGGAAGAAGCAAAGAACTACTATAAGCAAGGAATAGGACACCTGCTCAGGGGAATCAGCATTTCATCCACAGAGCCTGAACACACTGGTCCTGGTTGGGAATCTGCTAGACAGATGCAACAGAAAATGAAAGAAACACTACAGAATGTACGTACCAGATTGGAAATTCTGGAGAAGGGTCTTGCCACTTCTCTACGGAATGATCTCCAGGAGGTGCCCAAGTTATATCCAGAATTTCCGCCTAAAGACATACCTGAAAAGTCACCAGAGCCTCACTCCTTTAGTTCACTTTCTCAGCACACTGAAGTAAATGGAAGCACTTCAACAAGTCCAGGGTTGGTTTCTGCATCTAGTTCTTTATCCTTACCATCTCAGAGTCATCCAGCAGAAGCACCTCCTGCTTATACTCCTCAGGCTGCTGAGGGTCATTATACTGTATCCTATGGGACAGAATCTGGGGAATTTTCATCAGTTGGAGAAGACTTTTATAGGAATCATTCTCAACCACCTCCTCTTGAGACCTTAGGGCTAGATGCAGATGAGTTGATTTTGATACCAAATGGAGTACAGATTTTTTTTGTAAATCCTGCAGGGGAGGTTAGTGCACCTTCGTATCCAGGGTATCTTCGAATTGTGAGGTTCTTGGATAATTCTCTTGATACAGTTCTAAACCGTCCTCCTGGGTTTCTTCAGGTAAGCCAATGAAAAGTGTAAACATAATCTGAAATATGTATGAAATACGTTATTTTTGTTTGTCAATATTATGTATCCAGGAGAATAAATGTAAAAAGATCTTTCTGGTTCTTTTTAATATATTGTATGAAATTTATGACCCTTAAAGATACAAGCTTGTGTTTTACTTTTACAATTATGATGACAGGACCTGAGGGGTATCGAAGCATTCATCCTTAAAATTGAATTCTTTTTTTTCTTTTTCTGAGAGACCGTATGGGGAGGGGCAGAGGGAGAGAGAGAATCTTAAGCATGCTCTGTGCCCAGTGCAGAGAGCCCTATGTGGGGCTTGATCTCAGGATTGTGAGATCATGACCTGAGCCGAAATAAAGATTTGGGACACTTAAAACTGACTGAGCCACTCAGGTACCCATAAAATTTCAATTTTTTATTGAAGAAGAAACCTAATAACTTCAATTCAGAAGAGATTTATGTAACTCATGTGGATGTGTAAATTTCCACAAATATTGTCAAGCCCCATCTGAGCAGTTGATCTGGGCTAGACGCAGCCCAGTATATAGAACAGTGGTTCCCAACCCCACCCCCCAACCCAAGGACATTTTGGGAACGTCTTGAGACATTTTTGGTTGTCACAACTGCTATTGTTGTGCTACTGCTCCTGGCAGATAGTAGGTAGAGGCCGGGGGACTGCTAAACATCTAAACAGTATTGCTTCTGTCAGTAAAAAAAATTATCTAACTCAAAACGTTAATCATGCACAGGTTGAGAAACCTTGGTCTAGAAGTAGAGACTCTGATGATAATTTAAGATGCATTTTAACATTCCAAGCAGATAAATTTACCAGGATGCTCTTTGTCGAAGAGTAAAGACTGGCTATAAATACAGGATGTTAGGGCATTGTTACAGAATTAATGAAGTATTCTGAAGGTGATGTTCCAATAACAATGTATTTTTAAAAGATTGGACATTGGTACAAATGAGGACTCCATTTACATTGGGTATAACAAAGGAGTTTGCTTAGAAGGGAGATGACTGTTTGAGCAAAGCAGGTCCTATTGTCCAGAGTCCAGATGATGTGGTTGGTTTAGTTGTGGCACTAGTTACCTAGATTTCATTTCCTTTGGTTAGGATAAAATGAACAAATGAGACATTTAAATTGGAATATTAAGAGTGCATGTGAGAGAGTGCATGCAAGTGGGAGAGGGGCAGAGAGGGGGAGAGAGAGAGTCCCAAGCAGGTTCTGTGCTGTCAGTGCAGAGCCTGATGTGAGCCCCCATGAAGTATGAAATATTGACCCGAGCCAAAACCAAGCATTGAACGCTTAACCAACCGAGCCACTCAGATGCCCCAGTTTTAGTTTTAGGTTTTTTTTTTTTTTAATTTTTGTTTTTAATGTTTATTTTTGACAGCGAGAGAGCGTGAGTGGGGGAGAGGCAGAGAGAGAGAGAGGGAGACACAGAATCTGAAACAGGCTCCAGGCTCTGAGCTGTCAGCACAGAGCCCGACATGGGGCTCAAACTCATGAACAGTGAGATCATGACCTAAGCTGAAGTTAGAAGCTTAACCAACTGAGCTACCCAGGTGCTCCCCTGGTTTTAGTTTTAATATACCTTTTAAACCTATTACATTTATTCCATTAATTAGAACTTAGACATAAGTTGCCCCCTGAAAGTGAATCTGGGTGAAATCAGCCTGTGGTGGATGAGCCTTCCAGTTCTTAATGATCTACCCTGAGAAAGGTCTATAAGGTTTTATTTCAGAAGATTTGGGGATACTCCCTTTCAATCAAGGTGTCCAGAATGTAATTAATCTTAGAGAAATCATGACATTGTAAAATAAAACTTTCCCAAACTTTAGTTATGTAAGTATAATTTTTACAACTTTTTTGTCAATTTCATATCTCTGCTATAACTTTCCTAATATTTGAATTTAAATGTCTCATTTGTTAATTTTATCCTAACCAATAACAGCTGTGAAGTTGAGAGAAAGATGTATTTTTTTGTTAATATATATTAAAATACATTACTACTCAAATAGTCTGTATATTACTTAAATTTATTTCATATACTATTCATGGCAATATATCATACTTTTGAAAACGTGATAATCAATTTTGTGACTTCTCTAAAGTTTGACTTTTAAAAAAGTTGGAAAGTGGCATTTGAGATGACTAAAAAAGACAATCTATAAAAGAAGAATTTGAAAATGTTTTTTAAGCACTTTCCAAGAAAGAATCAGACTTGGATTCTTTGATCCCTGCAGGTTTATATTCTGTTGGTCAGAAATGATGGCAGTATACCAGAATTTTTCATTAAAAAAAATTTTTTTTAATTTGTACTTATTTTTGAGAGAGGCAGAGTGTGAGCGGGGGAGGGGCAGAAAGAGAGGGAGACACAGAATCCGAAGCAGGCTCCAGGCTCTGAGCTGTCAGCACAGATCCTGATGCAGGGCTCGAACTCAGAAACCACAAGATCATGACCTGAGCCAAAGTCAGACGCTTAACCGACTGAGCCACACAGGCGCCCCGAGAATTTTTCATTTTTTATATGAAATCTTCCATGCTCTTTGACTCATATTTACTATACAATATTTTGATAATAGATTGTTCTTCCCAGTTTCTTATTATTAGGAAGACCATGTGTCCTGAGTGAGCAACACAATTATATTCTCCTTGCTCAAAGAATGTAATCTCGATGGAAATGAATTCATTTGGATATTATGATTTAAGCTTAGTCTTTTCTGAATTTAGATCTCCAGAAAGTAAGCTTAAGTCTTCTTCTTTTTTATTTTTTTTTAATATTTGTGTATTTTTTAGAGAGAGAGACAGAGCATGAGCCAGGGAGAGGCAGAGGGAGAGTGAGATACAGAATCAGAAGTAGGCTCCAGGCTGTCACCACAGAGGCCGATGCAGGGCTCAAACTCACAAACTGCGAGATTGTGACCTGAGCCGGTCAGATGCCCAAATCACTGAGCCACCCAGGAGCCCCTAAGCCTTTTTTTTTTTTTTCAATGTTTACTTGAAAGAGAACATGTATGTGAGGAGGGGAGGGACAGGGAGAGAGAGAATCCCAAGCAGGCTCTGCCCCCTCAGTGCAGAGCCTAATGGGGAGCTCAATCCCATGAACCATGAGATCATGACCTACGACGAAATCCAGAGTCTGATACTCAATCCAGCGCCACCCATGTGCCTCATCCAGTGAGCTTAAGTCTTAGCATATGGACAATCTGATGATATTGCTGGGCAGCTTTGTGTCATTTTGATTGAACTTAATAATAGAAGGTAACTCCATAAACATAACTTCATATTCTATTCTAGCTATGTCATGTCAATTTCTAAAAAAAAAAAAAATTATTCAATATTATGAATTCTGGGTATTTAATTAAAGTAATTGTCTGGCTTCTCTGGTGCCAGATCTGTGTTTAAATCCTAGCTCTACTTTTTTAGTTGACTCTGAGCAACTTAATTAACCTCTCTATGCCTCAGTTTTGTACATGAAATGATAATAACTAACTTCATGGAATTGTTGTGAGAATTAATTAAATCAGTAATTATATGTACTTGAAAACAGTTTGATTTTATGTATTTCCACAAAGGGATGTCTAATTTGAATAATATAGTTTCGCTTTACTTTGACCATTATTTATTTAAAACTAGACTCATCATTGGTTAATTAGTGGGCTATTTAAGGTCACTAATTTCAACACTGTATAATTAGTGGAGCAATAGCATTTTTAGGACAGTTCTTGTGAGTGGTATGCACAAAGATCATACTAGCAAATAGCTAATTTTTAGTGGAGAATCATTGATTCTGTAAAGCTTTGTAAAATGCATTTAGAACTTGGAAATGTTTATTTTCTGGTATAACAATTCTAAAACTTCAGTGAAAACCTAGTTCTTTTGATTAATTTTTTTTAAACTAATTCCTTCAGGTTTGTGACTGGTTGTATCCTCTAGTTCCTGATAGATCTCCAGTTCTTAAATGTACTGTGGGAGCCTACATGTTTCCTGATACCATGTTACAAGCGTCAGGATGCTTTGTGGGGGTTGTCTTGTCTTCTGAATTACCAGAAGATGATAGAGAACTCTTCGAGGATTTATTAAGACAGATGTCTGACCTTCGGCTTCAGGTAATGTATGATCATCTTTAGGATGAAAATCTGCTTTAACATAAGCAACTTTTGCTTTTAGAGAAATTGTAATAGGCTGTAATGTAATCAGAGTTAGGAGATTGAGAATATATAATTTGTGTGTTCACAAATACTAGTTGGAAATTGGTTATAAGTAATGATTAAGATTGTGAGCTCTGGGTTTGAATTTGAGCTCTTCCACTTAATAGCTGTTTAACTCAACTTATTGCTCTTCTTTTTACTTTCCTTATCATAAAATGGAAATAATATCATCTGCTTTATTGGGCCGTGGTGAAGATTTAAAGTTATTGTTGTCTTATATCAGTGCTGGCAAGCGGTAGTGTTCTGTGAATGTTAGCTCTTGTTATCATCACTGTGTTCCTGCTCAGTTGGAAAAATAGGTTAAGGGGACTAAATGGTGAAGTGAAGGTAATTTTGGCATTAGCATATGGGCTAAGTTGGACATTTTAGGGGTATGATTGGCATTTTGAGGAAGAAACAGGTTTTATTTGAGGGAATTATCTTTGTTCTCATGATAAGTGAAACCAAATAAAGAGAAAATAAAGTGTGATTTTAAAATATGGTTGGTCATCCTGTGAATTTTCCTTATTTGAGCCTGTTTTTTTTTTTGCCTGCATGTTGATCTGTTATGGGGAGATAAAATAGAGTATTAAGGAGAGGCTTTCTTTAGTTCTTGCTCATCCTGATGTAGGACAAGAGGGGGAAAATATTTTTGTTGTGAATATTGACAGTTTTCTGAAGTTGAAGGAGATTCACAGCATAATTGTATAATCTTTTATTCTCTAGTCAGTGTGTATTTAGAATCCATTGTTTAGGTATTAAATGGTGGGTGGGAAGACAGAATAAGACACTATAAAGATATGTAACAACTCCTATTCTCTTGTACTTACAGTGGCTGAGTAACCACAGTACAGTATGATAGGTGATGAAATAAAAGTATACACACAGTTCAGGAAGGAGATCAGGGAGGATTTCACAAAATGGTTTCCCTTGAGTTTAGTCTCAAAAGCTTTGTTACTCTTTTCTCAGGAATTCGAATACTCTTTCAATTCATACCTATATTGAAAAGATCACAGATGATAGGAATAGACTACCGGCTAAACCAGAGGTCAGAGTCATCTGTAGCATTAGCTTACATGAACTGCATATGAGAATGATCTGGTGGTCAATATATACTTTAGCATAGCCAATACTAAACATTTAAAGTATATTAACAAAACATGTGACCCCCCCAGACAGAAATGTGTGTAGCCTTAGTGTGCTCATAGAGAGTAGTTTATAAAGACAGAAACATGACCAAGTGGATAGGTGTTCAAGTCTTAGCTTTGCCATTTACTTAGCTGAATGAAGTGACATTTTTAATTATTTCAGACCTATTATAGAGCAGTTACTCCCTTCACCCCTACATTCATTGGACATATATTACTGGGCTTTAGGAAAGAAATTAAACTGACTTTTAGGTTACATGTTTACTTTCCTCGGGTGTTATTTTTTGGTTGCACGTCATTTTTGTTTTAGTTTTTTTTAATATTTTTTAATGTTTATTTTTGAGAGAGAGAACAAGTGGGGGAGGGGCAGAGAGAGAGGGAGACATAGAATCTGAATCAGGCTTCAGGCTCTGGGCTGTCAGCACAGAGCCTGATGCGGGGCTTGAACCCACGAACTGTCAGATCATGACCTGAGCTGAAGTCAGATGCTTAACCAACTGAGCCACTCAGGCGCCCCTAGTTGCATGTCATTTTTAGTTTGCTCTATTGTCCCAGAACTCCAACTGTAAACAAAAGTTAGTTATTAGCTATAATTTTGACTTGTTTTTACTTTTAAGTATTTATTCAGTAAAGTATATGCAAGCAAAATACCTGTAGTTTTAAGTAAAAAAAAAAAAAAACACACACACACACAAAATCAGTTTTCCAATAATGCAGAGTGGTTAAACAGACATGAGTTTATTGCCTTTATTTATTTATTTTTTAAGTTTGCTTATTTTTTGAGAGAGAGAGAGCGAGCAGGGGAGGGACAGAGAGAGAAAGAGAGAGAGAGAATCCCAAGTAGGTTCCGTACTATCAGCACATGGCCTGATACAGGGCTCAAACTCATGAACCATGAGATCATGACCTCAAACAAAATCAAGAGTTGGACAGTTAACAGACTGAGCCACCCAGGCGCCCCTTATTCATTGCTTTAAACTCACTTAGTCTTACATTTATCTGTTTCCTAAAACTTACAATTTGTTAATTTAATTAAATTCAAATGTAGCTACATCTGATTTAATGATAACTTACCCTAATAACTGCTGTAAGTTTATCTTTTATGCTTTGTCTTTGGAAATTTGCTTTAGGCCATATGCTACAAACTAAAGAACTCAAAGGGTTGGGGTTTGGATGATGAGATAAAACAAAATTATAGAAGAAAGACAAGTAAAAGTGGTCATATTTAGACTGTCAAACACTGATAGTTGAACAAGTACATTATTAGAGCATAGCTAAGAAGACAGTCATTTGAGAAAATTTGAATTTGAGCTTAGTCCTTTACCCCTTAGGCCAACTGGAACCGGGCAGAAGGAGAAAATGAATTCCAAATCCCTGGAAGAGCAAGATGTTCCTCTGACCAGTTGAAAGAAGCCAGTGGCACTGATGTGAGACAGTTGGGTCCTTCATTGGACCAAGACAATAAGGACGTGCGTCATAAAGGAAAACGGGGGAAAAAAGTAAGTAAAAAAACAATAAGATATGTGTGTGAGTTCTACTCAAATGGTACCTTTCACCTGGTGAAATAAATAAGTAAACCTTATTCTTGTTTACTAAAGCAGAGCAACTTGCAGTCATAAAATCACTGGTAAAAATTATTAGAATCAGCTTTAATATTTTCCTTTACAGTGTTTGTGACTTAAACTGTTTTATAGCATATTCTGTGTTTTGGGGATAGATTTTTTTTCAAGTATTTGAAAGATTTTTTGTATTTACATTAATGCATTTTTTTTTTGTTTTGTGGTGTTCTCCACTTTCCTGTATATACCAAGGTCTTGGGGCTAGGTATGCTTTTCCTTACACTACCATTTTTATTCAGTCTTGTTTCTTTATGGATTGCCATCAGGAAAGAAATGGATTTTTAAAAATATGTTTAGTAGGTTTTTTTTTCATCTCATGAGTATATATTCTCTAAATGGTAAATTGGGAATACAGTTCGGTAAGTGTTTAGTGCCAGAATGCTGAGCATCGTGGAAAAGTTAAATTTCTTATCCTAAGGAATTTAATACCTAGTGAGGAGGACAGATTAACAAAGAGATAATTTCCCTATCCAGTGTGATCATTAGATGAAGGTACATAGAAGGCTAGATTGCATCACTTAACGTAAAAACTGTTAGATTTCTCTTTCACAAAAGGTAACATCATAGAGTGTTCTCTGTTTTATTTTTTTATCTGATAATAAATTCTGGGAATCTTTCAATGTTAATAAATGGAGAACCTTCTCAATCTTTTTTATAGTTACCTCATATTTCGTTGTATGAGTTTATCATAGTTTTCTTTAACCAATCTTTTATTGAGGAATATTTGGATGATTCCAGGTTTTTGCTATTAGAAGCAGTGCTTCAATGAATAACTTTTAGATCCATTGATTCATACATTGCAGGTAATTCATAAGGTAAATTCTTAGAAGTGGGGCTACTGAGTCAATAGATAAATGCATTTGTAATTTTGATAGATTTTTTTTAATAATTTTTTTTTAAGCTTATTTTGAGATAGAGTGTGAGCAGGGGAGGGGCAGAGAGAGAGCAAGAGAGAGCATGAATCCCAAGCAGGCTCTGCAGGGTTAGCGCAGAGCCTGACATGGGTCGAACCCACAAAATTGTGAGATCATGACCTGAGCAGAAATTAAGAGTCAGATGCTTAACCAGCTGAGCCACCCAAGCCACCCCTAATTTTGATAGATTTTGCTAATTTCCCCTCCCCAAGGACTGTACTCTTCAGCACTCCCACCAGCAGTGTAGGAGACCCATTTCCTCATAGCCTCATCCACAGAGAAGCTGATCAGTCTTTTTGTATTTTGGCAGTCTGATAGATGAGAAATGGTGTATTGGAATATCTTAATTTGTATTGATCTTATTATGAGTGATGTGTATATGCTCAAGGATTCCTTGAATTTTGTTTTCTGTGTGTTGTCTGTTCTTGTACTTTGTCCACTTTTTATGACTGGGTCACTAGTCTTCTCAATTTCCAGGAGCTCTTTATATATTAGCACATTGGCCCATTATCAGAGATAGAAATTGTAAATATTTTGTGCCGTTTGTCTTTAGGTTTTACTTATGAATGGCTTCCCCCTTCCCATAGAAGTTTTTGTTTTGTTTTTAATGTTTTATATTTTAAGTGAAGTTCTCTTAGTTCTCTTAAGCAGTTTTATTTTCAAATTATTTTATGAGGTCTGAGTTAGCTTGCTGTTAAGTTCTTAGAATGAGTACATTGAGCTTTGACAATTTGAGTGTTGGCCCTAGCTCACATAACAGCTATTAAATTAGCAAAATACAGGTATTTCTATGTTCCCCATTTCCATTCAGATGGAGTAGATTTTTCTGTGTTTATATATTTTTACTTGCTTTATTTGATTTCTGTCAAAACCAATTTATTTGGATGTATCCTTACCGATTGAGTCATTTAACAAATCTTTTAAATCTTACTGAGTACACCATGTGCATAATCTTATTAAGGGGTTGATAGCTATATAAAGGAACCCCGTAATCTCATCAATTTAAATATGAGTTGATAAATGCTCTATTGGAGATATGTTGGTATTTAAACCTTATTTACCAGTGAGACCTTACATAAGACCAGTATAGTTTTCAGTTTCATGGCAGTTATGATATTGTGTATAAAATGTACTGATAGCTATGTTGGGTGGAAATAATCTTATTAATTATAACTAGTGTTTGTTGACTTAATATTTTATTAAATACTGCTTATCATTTTTCCCCTTAGTATTTTACTGTTTTACATTTTGAAATATTTTTACTATTTAGACCAAAGATACTCCAAGTGAAGAAGTTAATCTGAGTCACATTGTACCCTATGAGCCAGGTTCAGAAGACAAAGCAAAGGAATTACCCGAATGGAGTGAGAAAGTGGCTCAAAATATTTTGTCAGGTATTACAGTAATGCTAACTTTTCCCCCATATAATGTGAAATGTTTGGAATCCATAAGTGACTACTTAGAAAGGTAATTTTGTATTTTGGTTCTAAATGATCATTTTATAAATACCTGAAAGGAACTAGTCTCTTAGAACATCATATATTATCCTATAGGTATAAGTTTCTTCTTGCTTTTTTTCTGTTTCACTTTTGGGAAAATTGATAGTGAAAAACTTCAGGAATCCCCAAACTCCTAGGACAACTCTGAACATAAAATTAGTTATTCTCCTTTCCTCTTTGAAATTCTCCCTTAATCCTTTTCTTTTCTCCCCTTCTCTCTTCCTCCAAAAAATGATAAGATATTCATCCATCTTTGGAAGCAAACCAGCACTCCCTAACCACATAGCAGTGGAGGTATTAAAGATCTGAGGATTACAGCCAAGCTTTTTGGGATGTAGGCCCTACTATTTAATTTTGGCTAGGAAGGGCATCAGATCAATTATTTTATAATTTTTTATAGGCCTATATATATATATATATTTAAAGGCCTATATATATATATTATATATATATTTGTATATATTTAATATATACATGCGTTTATATATATGTTGGATATATATAAATATATTTATGTATTTATTTATATATTTATTTTTGGGAGAAAGAGAGTGCAGGCGAGGGGCAGAGAGAAAGGGAAACAGAGACTCCCAAGCAGGCTCAGCTAGTCAGTGCAGAGCTGATTTGGGGCTCGAACTCGCCGTGAGATCATGACCTGAGCCTAAATCAAGAGTCAGACACTTAAGTGACTGAGTCACGCAGGTGCCCCAGATCAGTTATTTTAAAACCAGAATTATCATTACTGACATAGATCTTTTCACTTTTATTGGTTAACATTTTAGCTTTTCAACTATAGTAGCTCTCAGATTTAGACATTCTAATTTGTTTTTAAAAAACATTACCAGTCACTAGTTAGCCAAATTCATGACCCTGTAAAGGCATCTTGACCAGTCATTTAAAAGACTGTCAATACAGACTTCCATGTCTGTACTAAAACCCCATTAAAATAAAAAGGTGTCTAAAGCAGAAAAAACCTTCAACATGAAAAGCCAACAAGCTAAAATAAGGGAAAATTAATTAGCTAGGAGCTAACAAAATATTTTGCCTGGTGTCAGAGAGCTGCTAGAGGTAAGAAAAGACAGCCAGAATTTTCAATTACAATTTTTAACAGTTAAAATTGATCCTTGAAAAAGATTTTCAAAGAAGTTATAAAGAAAACCTTCACTCTTACTACCCTGCCCCATAACTTTACAGGTTGCTAGGCTATTAGGTCAGTATTCAGAAAACTTGCCTATATTCACACATAGGTAGATAACTAATTTCAAAGATTATAAACTTTTTAAAATTTATACCACTATTTATAGTAAATAGTAAATAGTTCTATTTACTATTGCTGTGTGACAAACCATTCCAAACTTAATAGCATGAAACAACAATTTGTTTATGCTTAGGATAACTGTGGACCCAGGTATTCCAGAAGGTCACAGCAGAGATTGCTTAGATCTGCTCTATGAGGTCAGGACCTTAGCTAGGAAGACTCAAAAGCTGACTAGTGACTCAGTATCTGGGGTCTGGAATCATCCAAAGGCTCCTTCACTCACAAATCTGGCATCTGGATTGGAAGAGCTCAAAATCTAGGACTGCCAAATAGAGTGCCTAGACATGGTCTCCATGTGGTTTAACTTCTTCACAGCTTGGCAGCCTTAAGCCAGTTTGGCTTCTACATGGTAGCTCAGGGTTGGAAGCGTATATGATATAGCAAACAGCTAGAGGCTGCATACTCTTCCTGACATATTCTTGGAAATTTCTAGTATCACTCATCACAAGAAAGTAACAAACCTGCTCAAATTGAAGGGATTGTAACAGAGACCCCACTTCTCAATGGGAGGAATGTCAAGGTCATGTTAAAAGAACATGTAGAACAGGAAATACTATTTTGACCATCTTTGGAAAGTATAGCATGTCACAGAGTCTTAGACCTCCAAAGATTTCACACACTGATTCTATTCAGAGAGGTAGAGCATCCTTAGTATCAGCTAATTCTGGGCAGAGATCTCTTTAGAGATTTCGGAAAAACTCTCAGCAGTGCATCATTTGAGAATGAGCAAAAACTACATTATGGTAACGCAAAGAGGCCTACTTTACTGCTTGAGACTTTGGCAGGTTTTTGTAACACTTTTCATCTTATTCCCTCAGAATTCTAGAAATATCTCTAATAGTTGGTTACATTAAAACTAACTGCCAATCAGAGTATATATCTCTTTATGTGCTTTTTAGTAGATAGAATGAAAACCCACCACCTCACCAAATACTTAAAAGTATAAGTAGCAAAGAGGTGCAGAAAATACCCAAGATTTATTCCAGAGGAAAATAATCTGATCTGTCAAGCAACTATTTCTTCCTGACTTGTGCAGGCTCTATACAAAGATAAGTAATCAGGGATCTAAATTGAGCTCAGTCAGTTTAGCCCATGATTGATTCCTGTCCACTGTCAGAGAATCAGTTAAGATCAGTAAAAGCTACAGTCTTAGGTTTTATGAATATAAAAGGTAAAAAAATATGAACTGCTTAAAAATTATCTGTGTAGAATATTGGCTTAGGAGCCTAGAATTACTTTTAAGAAGGCAACTGCCAAACATCTTAGATGGAGTAGAGTTTAGTAAGCTAATTTGAAGGAGGTAGAGGATATATGACAATGGGCTGATTAGAGCCCCCCTCCATTATGTTAGATTTGAGTGAGATCATTTTAAGTCATCTGCCAACTTCTCATTTATTCAGCAAACATTCATTGCCTGCTGTATCTCAACATTAAATGGGTGCAAATAATGTGAACGTGGATAGAATAAATTTATATCTGGCACTACACATGCCATTTAAAAGAATTTAGTAGCTACCAATAAAGCATTACATTTCTTGATCTTCTGTTGCAGTCTTTTCAGTTTTAACACATTATCTCTATTATGTGCTCTTCCATGGTGATAGCTTCTTTATAATTTGATCTAGTGTTTCTCTTTATCAGTCCTGTGACTTTTCATTTATCTCATTTCCATTTATTCTTCTCAGTCATCAATGGACTCTGTCCCTCTTGCTTGTTTCATTGCAGGAGTATAGAGCTTTCCTTTTTCATTATCATTTGTTTTATGATTTCTCAGTCTTCAAGTTCAGTTGGTTTTTTTTACTTCTTGTATCTTTTCAACTTGTGAGTTAACTTTAAAAATACACGTTTTTGTTTTTTGTTTTTTGGTGGTTTTTTTTGGTTTGGTTTGTTTTTTAATAGAGGTCTTTAATCTCTTTATTGTTATGGGAACTCTTGGCTGAAAGCTTTTTCCCTGGGTTGAGACCTGGTCCTTCCCCAGGGGTAGGATGGTGGGGGTAGGGTTTGAGTCAGATGGATGTGTTGACTAAAACAAAAACAGAAGTACCACAATTTTTTTAATCAATCACCACTTTACTTTTCATTGTCAGCCTTTTTAAACAAACAGGATTTTTACATGACATTGGGTGCCTGCTCACTCACAGGCGAAAGTAATTATGTAAAAGCTATGCCACAGACCTTGGTACAATATACTTAAGTATTTTATATGTCCAAGCTCATTGTTCCAGGGTATAGCCAAAAAGGAAATATTTAAAATTGTAAGCTCTCCAAGGCAGGGTGACACTTGATTCTTCCTCTTAGGGGCAACTATTCTCTTTGTATATTTTTTCTTGCTTTTCCCATTTCATTCCCACTTCTCCTTTCCCTGCACAGGGCCTTTTCGCTAGAGCAGTCTGTACTGTGCTGCTTTCTCTCTCTTTTTTCATTCATTCTGCAGGAAGCATTGAGCCAAAGCAAAGTGCTAGGGCCTGTTCTCATGACAAATGTCTAAACCATCTAGGCTTCCCAAGTTTTCTTCTTACATCTTTTCTTCTCATGAATTTTTTTGAGTATTCTTTTGTCTTTGTTATTCAGGTTTATGATATAAGCTAAAAGGTGCTGAGATCGTGGGGTTTGGGCTTGAGGGAGGAACAGGTCCCCTTGCCTTATGCCTTTAGTCTAAAGCAAGCAAAGAGTTCTTCTGCCTTGGTGTTTGAGATACAGGTGTATTGGTTTCCAGCTTGCATTACTTGCGTCTAAACCCCTCAGCACTTCATGGACGAAAAGTGGTACCTGGACTAAGGCAAGAAGAACAAGGATACCTGGGTCCTCAAGCCAAATACCATCTTAATGGTACCAACTCAAAATTAGTTTGTAACAATAGTAATAGTGTGGTCAGTGACATGGAGAGATACCTACAAGTTATAGTGGCAGCATAGAGTAATATAGAACTCTGTTATTGAGTGATCTATGGCCTCAGTACTCAAAGATGAATTTACTTAGAAAAGATGTGTATTCCAGGCAGAAAATTATAAGTATAAAGTTGGCTTGAAAGTTAATGGCATCTTTGGGATCTAAACATTGAATTCCTTGTTTTGTTTTGTTTTTTTCCTGTTGGTAAGTTATTAAAGGGTTTACAGGTATAATCAACTCTAATTGTGCAATTTTAAATTTTCCTATAAAAAGGTGCTTCCTGGGTGAGCTGGGGTTTGGTCAAAGGTGCTGAATTTACTGGAAAAGCAATCCAGAAAGGCGCTTCTAAACTCCGTGAACGGATTCAACCAGAAGAAAAACCAGTGGAAGTTAGTCCAGCTGTGACCAGGGGACTTTATATAGCAAAGCAGGCTACAGGAGGAGCAGCAAAAGTCAGTCAGTTCCTGGGTAAAGTAACTTTGGAAGACTTTCCTTTCAGTTAAATTAAAAATGGTCTCTTAATCTGGGTTAATCTAAATGCACATTTATGTGGTTTAACCTTAAGAGTAAAGGATTAGGATGAAGCCGTTTCACCTTGCTGTTCATCGTGGGATCTGTAGCAGCATCAACCTGAGAGCCTTAGAAATACTAAGGCTCAAATACGTTAGAAATACTGATACCCAAATATATTTCAGGTACTTGGCACACATTACCAATTCAGCATCTGCATTTTTACAAGATTCCTAGGTGATTTTTATTTGTGTATTAAAGTTTGAGAAACATTGGTTAAAGGGTTGTTTTGGTGAGTCGGAGAGGGAAGTGTCTGTACCTTTGAAAAGGAATGGCTCTGAATGTATTGGCTATCCTTGAATATGATACATTCTTTTAAGGACAGCTCACTGTGTCATAGCTGAGGGTCAAGTGGAGGGATGTATTATTTCAGTTAAGCAGATTCAGTGATTCTGGTGTTTGTCTTCCCAAGCAATATGCTTCTCGTTCCTGCTCCTTTGAGAATCATAGCCTTAAAGTTTGGTATTTTGAGATGGTCAAATCACCCCTTAATAGGTTATGATTAAATTTAGTAAGATTATCTTCTTGGGATTCAATATTCAATATTCTTTTGAATCAGATTATGGTTTTATTTTTTTATACATTTAAATACCTTATTACTATTTCAGTAAGGTATTTGTTGATAGAACATAGAAACACTCATAGCTAAAAAACATGAAAGGTGGACCTATAGCTCTTACACTGCAGCAGTCTCTGTTTTCTTTTAAGCAAATTGCCATAAAGAACATTATATTTAAGAGGCAAGGTTATAATCCTTCAGCTCTGCAAACATGTCTTTAAACCAGATAATAGCCTTTGTTTAAAACTAGCCAGGCCTTGTTCTCATCCTTATATAGAAATGGTAAATTATGCAGTAAAACAATGTTAGATGCTCATATAAGAATTTTGCTAAGTAAGAATGGTAGAATCAAGGGAAACATTTTCTAATGTTTCTTTTCTTTTTATGGTTATATTAGTTGATGGAGTTTGCACTGTAGCAAATTGTGTTGGAAAGGAACTAGCTCCACACGTCAAGAAGCATGGCAGCAAACTTGTTCCAGAATCTCTTAAAAAAGACAGAAATGGGAAGTCTCCTCTGGATGGTGCTATGGTCGTAGCAGCAAGTAGTGTTCAAGGTAACAATAGGCCAGAAATTTAACTAGGAAGGTCCATTTCTTTAGCTATCATTTTACTTACTTTTAAATATATTTGCAGGATTTTCAACTGTCTGGCAGGGATTGGAATGTGCAGCTAAATGTATTGTTAACAATGTTTCAGCAGAAACTGTACAAACTGTCAGATACAAGTAAGTTGACTTTTATAATTTTAATGACTAAAAACTCTTACAGCATTTGTAAAAATTCAGGACAGTTAAAATGATTATGTCATTGAGTAGCTGCTAAAACAAAATTTTTTTCACTGTTTTTCTTAATAATATTTTTAGCAAATTAATAGAATTACTGTGACTTTGCCTCCTATTACTAATGGTTATATTTCTTCATCATTAATGCAGAGAATATTTTTAATTAAAAAAAAAAGCCTGGAGTTTCTGTATACCTTATCAACTACATGTTCTTTTTTTTTTTTTTTTTTTTTTTAGTAAATTTTGGTACTTTTTGGTTAAAAAAATTTTTTTTAAGTTTATTTATTTCGAGAGAGAGAGAGCATGGGAGGGGCAGAGAGGGAGGAAGAGAGAATCCCAAGTAGGCTCCACACTGTCAGCACACAGCCCAACGCGGGGCTTGAACCCAGGAACTATGAGATCATGACTTGAGCCCAAATCAAGAGTTGGGCACTTAACCGACTAAACCATGCAGGTGCCCCTACTGCATGTTCTTGATGGGTGATGTTTGCCTTTAGTTTTGATGGGAAAAACTTGAATTATACTTAAACTATTATACCTTGTTAATATTAGCCTCTTCTGTTTACAAAGAATGTTAAATTCTGTCACATCTTATTTGACTCTGCCACTGTTCATTTTTATTAGAATGGACAGATGGTATGTCATCTATTTCATATATTAACAAGTGGACAAACAAAAAATGAATGATCTAAGCTGATCTGATAACTATTTTAAGGTGGACTTAAAACAGGTCTTCTGATTTGAGGTCTTTTTTCTTTATAAGTCCTAGGGCAATCAAGGTCTAAAAACTAAAGATAATATGAAGGACCTGAGTTGCTTTCTTAGCTTTGCATGAGTTTAAAGCCTAATATTAAATTTTTATTTAGAAAGAAAAAAGTAATATTAGTGGTGTTCTCAAATCTCAGCTATTTGTGTTAATTACCCACTCACAACATTTGAGTTCATACTTCTGTATCAGATAGTGTGTTTGGTTCTTTTCAGTATATGTTATTTAATCTTTAACACTATCATCTCCATTTTTACAGATGAGGAAGCCAAAGCGTAGAGCTGTTAAACTTTGTTAAAGATTATACCCCTAGTAAGTGGTAGAGCTGGGACGTAAGCCAGGTATCTTTGTGTCATGCAGTATGAAACAACAGTGGTGGACCAACCCTGCCCTTGTTGGGACATCTGTGCAAGTTCAGTATCTAGAGTTACTTTCCAGCACTATCTGTCATACATTTAGATTCTCTTCCACCATAGTAAATTACCTTTGACTTAGAAAAAACTAACTTAATTTCTCCTGAGTTGATTTGATCTCCATCTGGGGCATGCATACCTTTGAATCAAAGCAACATGACACATCATCTTACAGTTTCAATTTGACTAAAAGATTTGGCAAAGAAGATCCAGAAAAGATCTGTAATTCTTTTGGTGGAAATATAAAACCCAAGTCTTCAGTCTTATCTTTTGCTACTTATACCATTCATCTCTAATGCTCTTTGTGTTACGGCTTTGAGGTTAGTTTGGTGGATCAGTCGTAATTAGAATAACAGTTTCTTGTTGCAAGAGCAGAAGAAAGTCAGAAATGCCCTTTAGGCCAAAAGTGAATTCGTTTTAGATTATCAGTATCATTTGTTAGCAGAGATAATTAAGCAGTCATGTTAGAAACATGTTAGTCATGTTAGGAAATGCTTCATTGGATTTGTCCATTTCCTACTTTAATGAAAAAAAAAGGTTACCTAAGTATGATTAAGTGGAGCCTTATTAAAGGTTAGGGATTCACATAACTATCAAAGTTTTGGTGTAGATTTTGTATTTTTTGTCCTTAGTGAGGAGAACTTAATATGATGAGAAGGATATTTTAACAGTGACTCTGAGCTCATTTATTTCTATTATGGTACATATTGCTATTCTTTTTATCCTTTCCTCCAAAGATTCACGGAATGAAAAAACAGGTGAGAATTTAGTTAAGTAGGTTTGTATTTTTTTTAAATAATGTTTTTTTTTTTAATTTTTAACGTTTATTTATTTTTGAGACAGAGCATGAGTGGGGGAGGGGCAGAGAGCGAGGGAGACACAGAAACCAAAGCAGGCTACAGGCTCTGAGCTGTCAGCACAGAGACTGACGTGGGGCTTGAACTCACGAACTGCAAGATCATGACTGGAGCTGAAGTTGGACACTCAACCGACTGAGCCATCCACGTGCCCCAGTAGGTTTGTATTTCTAACTATAAGACTACTTTGGTCTTAGCAGTAATTTAATTAGAAACTGGAAAAGATGAAGGGTGCCTGGGTAGCTCAGTCAGTTAAGCGCCGACTGCGGCTCAGATCGTGATCTCATAGTTCATGAGTTCAAGCCCCATGTTGGGCTCTGTGCTGACAGCTCAGAGCCTGGAGCCTGCTTCCCATCCTATGTCTCCTCTCTCTGCCCCTCCCCCACTCACACTCTGTCTCTCTCTCTCTCAAAAATAAAATAAACATTAAAAAAAAATTTTTTTTAAAGAAAAAAAAAAACTTGGAAAGATGGAGAGGGGCAAGGGGATACAAAGGGTTTTGTAATACTTATAAATAATCTTGCCTAGGGGTGCCTGGGTGGCGCAGTCGGTTAAGCGTCCGACTTCAGCCAGGTCGCGATCTCGCGGTCCGTGAGTTCGAGCCCCGCGTCGGGCTCTGGGCTGATGGCTCGGAGCCTGGAGCCTGTTTCCGATTCTGTGTCTCCCTCTCTCTCTGCCCCTCCCCCGTTCATGCTCTGTCTCTCTCTGTCCCAAAAATAAATAAACGTTGAAAAAAAAAAATTAAAAAAAAAAAATAATAATCTTGCCCAGAAGAAGAAAAGTTGTCTTTTAAGAGAAGAAACTGCAGGTATGAAACTAATAATAACTTAGTGATATTTATCACTGAAGAAAAGAAAGAGCTAGTTCTTAAATTTACTTCTCATTTATGTAAATTTACATTTATGAGTATAAATGTAATTTATATTTTTATATTTATAAATTTACTTTTATTTACATTTGTTTGCACTTTGAAAAAGTATTTGATGAGTAAGCATTTGTGTTTTTCTCCAATCCAACTGATGATTGCATAATATAGAAAATTTATATTCTTTTTGCCTATGATAAATTATTCTCCCAGCTTGTTTTAAATCTGCCATAGTTACATGCATTATGACAAGAAGAAGAACAAACTATATATAAACTTCCTTATCTGATTTCTGGTGTTACAAGCCAACATAGAGGATTATCTTTTAATTTAAGCATATTTAAAAGAAGATTGTGGGACGCCTGGGTGGCTTAGTGGGTTAAGTGTCTGACTCTTGATTTCAGCCCAGGTCATCACTCACAGTTGTGAAATTGAGCCCTGCTTTGGCCTCTGCCCTGAGTGTGGCACCTGCTTAGGATTCTCTCTCTCTCAAAATAAATAAACATTTGAAAATAAATAAATTAAAGCAGATTATGTTGGAGAAGTATATTATTTATACTTTTGATGGTTTTGATTATGATTTGGGACTGTGTTCACTGATGATGAGTGGTTTACTTAAGGATCTGTATAATTAATTATACTCTTAAATTTTTAGGTAAATGTGTGGGAACTATTCATTAATACTTTTATTTTTGTCAGTTACATTAATGCTTTTGTCTTTAGATTTAGGAACATCAAGACTTACAGGAACAACGAAAAGCAATAAGTAACTTCAAACGTGTTATATATAATTGCAGTATAGCATTTAGTAAATAATTCATCACTCTTCTACATAGCTTCTAAATTTCACCTTTAAGTTTCTTTTTTTCCATTTTAAATTGTTTAGAGGATGAGGCACCTGGCTGGCTCAGTTCAAAGAGTGTGCAACTCTTTGAGCCCCATGTTGAGTATAGAGGTTACTTAAAAAAAAACTAAAAACCCTTGTTTAGAGGAAAATCATAAAACATCAGTTAGATCCATTTTTGTTTTCCCCGCATTAAAACTTTATCTTACAATACATATTTGTGAAGAATAAGCTTAGTAAAATTGTTCTTCTATGAGGAATTTACTCTTTTCAGGTACCATATTTTATTGGTTTGTTTAGTGAATTTTAATTAAAATTGCCTTTGGATGAAGGGGTAAATTCAAATTTATTGAAGGCAATTCCTTGGGCCGATGTCATAGTACCCAAAACCAGTCTATATAACATCTGCTCAGGAATTATTTAAGTATTTAAGGTCAGTCTTCTTTTTTCCTTGTGGTAACTGTACAAATATTTAAACATTATTATTGTGTCTTTCACTTACTTTTTTCTAACTACTCCCAGTTCCTTTAAGAATTCTCTGTATAGTATGGTTTCCAGATACTTCATTCATCATTGTTCTTCTCAAAATACGGAACCCAGAATTGAATGAAGTATTTCACATTTGCTGTGACCAGCTAGAATACCATGAGATTTGCCTGTCTTATTTGGTCATACTTAGCATTTGGCATACATGGCACACAAGACAAAGACTATCTGTTTACTGGCTGTTACTCGATTAACCCATATCAAACTTGTGTTTTTTTTAAAAATGAAACTTTAATTTAAAATTTGGGCCTTCCTCTTATTTTAGGGGCAGTTGATATTTGTACCTAAAATTAAGAACTTTATATTTGCGCTTAATTTCATCTGTTGATCTTGATCCATTATTAAGTCCTTCAGTTTGGCTTCAGATTTAGTGTATGTCATATTAGCCAGGTTTCCATTTTATGTTATCTGTAGATTTGAAAGACTTGTCTTTTTAATGTCTTAGATATTTTCCTTAAATTTTCATGGGTAAAATCCAGTCACATGCTTACTGTAGCCTGTCCTGATTGATCTTGCTCTAATATATGCTTATTAAGGTTGGTGGGTTAGATGTCTCCAAATCTTAACAGTATTCTCATTTAGCTCACCTTTCAGTTTTATCAGACTTCTTCTCAGGGCTGTTGTCTTCCACATCCATTCATTCTAGAGTTTTACTCTATGTTCTATCCTTTTCTACTCTTCATAGATATTACCTATACCGTGTCCATACAACCTCTCAACCTCTCAAATCTATGTTTTTTGATTAACTTTTATTGTAATCTTTAGGCTTCATAAGTCCCAACTATATAGCACTACAGCTATTCATTCACCAAGTGCTGTTGTTTCTTATTTTATCCTTTCCTCTCCAGCCTCATTGCCACTACTGTAGAATAGACCCTCATTGTTTCTCATCCATCACACAGCTTGTTTCCTAACTGGTTCCTCTGTCTGTCTCTGACACCCTTACAATTCACGATGCAACCTGAGTTAGATTTTTCTAAAATGTAATTTTGGTTATGCCATTCCCATTGGTTTCAAGACAAAGTTTAAATTCCTCAGCTTCACCTTAAACATCCTTTAGAAATTGGCCACAATCCACCTATCTTTGATGGGTACACTAAGAAGAAGCTATTTCTATTTAAAATATTTAAGATTAATATTTTCAAGAATAGTTTTGAAGGTTGCATGTGAATTGAATTTTAGGAAGATTTGTTTGAAATTTGTTATGACTGAAATTTTGTTACAATTAGTGAAATCTAGAATCACCACCACTGTGCTGTCTTTGTAGACATTACTGAATGTGCTGGAGAAATTTCTGAGAAGTCTCATTCAAACTGTGTATTAAGTCTCATAGACTTATTTAGAGCATTCTTTGTATTCATTTTTATTGCTCTTTAATATAAAATCTAATAAGCTATAATTAAAGTTAACTTTTTAAAAATAAAAATAAACTGTCTTTTTCTCAGAGATAGACTTTCTAGTTTTTAACAGTGTAGTTTGAATTTACAATGTAGTCCAAATAAAGGAAAGAACTGAGCAGTTACTTATAAAGGAAGAGAAAAATAGATGCCTGCCAGGAATACTGGTTTTAAGGCATATTGGGAAGCAGAGATGATAGAGTGAGGATATAGTAAAGGAAATAAACAGAACTGCTTAAAAGCCATTTTATAAGGTCTTTAAAAATAATTATACATTTAGTATTGTGGAATTTTCAAAGTGCTTTAACCTACAAATCTCATTTTATGAGATGAAAGAAAAAAATGAATGAAATGTAAAGAAGTTGAGACCTCATCAAGGTCATATGGCTAGTTTTTGGCACAGTTGGTATTAGAATCTAGTTCTTTGACTGCTAGTTTGATACTTCTCCCCAAATTAACAGGAATTCTTGCTGAAATGGAGATAGCATGGAAAAACAAGCAAAACATCAGGGTACCAACACAGACTCCTTTTCAGCACATTATTACTAATAATGTAGCCTTTAGAATTGTGTTACATATAAAAATATTGTGAATGGGGCACCTGGGTGGTTCAGTCAATCAAGCGTCAGACTCTGGCTCAGGTTATAATCTCACGGTTTGTGGATTCGAGCCCTGCATGGGGCTCTGTGCTGATAACTCAGAGCCTGGAGCCTGTTTCAGATTCTGTGTCTCCCTCTCTCTCTGCCCCTCCCTTGCTTGTGCTCACTCACTTTCTCTCTCTCTCTCAGAAATAAATAAATGTTAAAAAAAATTCTTTTTTAAATACTGTGAGTGCAGTTAGAGGTATCAAACTGCAACATTAGAATAGGGAAGTGGAAGTTCATGAATCTGGAGGATTTCCTGTATTCATAAACACTAATATGGCCAAATTCTTAGTCACACAGTCCTAGAAAAGAGCCCTAAGAGAAACCTGCTCAACCAAGAGTTATGGTCACTCTTCCAATTCTTCCACCCCTTTCTTCTCATTTAACCATAACCATTGCCACCTGGTATTTGTGGGGGCTTGATTGACAGTGAGAAAGCTCCATGTCTTCTGCAACATCAGCAAGTACTATGGAATGCTGAAGGGTTGCAATAGAGACCAGCAGAAAGCAGCTAAGAAGCCTTGATGTCTGGTAACTGGTGAGAAGTCCCCAGTCAAGAGTGATATGGATGTAAGGTTTGGCACATTATAAGTTCTACCATTCTCTGACTCTAATTATTAAAATTAGGCTAAGGATATAATGGAATCCTCATTCAGGAACTAAGATTCACATTATTCGCCCTGAGGTTGAAAAAAAAAAAAAAAAAACAAGCATGAACAAGCTAGTAGGATCACAAACCACTATTCCAGGCCAAACTTACAGTAATACAGAACTTGTTAATTCAGAGGGCAGATCCAGTGTTAGTATAAAATGTCCAGATACAGGGCGCCTGGGTGGCGCAGTCGGTTAAGCGTCCGACTTCAGCCAGGTCACGATCTCGCGGTCCGTGAGTTCGAGCCCCGCATCAGGCTCTGGGCTGATGGCTCAGAGCCTGGAGCCTGTTTCCGATTCTGTGTCTCCCTCTCTCTCTGCCCCTCCCCCGTTCATGCTCTGTCTCTGTCCCAAAAATAAATAAACGTTGAAAAAAAAAATTTTTTTAAATGTCCAGATACAGGTCACAAAGCACATATGAAACTTGAGGGCATCCTGAAGACAATTGTAAAATGTTGCCCTCTTGTTGCTTGTTTAGGCAGTTCTCTGCTAAGCAAGGAGAACTGTAAAAACCTGGTACTTTAAAAAGGGAAAGAGAAAATACGGTGGGATAACTTTCAGTATCCTTGTATAGGTCCTCAACTTGTATTTTCTCATAGAAATGATATTAAACACTTATATCGATAATTGTCAATAATACTATTTTGTATAGTGCCTGTATAATCTCCCAAGCATTTTGCTGTATGTTTGGTGCTAAAGAAACTCTCAGATGGATAGGGCAGGAATTACTCATTTATTTATTTAACAAATATCGAATGTCAGTTTTCTCAATGCATAAGATATGTTAATACAGCAGAGTACTTTTATGATAATAGTGTTTATATTCTAGCAAGACAGACAATAAGCAAACCAAAACAAAGAGAGTAAATAAGTTCTAGAGTATGTAGCAGGTGATAAGTTATAGAATAAGGAAGAGCAGCTTAAGGGATGCCTAGGTAGCTCAGTTGGCTAAGTGTCTAACTTTGATTTCAGCTCAGGTCATGATCTCACAGTTTGTGAGATTGAGCCCAGCGTTGGCTCTGTGCTGAACATGGAATCTGCTTGGGCTTCTCTCTCCCTCTCTCTGCTCCTCCCCTGCTTGTGTGTGCCTGTTCAGTCTCTTAAAATAAATAAACATTAAAAATAATGAGGGAGGAGCTTTAGGGGGGATTGATTGGCTGTGGGGTGGAGCATGTGGGGTAAGGCAGTTGAAATCGGCGGGATAGTTAGAATACAATACTTACCTGACTTGAAAGAAGGTGAAGCAGTTAGACATGTGAGTACCTGGTATGAGAATAGTTTAGGCAAATACCAGCCAGTACAAAGGTCATAAAGTGGCACACGTATGCTTGATGGTTCAAAGAATAGCAAAAAGGCCAGTGAGTCTGCAGCAGAGTGGAGTGGAGTGGAGTGAGGGAGAAAGTGTTATACAATCTTTGCTTAAAGACAAGCTCAGATTCTGATAGTTTAAAGATGTTACCAAAGTCTGGTTAACATAGAACTCAAAACCATTTATAGTGACTCTCGATTCTTTGTGTCCTATAGTTGTTTTCACTGAAAGTTCTCTCCTATTTCCAGAAGGGGTGGATTAAAAAAAAAATGACTAACAACCTTTATTATAACTTACATTTTTAAAAACTTACTTATTTTGGGTAAGAGCATGTACAAGTGGGGATGGGACAGTGAGGGGGTGTTAGAGAGACAGAGAGAGGGAGAGAGAAAGAGAAAGAATCCCAAACAGACTCCACACAGTGCAGAGCCTAACACGGGGCTCAAACTCCTGAACTGTGGGATCATGACCTGAGCTGAAATCAAGAGTTGGACACTTAACTGACTGAGCCACCCAGGTACCCTGATTATAATTTACACTTTATTCTTCATCATAAACAGTCTTTATTACATTAATCTCGGCTAGCTTGATTTTATTTTCACACAGTTTTTGCTAAAGGAGAGATAATAGCTTTGGCACAGTTTGATTTTATTTTTTACTTTGTTTTAAGTTATTAAATTGAAAAAAAAATTGAAACCAAATCTTTGATTTTGCTTTTAGGAATAACATACTAATCATATGACTTATATAATACTAAATAAGAAGGTCTTAATTTACATTTATAATGTCATTACACTTTTTTCTAATCTTTTAAAGATACGGACATACTGCAGGAGAAGCTACACATGATGCAGTAGATTCTGCCATCAATGTTGGTGTAACTGCCTATAATATTGACAACATTGGTATCAAAGCAATGGTGAAGAAAACAGCAAAACAAACAGGACAAACCCTCCTTGAAGACTATAAAATAGTTGATAATTCTAAGGGGGGACATCAAGAAGGAAGAGCAAATGTAAACATGAAAAGGGAGAAAGGTGAGCAGACAGAGGAACGAGAGAAGAATGAGGCAAAGAAGAAAGAAAAATGATGGAAGTGCTGTGAATCACCTATACCAAAGCCTTACAAGGTGGATGCATTTTTTTTTAATAGGCAAATGTGGAATTCCCCACAGATTAACCAGTATTTTAAAAATGTATTCATTCCTACAAAGTGACTGTTTCATAAGCTTTATAGCATGTATTCTACTTAAAAGGAAAGAATCTGTATTCTTGCATCTGGCTTTTACAAATACAGGATTATATAGTCTCAGTAAGTTTATTTTTCCTAAATGTGGCTGAAATATTTTTGCAGTTAAAATAAGACTAATAAAACATTTGCTTTAATAAACCTCATTAAACCTAATATTAAGCTATTTTTGTATTTGCCGTCTTTCATAAAGCAAGGTAGGAAATTATATATTTACATAAAATTTCTCATTTAGTAACCTTAGCTTGAGTTGTACTTGGAAAGACCAACTTAAAATATTATCTCCTGGTTTTGCACTAATTGTGGATTTTTTTTTTTTTAGGTGCTTGCCAAAATTTTCAGTGTGTAAGCTAGACACAACAACTGTAATCCTAAACTAAAAAAACTCTCAGATAATATTTAAAAGATTTTTTCAATACAGGGACTAGGCTAATCATGAAAAATAAAATGAGGTTCTATAAAATTATTTGGTAGCTTGTATCTTTGTTAGGAAGTGGGATGGCCTTTTTGATTTAGAATGAATACAAAGATTTTTAAGTCTTCTGGATTTAGACTGGTGTTGATCTACTAGGAACTTAAGAAATATTGGTGTATGATTTGTGTTAAAATATGAAGTGATATCATGAGCTTAATAGGACAAAGTTGCTTTAAGAAATCATTTTACCATATCCACTTTAAGTTATTCCAAGAGGCTAAAATTTTATAAAAATACAAGCAGGATTCTTTGGATGGTAAATATATTTTTAGTTTGGGATTTAGTCTTTGGAATTTTATATGTTAGAAAGCCAGTAAATTGTTAGGAAATGTTCTGTTCATAGTCATGGTAAAGAATGTGAAGGCTTTAGACTGAATCCATGGCAAGTAGGTTTAACAGTTTCCACTCTGGCAGAAGACAGGATACTTACAGACCTATAAGGTACAAATATATAAATAAGTACCTAACAGCATTTTATTTTGGTCTACAGATTTAAAATGATTGGTACTGGTGTTCATAACTGTTGTCCATTCTAATATTTCTAAACGTCTAATGGCTACTTAGTTTATTAGATTTTATTTGAAACTGTCTTAAAAAATGTGCTTTGTGAATAAACTTTCTGAATTGCTTGTCCTCAAATGTGTTCACAGGGTTGTATTTCGGGAACACATAGAATTGATGGATCCTTTCCCTAAGGCCAAGGATAATGTACTAAAGTGGAAATAAAAATGAGTTGGCATATAGCTTCCAGTTAGTCTCTGCCTTAAGTTTGAGAAGTGGGATGACAAATAGTGGAGCCTAAAGATTACAAAGTTCACTTAGACCAGAGGTCGAAAAATTGGATTTGTGTTGTCCATTTTCCTTTATTCCGTTCTGCTTACTTGGTTGTGGGTTGCTTTTTCATATTAATGGCTAGACAGACAAAATCTTCATAAGTATAGCTTCTATATTAGAGTTTTCCAGAGAAACAGAATAGGGGAGATAAATACGTGTGTGTGTGTGTGTGTGTGTGTGTGTGTGTGTGTGTGTGTGTGTG